>NC_133351.1:38177510-38510844 GCF_030506205.2 Paramisgurnus dabryanus
TGGGAGGGCGAGACCCGCGCACCCGTCTTAGTCTCGGCACGCTCGACGCGTGGTGCAAGTTTGGTGAAGATCGGAGGAGGTCGAAAATTTGGTCAAAAAAAGACCAAAGGGGTACCCCTTACGTCATTTTTTTGGACAAAATTTTAAAGTTTGTCGGATTTAGCTCAAACCTCTCACGCGTGACCAGGAGGTCGCGCCGTGCTCGGGAAGGCGCGTCTGGGGGCGGTGACTCGTTGTGGGGCGGAGCTACGGCCCTGACACGTGTCATCGATTCCATTCAAAAATAAATAGTGGGTTCGTGTACATGTCGAATTTGCGCGAATGTCACCTCGACGCGGTCCGGGCGTCGTCCGCGTCGAATCCGCGCGGTCGAAATCCCCGAGGCCCTTGAGGAAAAAACTGACACGAACCCTTTACGCGTCCATTGGCAGACTATTTACATGAGAGTGTCAGGCCTCTATCTCGGCACAGGAACGAGCTAGGAGGGTGGGACCCGCGCACCCGTCTCAGTCTCGGCAAGCTCTACGCGTGGTGCGAATTTGGCGATGATCCGGCAAGGTCAAAATGACCGGTCGGGAACAGACGACCGGGGTACGCCTTAACGCGTTCATCTCGGCGCGCTCTACGCGTGGTGCGAATTTGGTGCAGATCCGCGCAACTAACGGGCAAATGGACAAATAGTGGGTACGTGTCATGGGGGGGGGTCGGGGGGGGCGGTCAGGAGGGGTCAGGGGGTCGACCCGCGCAACTAACGGGCAAATGGACAAATAGTGGGTACGTGTCATGGGGGGGGTCGGGGGGGCGGTCAGGAGGGGTCAGGGGGTCGACCCGCGCAACTAACGGGCAAATGGACAAATAGTGGGTACGTGTCATGGGGGGGGGTCGGGGGGGCGGTCAGGAGGGGTCAGGGGGTCAATCCGCGAGAATAATGGGCAAATGGACAAATAGTGGGTCCGTGTCATGGGGGGGGGGTCGGGGGGGGCGGTCAGGAGGGGTCAGGGGGTCAATCCGCACCAATAGTGGGCAAATGGACAGATAGTGGGTCCGTGTCATGGGGGGGGGGGGGTCGGGGGGCGGTCAGGTCGGGGTCAGGGGTCAATCCCCACAAATAATGGGCAAATGGACAAATAGTGGGTCCGTGGACGTTTGGGGGGGTCCCGGGGGGCGTGTCCGACCGTAACGGGCAATTGGACAAATAGTGGGTCCGTGGACGGGGCAGAGTGTCCCCCTGGTGGCCGAGCGCCGAACGACGTCAGAAATCCCTAAACCCCGTGGAAAACCAAGTCGGCCATCTTTTGGGGGAGGGGCGCGAAAACTGCGCAGGCGCGACCGGCCGGCCCTACGGGGACCCCCTGAGGCGTCCGCTCGTCCGTGAAAAATTTTGGGCGCGCGGCGCGCAGCTGACAGTTACCCCTTCCCACTCGCCTCTATTTTAGTCTAGGGATGTACGCTGTCCTAACCTGGTTCCCTAAGGCGAGTAAGCTATACCACTGGGGTGTAAGAGGCCCCCAAAATTTCCCATTGACTTATAATGGGGCAGGAAACATGCCCATATAAGGGAATAAAAGCGTCCCAGATGGAATATCTTTACTTTAGAGTGTCGTAGAGACATGGGGGTGGGCTCATTTTACTCAGTCATCCAATCAGTCTCTTAGGATCGCCCCAAAGCTATTTAGCCACGCCCCTAGCAACAATTTTGGGTACCCTAGCAACATCTCCCATAGACTACCATTATAAAAAGCCCAGATGGATATCTTTACACCAGAGTGTCATAGAGACATAGGGGTGGGCTCATTTTACTCAGGCATCCAATCAGTCTCTTAGGATTCCTACTGAGGTATTAAACCACGCCCCTAGCAACCAATTTGAGCACCCTAGCAACATAATAAACAAAGCCTTATATCTCTGGATCTGAACATCATAGAGACATGGGGGTTGGGTCTTTGGGTCATGTTAGCTTCATGCTAGCTCCATGCTAAGTCATACTAGCTTCATGCTAGTTTCATGCTAGCTTTATGCTAATTTCATAATAAATCTTGCTAACTTCATGCTAAATCATGCTAACTTCATGTTAAATCTTGTTAGCTGCACGCTAAATAGTGCTAGCTTAATGCTAATCATGCTAGCATCATGCTAATCATGCCAACTTCACGTTAAATCATGCTAGCTTCATGCTAATCATGCTATTCTCATGCTAACTTCATGTTAATCATGCAAGCCTCGTGCTAGCTTCATGCTAGCTTCATGCTAATCTTGCTAGTTTCATGCTAGCTTCATGCTAATCATGCTAGCATCATGCTAGCTTCATGCTAATCATGCTAGAATCATGCTAGTTTCATGCTAATCATGCTAGCTTTATGCTAGCTTCATGCTATTCATGCTAGCATCATGCTAGCTTCATGCTAATCATGCTAGCATCATGCTAGCTTCATGCTAATCATGCTAGCATCATGCTAGCTTCATGCTAATCATGCTAGCTACATGCTAATCATGCTAGCATCATGCTAGCTTCATGCTAATCATGCTAACATCATGCTAGCTTCATGCTAATCATGCTAGCATCATGCTAGCTTCATGCTAGCTACATGTTAATCATGCTAGCATCATGCTAGCTTCATGCTAATCATGCTAGCATCATGCTAGCTTCATGCTAATCATGCTAGCTTCATGCTAATCATGCTAGCATCATGCTAGCTTCATGCTAATCATGCTAGCATCATGCTAGATTCATGCTAATCATGCTAGCATCATGCTAGCTTCATGCTAATCATGCTAGCATCATGCTAGCTTCATGCTAATCATGCTAGCATCATGCTAGCTTCATGCTAATCATGCTAGCATCATGCTAGCTTCATGCTAATCATGCTAGCATCATGTTAGCTTCATGCTAGCTTCATGCTAATCATGCTAGCATCATGCTAGCTTCATGCTAATCATGCTAGCATCATGCTAGCTTCATGTTAATCATGCTAGCATCATGCTAGCTTCATGCTAGCTTCATGCTAGCTACATGCTAATCATGCTAGCATCATGCTAGCTACATGCTAATCATGCTAGCTTCATGCTAATCATGCTAGCATCATGCTTAGCTACATGCTAATCATGCTAACATCATGCTAGCTACATGCTAATCATGCTAGCATCATGCTAGCTTCATGCTAATCATGCTAGCATCATGCTAGCTTCATGCTAATCATGCTAGCTTCATGCTAGCATCATGCTAGCTTCATGCTAATCATGCTAGCATCATGTTAGCTTCATGCTAATCATGCTAGCATCATGCTAGCTTCATGCTAATCATGTTAGCTTCATGCTAGCTTCATGCTAATCATGTTAGCTTCATGCTAGCTTCATGCTAATCATGTTAGCTTCATACTTAAACATACTAACTGCCAGATAGCCTACTAAACTAAACTTCTGTCAATCTGTTTTAAACGTTTAGGCTACGCTTTTTCAAGCCAACATAAAGTTTGTCTTCAAACTTTAATATCTAGTTATTATTATGTTGGCTTGAAAAAGCCAACATACTGTTCTTCATCTTAATCTTATTATTATTATTATTATTATTAGTGGTGCTTGCATTTATGCAAGGCATCACTATTACTATTGCTCATACTTATTATTATTATTATAATTAGTGGTGCTTGCATTTATGCAAAGCATCACTATTATTATTGCTCATACTTATTATTATTATTATTATTATATCTTATTATTCTTATGTCTGCACACTTTTTCGGCGCGTAACTCGTCCCACACGGTTTGTCGTAGACACACGAAAGAGGGCTCAAATTGACCGGATTATTGAGGAGAGGTGTGCTATGACTTTTATAAGAGATCGGGTGCAGGATTTCCGAAAGGGGGGCGAAAAACCACCCAAAAAATCCCATTGACTTAACATTGGGCCGAACTTTGACGGGTCATAGCTCCGCTCGAGGATTTGGTAGAAATATGTGGGTTATAACATTTGAAGAGGGTGGTAGGCTCTGTAAGAACATACATCACAATGGGGTGTAAGCTGTACCCCTGGGGTGTAAGAGGCACCCGAAATTTCCCATTGACTTATAATGGGGCAGGGAACACGCCCATATAAGGGAATAAAATCGTTCCAGATGGGATATCTTTGCTTTACAGTGTCGTAGAGATAAGTGGGTGGGCTCATTTTACTCGGGCATCCAATCAGTCTCTCAGGATCATCTCAGAGCTATTAAGCCACGCCCCTAGCAACCACTTTTGAACACCCTAGCAACATCTCCCATAGACTGCCATTATAAAATGCCCAGATGGATATCTTTGCAGCACAGTGTCATAGAGACATGGGGGTGGACTCATTTTACTCAGGCATCCAATCAGTCTCTCAGGATCCTTACATAGGTATTAAGCCACGCCCCTAGCAACCACTTTTGAGCACCCTAGCAACATAAAATTCAAAACAGTTATATCTCGGCATCAGAAAATTGTAGAGAAACGGGGGTTGGACCGTTTTACTTGTGCCTCGGAGTATAATAACTAGCCACATCATTGGCCACTCCCAAGCCACGCCCCTAGCAACTAAATTTGAGCACCCTAGCAACAGAATAAACAAAGCCTTATATTATCGCATCAGAACATCGTAGAGACACGGGGGTTGGACCATTTTACTTGTGACTCGGAGTGTAATAACTAGCCACATCATTGGCCACTCCCAAGCCACGCCCCTAGCAACTAAATTTGAGCACCCTAGCAACAGAATAAACAAAGCCTTATATCTTCGCATCAGAACATCGTAGAGACATGGGGGTTGGACCGTTTGACTCGTGACTCGAAGTGTAATAACTAGCCACATCATTGGCCACTCCCAGGCCACGCCCCTAGCAACCAAATATGAACACCCTAGCAACAGAATAAACAAACCTTTATATCTCCTCATCAGAACATCGTAGAGACACGGGGGTTGGACCGTTTGACTCGTGACTAGGAGGGTAATCACCAGTGGATGCCATTTTTTTCCCTAGCAACCAAATACAGTACCCTAGCAACAGAGTAAACAAAGCCTTATAACTCCGCATCAGAACATCGTAGAGACACGGGGGTTGGACCGTTTGACTCGTGACTCGGAGGGTAATCACTAGTGGATGCAATTTTTTCCCCTAGCAACCAAATACAGTACCCTAGCAACAGAGTAAACAAAGCCTTATATCTTCTCATCAGAACATCGTAGAGACACGGGGGTTGGACCGTTTGACTCGTGACTCGGAGGGTAATCACTAGTGGATGCCATTTTTTCCCCTAGCAACCAAATACAGTACCCTAGCAACAGAGTAAACAAAGCCTTATATCTCTGCATCAGAACATCATAGAGACACGGGGGTTGGATCATTTTACTTTTAGCTTGGAGTATAATCATATATGGTCACCAGAATTTGCCACGGCAAGCACCACTTCACATTTTCTTCAGGAAATGTACCTATCTAGTTATTATTATTATTCTTCTTTTTCTGGACACTTTTTCGGCGCGTAACTCGTCCCGCACGCTTTGTCGTAGACCCATAAATTAGGGCTCAAATCGACCGGCTTATTGAGGAGAGGTGTGCTATGACTTTTATAATCGATCGGGTGCAGGATTTCAGAAAGGGGGGCGAAAAACCACCCAAAAAATCCCATTGACTTAACATTGCGCCCAACTTTGACGAGTCATAGCTCCGCTCGAGGATTTTGTAGAAACATCTGGGTTACAACATTTGAAGAGGGTGGTAGGCTCTGTAAGAACATGGATCACAATGGGGTGTAAGTTGTACCCCTGGGGTGTAAGAGGTGCCCAAAAGTGCCCCAATGAAAAGTCAATGGGGCAAAATCCCATAGACTTACCATTGCAAAAATTTTGACGGGTCATAGGTCCGAGCCAGGATTTCATAGAAACATGTGGGTTACTAAATTTGAAGAGGGTGCTAGACTCTGTCAGGACGTCCCCCACAATGGGGTGTAAGGTTACCATAGCAACCATTTTGGGCACCCTAGCAACCTATACCATAGACTGCCATTATAAAATGCCCGGATGGATATCTTTGCACCACAGTGTCATAGAGACATGGGGGTGGGCTCATTTTACTCAGGCATCCAATCAGTCTCTCAGGATCCTTACAGACTTACTAAGCCACGCCCCTAGCAACCACTTTTGAGCACCCTAGCAACATAAAATACAAACAGTTATATCTCGGCATCAGAACATCGTAGAGACACGGGGGTTGGACCGTTTTACTTGTGACTAGGGGTGTAACAATTGGGCACATCATTGGCCACTCCCAAGCCACGCCCCTAGCAACCAAATTTGAGCACCCTAGCAACCGAATAAACAAAGCCTTATATCTCCGCATCAGAACATCGTAGAGACACGGGGTTTGGACCGTTTTACTTGTGACTCGGAGTGTAATCACTGGGCACATCATTGGCCACTCCCAAGCCACGCCCCTAGCAACCAAATACAGTACCCTAGCAACAGAGTAAACAAAGCCTTATATCTCCGCATCAGAACATCGTAGAGACACGGGGGTTGGACCGTTTTACTTGTGACTCGGAGTGTAATCACTGGGCACATCATTGGCCACTCCCAAGCCACGCCCCTAGCAACCAAATACAGTACCCTAGCAACAGAGTAAACAAAGCCTTATATCTCCGCATCAGAACATCGTAGAGACACGGGGGTTGGACCGTTTTACTTGTGACTCGGAGGGTAATCACTAGTGGATGCCATTTTTTTCCCTAGCAACTAAATACAGTACCCTAGCAACAGAGTAAACAAAGCCTTATATCTCCGCATCAGAACATCGTAGAGACACGGGGGTTGGACCGTTTGACTCATGACTCGGAGGGTAATCACTAGTGGATGCCATTTTTTCCCCTAGCAACCAAATACAGTACCCTAGCAACAGAGTAAACAAAGCCTTATTTCTCCGCATCAGAACATCGTAGAGACACAGGGGTTGGACCGTTTGACTCATGACTCGGAGGGTAATCACTAGTGGATGCAATTTTTTTCCCTAGCAACCAAATACAGTACCCTAGCAACAGAGTAAACAAAGCCTTATATCTCCGCATCAGAACATCGTAGAGACATGGGGTTTGGACCGTTTGACTCGTGACTCGGAGGGTAATCACTAGTGGATGCCATTTTTTCCCTAGCAACCAAATACAGTACCCTAGCAACAGAGTAAACAAAGCCTTATATCTCCGCATCAGAACATCGTAGAGACACGGGGGTTGGACCGTTTGACTCGTGACTCGGAGGGTAATCACTAGTGGATGCCATTTTTTTCCCTAGCAACCAAATACAGTACCCTAGCAACAGAGTAAACAAAGCCTTATATCTCCGCATCAGAACATCGTAGACACACGGGGTTTGGACCGTTTGACTCGTGACTCGGAGGGTAATCATTAGTGGATGCCATTTTTTCCCCTAGCAACCAAATACAGTACCCTAGCAACAGAGTAAACAAAGCCTTATATCTCCGCATCAGAACATCGTAGAGACACTGGGTTTGGACCGTTTGACTCGTGACTCGGAGGGTAATCACTAGTGGATGCCATTTTTTTCCCTAGCAACCAAATACAGTACCCTAGCAACAGAGTAAACAAAGCCTTATATCTCCGCATCAGAACATCGTAGAGACACGGGAGTTGGATCGTTTTACTTTTGGCTTGGAGTATAATCATATATGATCTCCAGAATTTTGCTACGGCAAGCACCACTCACATTTTCTTCAGGAAATGTACCTATCTAGTTATATTTTATTCTTACATCCGGACACTTTTTTCGGCGATTAACTCGTCCCGCACGCTTTGTTGTAGACCCATGAAAGAGGGCTCAAATCGACCGGATTATTGAGGAGAGGTGTGCTATGACTTTTATAAGGGATCGGGTGCAGGATTTCCGAAAGGGGGGCGTAAAACCACCCCAAAAATCCCATTGACTTAACATTGGGCCCAACTTTGATGGGTCATAGCTCCGCTCGTGGATTTTGTAGAAACATGTGGGTTACAACATTTGAAGAGGGTGGTAGGCTCTGTAAAAACATAGATCACAATGGGGTGTAAGTTGTACCCCTGGGGTGTAAGAGGTGCCCAAAAGTGCCCCAATGAAAAGTCAATGGGGCAAAATCCCATAGACTTACCATTGCAAAAATTTTGACGGGTCATAGGTCCGAGCCAGGATTTCATAGAAACATGTGGGTTACTAAATTTGAAGAGGGTGCTAGACTCTGTCAGGACGTCCCCCACAATGGGGTGTAAGGTTACCATAGCAACCATTTTGGGCACCCTAGCAACCTATACCATAGACTGCCATTATAAAATGCCCGGATGGATATCTTTGCACCACAGTGTCATAGAGACATGGGGGTGGGCTCATTTTACTCAGGCATCCAATCAGTCTCTCAGGATCCTTACAGACTTACTAAGCCACGCCCCTAGCAACCACTTTTGAGCACCCTAGCAACATAAAATACAAACAGTTATATCTCGGCATCAGAACATCGTAGAGACACGGGGGTTGGACCATTTTACTTGTGACTAGGGGTGTAACAATTGGGCACATCATTGGCCACTCCGAAGCCACGCCCCTAGCAACCAAATTTGAGCACCCTAGCAACCGAATAAACAAAGCCTTATATCTCCGCATCAGAACATCGTAGAGACACGGGGTTTGGACCGTTTTACTTGTGACTCGGAGTGTAATCACTGGGCACATCATTGGCCACTCCCAAGCCACGCCCCTAGCAACCAAATACAGTACCCTAGCAACAGAGTAAACAAAGCCTTATATCTCCCCATCAGAACATCGTAGAGACACGGGGGTTGGACCGTTTTACTTGTGACTCGGAGTGTAATCACTGGGCACATCATTGGCCACTCCCAAGCCACGCCCCTAGCAACCAAATACAGTACCCTAGCAACAGAGTAAACAAAGCCTTATATCTCCGCATCAGAACATCGTAGAGACATGGGGGTTGGACCGTTTGACTCGTGACTCAGAGTGTAATCATTATGGGATGCCAATTTTTCCCTAGCAACCAAATACAGTACCCTAGCAACAGAGTAAACAAAGCCTTATATCTCCGCATCAGAACATCGTAGAGACACGGGGGTTGGACCGTTTGACTCGTGACTCGGCGGGTAATCACTATGAGATGCCGATTTTTTCCCTAGCAACCAAATACAGTACCCTAGCAACAGAGTAAACAAAGCCTTATATCTCCGCATCAGAACATCGTAGAGACATGGGGGTTGGACCGTTTGACTCGTGACTCAGGGTGTAATCATTATGGGATGCCAATTTTTTCCCTAGCAACCAAATATAGTACCCTAGCAACAGAGTAAACAAAGCCTTATATCTCAGCATCAGAACATCGTAGAGACACGGGGGTTGGACCGTTTGACTCGTGACTCAGATTGTAATCATTATGGGATGCCAATTTTTTCCCTAGCAACCAAATATAGTACCCTAGCAACAGAGTAAACAAAGCCTTATATCTCAGCATCAGAACATCGTAGAGACATGTGGGTTGGACCGTTTGACTCGTGACTCAGAGTGTAATCATTATGGGATGCCAATTTTTTCCCTAGCAACCAAATACAGTACCCTAGCAACAGAGTAAACAAAGCCTTATATCTCAGCATCAGAACATCGTAGAGACACGGGGGTTGGACCGTTTGACTCGTGACTCGGCGGGTAATCACTATGAGATGCCAATTTTTTCCCTAGCAACCAAATACAGTACCCTAGCAACAGAGTAAACAAAGCCTTATATCTCCGCATCAGAACATCGTAGAGACATGGGGGTTGGACCGTTTGACTCGTGACTCAGGGTGTAATCATTATGGGATGCCAATTTTTTCCCTAGCAACCAAATATAGTACCCTAGCAACAGAGTAAACAAAGCCTTATATCTCAGCATCAGAACATCGTAGAGACACGGGGGTTGGACCGTTTGACTCGTGACTCAGATTGTAATCATTATGGGATGCCAATTTTTTCCCTAGCAACCAAATATAGTACCCTAGCAACAGAGTAAACAAAGCCTTATATCTCAGCATCAGAACATCGTAGAGACATGGGGGTTGGACCGTTTGACTCGTGACTCAGAGTGTAATCATTATGGGATGCCAATTTTTTCCCTACCAACCAAATACAGTACCCTAGCAACAGGGTAAACAAAGCCTTATATCTCCGCATCAGAACATCGTAGAGACATGGGGGTTGGACCGTTTGACTCGTGACTCAGAGTGTAATCATTATGGGATGCCAATTTTTTCCCTAGCAACCAAATACAGTACCCTAGCAACAGAGTAAACAAAGCCTTATATCTCCGCATCAGAACATCGTAGAGACACGGGGGTTGGACCGTTTGACTCGTGACTCAGAGTGTAATCATTATGGGATGTCAAAATTTTCCCTAGCAACCAAATACAGTACCCTAGCAACCGAATAAACAAAGCCTTATATCTCTGCACCAGAACATCGTTGAGACACGGGGGTTGGACCGTATGACTCGTGACTCAGAGTGTAATCATTATGGGATGCCAAATTTTTCCCTAGCAACCAAATACAGTACCCTAGCAACCGGATAAACACAGCCTTATATCTCCACATCAGAACATCGTACAGACAAGGGAGTTGGATCGTTTAACTTTTGGCTTGGAGTATAATCATATATGGTCCCCAGAATTTTGCCACGGCAAGCACCACTCACATTTTCTTCAGGAAATGTACCTATCTAGTTATTAGTGGTGCTTGCATTTATGCAAGGCATCACTATTATTATTGCTCATACTTATTATTATGTTGGCTTGAAAAAGCCAACATACTGTTCTTCATCTTAATCTTATTATTATTATTATTATTAGTGGTGCTTGCATTTATGCAAAGCATCACTATTACTATCTTGCATACTTATTATTAGTGGTGCTTGCATTTATGCAAGGCATCACTATTATTATTGCTCATACTTATTATTTATTTATTTATTATTCTTATATCTGGACACTTTTTCGGCGCGTAACTCGTCCCGCACGGTTTGTCGTAGACCAATGAAACAGTGCTCAAAACGACCGGCTAATTGAGGACACGTCTGCTATGACTTTTATAAGCGATCGGGTGCAAGGTTTTCGAAAGGGGGGCGAAAAACCACCCAAAAAATCCCATTGACTTAACATTACGCCCAACTTTGATGGGTCATAGCTCCGCTCAAGGATTTTGTAGAAACATGTGGGTTACAACATTTGAAGAGGGTGGTAGACTCTGTAAGAACATGGATCACAATGGGGTGTAAGTTGTACCCCTGGGGTGTAAGCGACACCCGAAAATTCCCATTGACTTATAATGGGGCAGGAAACATGCCCATATAAGGGAATAAAACAGTTCCAGATGAGATATCTTTGCTTTACAGTGTCGTAGAGATAAGTGGGTGGGCTCATTTTACTCGGGCATCCAATCAGTCTCTTAGGATCATCCCAGAGCTATTAAGCCACGCCCCTAGCAACAATTTTGGGCACCCTAGCAACATCTCCCATAGACTGCCATTATAAAATGCCCAGATGGATATCTTTGCGCCACAGTGTCATAGAGACATGGGGGTGGGCTCATTTTACTCAGACATCCAATCAGTCTCTCAGGATCCTTACATAGGTATTAAGCCACGCCCCTAGCAACCACTTTTGAGCACCCTAGCAACAGAGTAAACAAAGCCTTATATCTCCGCATCAGAACATCGTAGAAACACGGGGGTTGGACCGTTTGACTCGTGACTCAGAGTGTAATCATTATGGGATGCCAATTTTTTCCCTAGCAACCAAATACAGTACCCTAGCAACAGAGTAAACAAAGCCTTATATCTCCGCATCAGAACATCGTAGAGACACGGGGGTTGGATTGTTTGACTAGTGACTCACAGTGTAATCATTATGGGATGCCAATTTTTTCCCTAGCAACCAAATACAGTACCCTAGCAACAGAGTAAACAAAGCCTTATATCTCGGCATCAGAACATCGTAGAGACACGGGGGTTGGACCGTTTGACTCGTGACTCGGAGTGTAATCATTATGGGATGCCAATTTTTTCCCTAGCAACCAAATACAGTACCCTAGCAACAGAGTAAACAAAGCCTTATATCTCCGCATCAGAACATCGTAGAAACACGGGGGTTGGACCGTTTGACTCGTGACTCAGAGTGTAATCATTATGGGATGCCAATTTTTCCCTAGCAACCAAATACAGTACCCTAGCAACAGAGTAAACAAAGCCTTATATCTCTGCATCAGAACATCGTAGAGACACGGGGGTTGGACCGTTTGACTCGTGACTCGGAGCGTAATCATTATGGGATGCCAATTTTTTCCCTAGCAACCAAATACAGTACCCTAGCAACAGAGTAAACAAAGCCTTATATCTCCGCATCAGAACATCGTAGAGACACGGGGGTTGGACCGTTTGACTCGTGACTCAGAGTGTAATCATTATGGGATGCCAATTTTTTCCCTAGCAACCAAATACAGTACCCTAGCAACAGAGTAAACAAAGCCTTATATCTCCGCACCAGAACATCGTAGAGACACGGGGGTTGGACCATTTGACTCGTGTCTCGGAGTGTAATCATTATGGGATGCCAATTTTTTCCCTAGCAACCAAATACAGTACCCTAGCAACAGAGTAAACAAAGCCTTATATCTCCGCATCAGAACATCGTAGAGACACGGGGGTTGGACCATTTGACTCGTGACTCAGAGTGTAATCATTATGGGATCCCAATTTTTCCCCTAGCAACCAAATACAGTACCCTAGCAACAGAGTAAACAAAGCCTTATATCTCCGCAGCAGAAAATCGTAGAGACACAGGGGTTGGACCATTTTACCTGTGACTCGGCATGTAATTACTAGTGGATGCCAATTTTTTCCCTAGCAACCAAATACAGTACCCTAGCAACAGTGTTAACAAAGCCTTATATCTCCGCATCAGAACATCATAGAGACACGGGGGTTGGACCGTTTTACTTTTGGGTTGGAGTATAATCATATATTGTCCCGAGAATTTTGCCACGGCAAGCACCACTCACATTTTCTTCAGGAAATGTACCTATCTAGTTATTATTATTATTCTTCTTTTTCTGGACACTTTTTTGGCGCGTAACTCGTCCCGCACGCTTTGTCGTAGACCCATAAATTAGGGCTCAAATCGACCGGCTTATTGAGGAGAGGACTGCTATGACTTTTATAAGCGATCGGGTGCAGGATTTCCGAAAGGGGGGCGAAAAACCACCCAAAAAATCCCATTGACTTAACATTGCGCCCAACTTTGACGAGTCATAGCTCTGCTCGAGGATTTTGTAGAAACATGTGGGTTATAACATTTAAAGAGGGTGGTAGGCTCTTTAAGAACATGGATCACAATGGGGTGTAAGTTGTACCCCTGGGGTGTAAGAGGTGCCCAAAAGTGCCCCAATGAAAAGTCAATGGGGCAAAATCCCATAGACTTACCATTGCAAAAATTTTGACGGGTCATAGGTCCGAGCCAGGATTTCATAGAAACATGTGGGTTACTACATTTGAAGAGGGTGCTAGACTCTGTCAGGACGTCCCCCACAATGGGGTGTAAGGTTACCATAGCAACCATTTTGGGCACCCTAGCAACCTATACCATAGACTGCCATTATAAAATGCCTGGATGGATATCTTTGCACCACAGTGTCATAGAGACATGGGGGTGGGCTCATTTTACTCAGGCATCCAATCAGTCTCTCAGGATCCTTACAGACTTACTAAGCCACGCCCCTAGCAACCACTTTTGAGCACCCTAGCAACATAAAATACAAACAGTTATATCTCGGCATCAGAACATCGTAGAGACACGGGGGTTGGATCGTTTTACTTGTGACTAGGGGTGTAACAATTGGGCACATCATTGGCCACTCCCAAGCCACGCCCCTAGCAACCAAATTTGAGCACCCTAGCAACCGAATAAACAAAGCCTTATATCTCCGCATCAGAACATCGTAGAGACACGGGGTTTGGACCGTTTTACTTGTGACTCGGAGTGTAATCACTGGGCACATAATTGGCCACTCCCAAGCCACGCCCCTAGTAACCAAATACAGTACCCTAGCAACAGAGTAAACAAAGCCTTATATCTCCGCATCAGAACATCGTAGAGACACGGGGGTTGGACCGTTTTACTTGTGACTCGGAGTGTAATCACTGGGCACATCATTGGCCACTCTCAAGCCACGCCCCTAGCAACCAAATACAGTACCCTAGCAACAGAGTAAACAAAGCCTTATATCTCCGCATCAGAACATCGTAGAGACACGGGGGTTGGACCGTTTGACTCATGACTCGGAGGGTAATCACTAGTGGATGCAATTTTTTTCCCTAGCAACCAAATACAGTACCCTAGCAACAGAGTAAACAAAGCCTTATATCTCCGCATCAGAACATCGTAGAGACACGGGGGTTGGACCGTTTGACTCGTGACTCGGAGGGTAATCACTAGTGGATGCCATTTTTTTCCCTAGCAACCAAATACAGTACCCTAGCAACAGAGTAAACAAAGCCTTATATCTCCGCATCAGAACATCGTAGAGACACGGGGGTTGGACCGTTTGACTCGTGACTCGGAGGGTAATCACTAGTGGATGCCATTTTTTTCCCTAGCAACCAAATACAGTACCCTAGCAACAGAGTAAACAAAGCCTTATATCTCCGCATCAGAACATCGTAGAGACACGGGGTTTGGACCGTTTGACTCGTGACTGAGAGTGTAATCACTAGTGGATGCCATTTTTTTCCCTAGCAACCAAATACAGTACCCTAGCAACAGAGTAAACAAAGCCTTATATCTCCGCATCAGAACATCGTAGAGACACGGGGGTTGGACCGTTTGACTCGTGACTGAGAGTGTAATCACTAGTGGATGCCATTTTTTTCCTTAGCAACCAAATACAGTACCCTAGCAACAGAGTAAACAAAGCCTTATATCTCCGCATCAGAACATCGTAGAAACACGGGGGTTGGACCGTTTGACTCATGACTCGGAGGGTAATCACTAGTGGATGCCATTTTTTCCCTAGCAACCAAATACAGTACCCTAGCAACAGAGTAAACAAACCCTTATATCTCCGCATCAGAACATCGTAGAGACACGGGGTTTGGACCGTTTGACTCGTGACTCGGAGTGTAATCACTAGTGGATGCCAATTTTCTCCCTAGCAACCAAATACATTACCCTAGCAACAGAGTAAACAAAGCCTTTTATCTCCACATCAGAACATCGTAGAGACCTGGGGGTTTGACCGTTTGACTCGTGACTCGGAGTGTAATAACTAGTGGATGCCAATTTTCTCCCTAGCAACCAAATACAGTACCCTAGCAACAGAATAAACAAAGCCTTATATCTTCGCATCAGAATATCGTAGAGACATGTGGGTTGAATTTTTTTACTTTTGGCTTGGAGTATAATCATATATTGTCCCCCGAAATTTGCCACGGCAAGCACCACTCACATTTTCTTCAGGAAATGTACCTATCTAGTTATTATTATTATTCTTCTTCTGATCCCTACTTTTTCTGACTGTAACTCCTCCTAGAGCTTTCAAGCTACACCCACAAAACTTTACAAAACTTTTAAGACTGGTCCGTAGATTTATGCTATGACTTTTCTAACTGATGGGACCTTCCGAATTCCTAAACGGGGGGCTCAAACACCCCAAAATTTCCATTGACTTAACATTGAGACAAACTTTGACGAGTCATAGCTGCGAGTGAGAAACTTGTAGAAACTTGTGGGTTACCACATTTAAGGAGGCTGACAGGCTCTGTAAGAACATACATCACAATGGGGTGTAAGCTGTACCCCTGGGGTGTAAGAGGCCCCCAAAATTTCCCATTGACTTATAATGGGGCAGGAAACATGCCCATATAAAGGAATAAAAGCGTCCCAGATGGAATATCTTCACTTTAGAGTGTCGTAGAGATATGGGGGTTGGACCGTTTTACTTGTGGCTTGAAGGTTGATCATTATGGGATGCCAATTTTCTCCCTAGCAACCAAACTTAGTACCCTAGCAACGGAATAAACAAAGCCTTTTATCTCCGCTTCAGAACATCATAGAGACATGGGGGTTGGACCGTTTTACTTGTGGCTTGAAGGTTGATCATTATGGGATGCCAATTTTCTCCCTAGCAACCAAACTTAGTACCCTAGCAACGGAATAAACAAAGCCTTTTATCTCCGCTTCAGAACATCATAGAGACATGGGGGTTGGACCGTTTTACTTGTGGCTTGAAGGTTGATCATTATGGGATGCCAATTTGCTCCCTAGCAACCAAACTTAGTACCCTAGCAACGGAATAAACAAAGCCTTTTATCTCCGCTTCAGAACATCATAGAGACACGGGGGTTGGACCGTTTTACTTGTGGCTTGAAGATTGATCATTATGGGATGCCAATTTTCTCCCTAGCAACCAAACTTAGTACCCTAGCAACGGAATAAACAAAGCCTTATTTCTCCGCTTCAGAACATCTTAGAGACACGGGGGTTGGACCGTTTTACTTGTGGCTTGAAGGTTGATTATTATGGGATGCCAATTTCCTCCCTAGCAACCAAACTTAGTACCCTAGCAACGGAATAAACAAAGCCTTATATCTCAGCATCAGAACATTGTAGAGACACGGGGTTTGGACCGTTTTACTTGTGGCTTTAAGTGTGATCATTATGGGATGCCATTTTTCTCCCTAGCAACCAAACTTAGTACCCTAGCAACGGAATAAACAAAGCCTTATATCTCCGCTTCAGAACATCATAGAGACACGGGGGTTGGACCGTTTTACTTGTGGCTTGAAGGTTGATCATTATGGGATGCCAATTTTCTTCCTAGCAACCAAACTTAGTACCCTAGCAACGGAATAAACAAAGCCTTTTATCTCCGCTTCAGAACATCATAGAGACATGGGGGTTGGACCGTTTTACTTGTGGCTTGAAGGTTGATCATTATGGGATGCCAATTTTCTCCCTAGCAACCAAACTTAGTACCCTAGCAACGGAATAAACAAAGCCTTTTATCTCCGCTTCAGAACATCATAGAGACATGGGGGTTGGACCGTTTTACTTGTGGCTTGAAGGTTGATCATTATGGGATGCCAATTTTCTCCCTAGCAACCAAACTTAGTACCCTAGCAACGGAATAAACAAAGCCTTATTTCTCCGCTTCAGAACATCTTAGAGACACGGGGGTTGGACCGTTTTACTTGTGGCTTGAAGGTTGATTATTATGGGATGACAATTTCCTCCCTAGCAACCAAACTTAGTACCCTAGCAACGGAATAAACAAAGCCTTATATCTCAGCATCAGAACATTGTAGAGACACGGGGGTTGGACCGTTTTACTTGTGGCTTTAAGTGTGATCATTATGGGATGCCATTTTTCTCCCTAGCAACCAAACTTAGTACCCTAGCAACGGAATAAACAAAGCCTTATATCTCCGCTTCAGAACATCATAGAGACACGGGGGTTGGACCGTTTTACTTGTGGCTTGAAGGTTGATCATTATGGGATGCCAATTTTCTCCCTAGCAACCAAACTTAGTACCCTAGCAACGGAATAAACAAAGCCTTATATCTCCGCTTCAGAACATCATACAGACATGGGGGTTGGACCGTTTTACTTGTGGCTTGAAGGTTGATCATTATGGGATGCCAATTTTCTCCCTAGCAACCAAACTTAGTACCCTAGCAACGGAATAAAAAAAGCCTTTTATCTCCGCTTCAGAACATCTTAGAGACACGGGGGTTGGACCGTTTTACTTGTGGCTTGAAGGTTGATCATTATGGGATGCCAATTTTCTCCCTAGCAACCAAACTTAGTACCCTAGCAACGGAATAAACAAAGCCTTATTTCTCCGCTTCAGAACATCATAGAGACACGGGGGTTGGACCGTTTTACTTGTGGCTTGAAGGTTGATCATTATGGGATGCCAATTTTCTCCCTAGCAACCAAACTTAGTACCCTAGCAACGGAATAAACAAAGCCTTATATCTCCGCTTCAGAACATCATAGAGACATGGGGGTTGGACCGTTTTACTTGTGGCTTGAAGGTTGATCATTATGGGATGCCAATTTTCTCCCTAGCAACCAAACTTAGTACCCTAGCAACGGAATAAACAAAGCCTTATATCTCCGCTTCAGAACATCATAGAGACACGGGGGTTGGACCGTTTTACTTGTGGCTTGAAGGTTGATCATTATGCCATTATGCGATGCCAATTTTCTCCCTAGCAACCAAACTTAGTACCCTAGCAACGGAATAAATGTTAGCTTCATTCTAGCTTCATGCTAATCATGTTAGCTTCATGTTAGTTTCATGCTAATCATGCTAACATCATGCTAGCTTCATGCTAATCATGCTAGCTTCATGCTAATCATGCTAACTTCATGCTAATCATGCTAACAGCCAGATAGCCTACTAAAATAAACTTCTGTCAAACCATTTTAAATGTTCAGGCTACGCTTTTTCAAGCCAACATAAAGTTTGTCCTCAAACTTTAATATCTAGTTATTATTATATCTTATTATTCTTATGTCTGCACACTTTTTCGGCGCGTAACTCGTCCCACACGGTTTGTCGTAGACCCATAAATTAGGGCTCAAATCGACCGGCTTATTGAGGAGAGGTGTGCTATGACTTTTATAAGCGATCGGGTGCAGGATTTCCGAAAGGGGGGCGAAAAACCACCCGAAAAATCCCATTGACTTAACATTGCGCCCAACTTTGACGAGTCATAGCTCCGCTCGAGGATTTTGTAGAAACATGTGGGTTACAACATTTGAAGAGGGTGGTAGGCTCTGTAAGAACATGGATCACAATGGGGTGTAAGTTGTACCCCTGGGGTGTAAGAGGTGCCCAAAAGTGCCCCAATGAAAAGTCAATGGGCCAAAATCCCATAGACTTACCATTGCAAAAATTTTGACGGGTCATAGGTCCGAGCCAGGATTTCATAGAAACATGTGGGTTACTAAATTTGAAGAGGGTGCTAGACTCTGTCAGGACGTCCCCCACAATGGGGTGTAAGGTTACCATAGCAACCATTTTGGGCACCCTAGCAACCTATACCATAGACTGCCATTATAAAATGCCCGGATGGATGTCTTTGCACCACAGTGTCATAGAGACATGGGGGTGGGCTCATTTTACTCAGGCATCCAATCAGTCTCTCAGGATCCTTACAGACTTACTAAGCCACGCCCCTAGCAACCACTTTTGAGCACCCTAGCAACATAAAATACAAACAGTTATATCTCGGCATCAGAACATCGTAGAGACACGGGGGTTGGACCGTTTTACTTGTGACTAGGGGTGTAACAATTGGGCACATCATTGGCCACTCCCAAGCCACGCCCCTAGCAACCAAATTTGAGCACCCTAGCAACCGAATAAACAAAGCCTTATATCTCCGCATCAGAACATCGTAGAGACACGGGGTTTGGACCGTTTTACTTGTGACTCGGAGTGTAATCACTGGGCAAATCATTGGCCACTCCCAAGCCACGCCCCTAGCAACCAAATACAGTACCCTAGCAACAGAGTAAACAAAGCCTTATATCTCCGCATCAGAACATCGTAGAGACACGGGGGTTGGACCGTTTTACTTGTGACTCGGAGTGTAATCACTGGGCAAATCATTGGCCACTCCCAAGCCACGCCCCTAGCAACCAAATACAGTACCCTAGCAACAGAGTAAACAAAGCCTTATATCTCCGCATCAGAACATCGTAGAGACACGGGGGTTGGACCGTTTTACTTGTGACTCGGAGTGTAATCACTGGGCACATCATTGGCCACTCCCAAGCCACGCCCCTAGCAACCAAATACAGTACCCTAGCAACAGAGTAAACAAAGCCTTATATCTCTACATCAGAACATCGTAGAGACATGGGGGTTGGACCGTTTGACTCATGACTCGGAGGGTAATCACTAGTGGATGCCATTTTTTTCCCTAGCAACCAAATACAGTACCCTAGCAACAGAGTAAACAAAGCCTTATATCTCCGCATCAGAACATCGTAGAGACATGGGGTTTGGACCGTTTGACTCGTGACTCGGAGGGTAATCACTAGTGGATGCCATTTTTTTCCCTAGCAACCAAATACAGTACCCTAGCAACAGAGTAAACAAAGCCTTATATCTCCGCATCAGAACATCGTAGAGACACGGGGGTTGGACCGTTTGACTCATGACTCGGAGGGTAATCACTAGTGGATGCAATTTTTTCCCTAGCAACCAAATACAGTACCCTAGCAACAGAGTAAACAAAGCCTTATATCTCCGCATCAGAACATCGTAGAGACACGGGGGTTGGACCGTTTGACTCGTGACTCGGAGGGTAATCACTAGTGGATGCCATTTTTTTCCCTAGCAACCAAATACAGTACCCTAGCAACAGAGTAAACAAAGCCTTATATCTCCGCATCAGAACATCGTAGAGACACGGGGGTTTGACCGTTTGACTCATGACTCGGAGTGTAATCACTAGTGGATGCCAATTTTCTCCCTAGCAACCAAATACGGTACCCTAGCAACCGAATAAACAAAGCCTTATATCTCCGCATCAGAATATCGTAGAGACATGTGGGTTGAATTGTTTTACTTTTGGCTTGGAGTATAATCATATATTGTCCCCCGAAATTTGCCACGGCAAGCACCACTTCACATTTTCTTCAGGAAATGTACCTATCTAGTTATTATTATTATTCTTCTTCTGATCCCTACTTTTTCTGACTGTAACTCCTCCTAGAGCTTTCAAGCTACACCCACAAAACTTTACAAAACTTTTAAGACTGGTCCGTAGATTTATGCTATGACTTTTCTAACTGATGGGACCTTCCGAATTCCTAAACGGGGGGCTCAAACACCCCAAAATTTCCATTGACTTAACATTGAGACAAACTTTGACGAGTCATAGCTGCGAGTGAGAAACTTGTAGAAACTTGTGGGTTACCACATTTAAGGAGGCTGACAGGCTCTGTAAGAACATACATCACAATGGGGTGTAAGCTGTACCCCTGGGGTGTAAGAGGCCCCCAAAATTTCCCATTGACTTATAATGGGGCAGGAAACATGCCCATATAAAGGAATAAAAGCATCCCAGATGGAATATCTTCACTTTAGAGTGTCGTAGAGACATGGGGGTTGGACCGTTTTACTTGTGGCTTGAAGGTTGATCATTATGGGATGCCAATTTTCTCCCTAGCAACCAAACTTAGTACCCTAGCAACGGAATAAACAAAGCCTTATATCTTAGCATCAGAACATCATAGAGACACGGGGGTTGGACCGTTTTACTTGTGGCTTGAAGGTTGATCATTATGGGATGCCAATTTTCTCCCTAGCAACCAAACTTAGTACCCTAGCAACGGAATAAACAAAGCCTTATATCTCAGCATCAGAACATCATAGAGACACGGGGGTTGGACCGTTTTACTTGTGGCTTGAAGGTTGATCATTATGGGATGCCAATTTTCTCCCTAGCAACCAAACTTAGTACCCTAGCAACGGAATAAACAAAGCCTTATATCTCAGCATCAGAACATCATAGAGACACGGGGGTTGGACCGTTTTACTTGTGGCTTGAAGGTTGATCATTATGGGATGCCAATTTTCTCCCTAGCAACCAAACTTAGTACCCTAGCAACGGAATAAACAAAGCCTTATATCTCAGCATCAGAACATCATAGAGACACGGGGGTTGGACCGTTTTACTTGTGGCTTTAAGTGTGATCATTATGGGATGCCATTTTTCTCCCTAGCAACCAAACTTAGTACCCTAGCAACGGAATAAACAAAGCCTTATATCTCCGCTTCAGAACATCATAGAGACACGGGGGTTGGACCGATTTACTTGTGGCTTGAAGGTTGATCATTATGGGATGCCAATTTCCTCCCTAGCAACCAAACTTAGTACCCTAGCAACGGAATAAACAAAGCCTTATATCTCCGCTTCAGAACATCATAGAGACACGGGGGTTGGACCGTTTTACTTGTGGCTTGAAGGTTGATCATTATGGGATGCCAATTTTCTCCCTAGCAACCAAACTTAGTACCCTAGCAACGGAATAAACAAAGCCTTATATCTCCGCTTCAGAACATCATAGAGACACGGGGGTTTGACCGTTTTACTTGTGGCTTGAAGGTTGATCATTATGGGATGCCAATTTTCTCCCTAGCAACCAAACTAAGTACCCTAGCAACGGAATAAACAAAGCCTTATATCTCCGCTTCAGAACATCATAGAGACATGGGGGTTTGACCGTTTTACTTGTGGCTTGAAGGTTGATCATTATGGGATGCCAATTTTCTCCCTAGCAACCAAACTAAGTACCCTAGCAACGGAATAAACAAAGCCTTATATCTCCGCTTCAGAACATCATAGAGACACGGGGGTTGGACCGTTTTACTTGTGGCTTGAAGGTTGATCATTATGGGATGCCAATTTTCTCCCTAGCAACCAAACTTAGTACCCTAGCAACGGAATAAACAAAGCCTTATTTCTCCGCTTCAGAACATCTTAGAGACACGGGGGTTGGACCGTTTTACTTGTGGCTTGAAGGTTGATTATTATGGGATGCCAATTTCCTCCCTAGCAACCAAACTTAGTACCCTAGCAACGGAATAAACAAAGCCTTATATCTCAGCATCAGAACATTGTAGAGACACGGGGGTTGGACCGTTTTACTTGTGGCTTTAAGTGTGATCATTATGGGATGCCATTTTTCTCCCTAGCAACCAAACTTAGTACCCTAGCAACGGAATAAACAAAGCCTTATATCTCCGCTTTAGAACATCATAGAGACACGGGGGTTGGACCGTTTTACTTGTGGCTTAAAGGTTGATCATTATGGGATGCAAATTTTCTCCCTAGCAACCAAACTTAGTACCCTAGCAACGGAATAAACAAAGCCTTATATCTCCGCTTCAGAACATCATAGAGACACGGGGGTTGGACCGTTTTACTTGTGGCATGAAGGTTGATCATTATGGGATGCCAATTTTCTCCCTAGCAACCAAACTTAGTACCCTAGCAACGGAATAAACAATGCCTTATATCTCCGCTTCAGAACATCATAGAGACACGGGGGTTGGACCGTTTTACTTGTGGCTTGAAGGTTGATCATTATGGGATGCCAATTTTCTCCCTAGCAACCAAACTAAGTACCCTAGCAACGGAATAAACAAAGCCTTATATCTCTGCTTCAGTACATCATAGAGACACGGGGGTTGGACCGTTTTACTTGTGGCTTGAAGGTTGATCATTATGGGATGCCAATTTTCTCCCTAGCAACCAAACTTAGTACCCTAGCAACGGAATAAACAAAGCCTTATATCTCCGCTTCAGAACATCATAGAGACACGGGGGTTGGACCGTTTTACTTGTGGCTTGAAGGTTGATCATTATGGGATGCCAATTTTCTCCCTAGCAACCAAACTAAGTACCCTAGCAACGGAATAAACAAAGCCTTATATCTCCGCTTCAGAACATCATAGAGACACGGGGGTTGGACCGTTTTACTTGTGGCTTGAAGGTTGATCATTATGGGATGCCAATTTTCTCCCTAGCAACCAAACTTAGTACCCTAGCAACGGAATAAACAAAGCCTTATATCTCCGCTTCAGAACATCATAGAGACACGGGGGTTGGACCGTTTTACTTGTGGCTTGAAGGTTGATCATTATGGGATGCCAATTTTCTCCCTAGCAACCAAACTTAGTACCCTAGCAACGGAATAAACAAAGCCTTATATCTCCGCTTCAGAACATCATAGAGACACGGGGGTTGGACCGTTTTACTTGTGGCTTGAAGGTTGATCATTATGGGATGCCATTTTTCTCCCTAGCAACCAAACTTAGTACCCTAGCAACGGAATAAATGTTAGCTTCATTCTAGCTTCATGCTAATCATGTTAGCTTCATGCTAGCTTCATGCTAATCATGTTAGCTTCATGTTAGCTTCATGCTAATCATGTTAGCTTCATGCTAGCTTCATACTGATCATGCTAACATCATGCTAGCTTCATGCTAATCATGCTAGCTTCATGCTAATCATGCTAGCTTCATGCTAATCATGCTAACAGCCAGATAGCCTACTAAAATAAACTTCTGTCAAACCATTTTAAATGTTCAGGCTACGCTTTTTCAAGCCAACATAAAGTTTGTCCTCAAACTTTAATATCTAGTTATTCTTTTTCTTCTGAGACTAAAATTTCTAACTCTAACTCGTCCTAGATCTTTCAAGCTACAGCCATCAAACTTTGGACAGACTTTCGGTCTGATCTGACGAGGTGTGCTATATCTTTTCTAACTGATGGGACCTTCCGAATTCCTAAACGGGGCGCTGAAACACCCCAAAATTTCCATTGACCTAACATTGAGACAAACTTTGACGGGTCAAAGCTGCGAGTGAGAAACTTGTAGAAACTTGTGGCTTACCACATTTAAGGAGGCTGACAGGCTGTGTAAGAACATACCTCACAATGGGGTGTAAGCTGTACCCCTGGGGTGTAAGAGGCCCCCAAATTTTCCCATTGACTTATAATGGGGCAGGAAATATGCCCATAAAAGGGAAAAAAAGCGTCCCAGATGGAATATCTTCACTTTAGAGTGTCTTGGAGACATGGGGGTGGGCTCATTTTACTCAAGCATCCAATCAGTCTCTTAGGATCACCCCAGAGATATTAAGCCACGCCCCTAGCAACAATTTTGGGTACCCTAGCAACATCTCCCATAGACTACCATTATAAAAAGCCCAGATGGATATCTTTGCACCAGAGTGTCATAGAGACATAGGGGTGGGCTCATTTTACTCAGGCATCCAATCAGTCTCTTAGGATTCTTATTGAGGTATTAAGCCACGCCCCTAGCAACAAAATATGAAGACCCTAGCAACATAATAAACAAAGCCTTATATCTCTGGATCTGAACATCGTAGAGACACAGGGGTTGGACCGTTTTTCTTGTGGCTTGAAGTGTAATCATTATGGGATGCCAATTTTTTCCCTAGCAACCAAACTTAGTACCCTAGCAACGGAATAAACAAAGCCTTATATCTCCGCTTCAGAACATCATAGAGACACGGGGGTTGGACCGTTTTACTTGTGGCTTGAAGGGTGATCATTATGGGATGCCAATTTTCTCCCTAGCAACCAAACTTAGTACCCTAGCAACGGAATAAACAAAGCCTTATATCTCCGCATCAGAACATTGTAGAGACACGGGGGTTGGACCGTTTAACTTGTGGCTTGAAGGGTGATCATTATGGGATGCCAATTTTCTCCCTAGCAACCAAACTTAGTACCCTAGCAACGCAATAAATGTTAGCTTCATGCTAGCTTCTTGCTAATCATGCTAGCTTCATGCTAGCTTCATGCTAATCATGCTAACATCATGCTAGCTTCATGCTAATCATGCTAACTTCATGCTAGCTTCATGCTAATCATGCTTACTTCATGCTAGCTTCATGCTAATCATTCTAACATCATGCTAGCTTCATGCTAATCATGCTAGCATCATGCTAGCTTCATGCTAATCATACTAGCATCATGCTAGCTTCATGCTAACTTCATGCTAATCATGCTAGCTTCATGCTAATCATGCTAGCATCATGCTAGCTTCATGCTAATCATGCTAGCATCATGCTAGCTTCATGCTAATCATGCTAGCATCATGCTAGCTTCATGCTAATCATGCTAGCATCATGCTAGCTTCATGCTAATCATGCTAGCATCATGCTAGCTTCATGCTAATCATGCTAGCATCATGCTAACTTCATGCTAATCATGCTAGCATCAAGCTAGCTTCATGCTAATCATGCTAGCATCATGCTAGCATCATGCTAGCTTCATGCAAATCATGCTAGCATCATGCTAGCTTCATGCTAATCATGCTAGCATCCTGCTAGCTTCATGCTAATCATGCTAGCATCATGCTAGCTTCATGCTAATCATGCTAACATCATGCTAGCATCATACTAGCTTCATGCTAATCATGCTAGCTTCATGCTAATCATGCTAGCATCATGCTAGCTTCATGCTAATCATGCTAGCATCATGCTAGCTTCATGCTTATCATGCTAGCTTCATGCTAATCATGCTAGCATCAAGCTAGCTTCATTCTAATCATGCTAGCATCATGCTAGCTTCATGCTAATCATGCTAACATCATGCTAGCTTCATGGTAAATCATGCTACCTTCATACTTAAACATACTAACAGCCAGATAGCCTACTAAACTAAACTTATGTCAAACCGTTTTAAACGTTCAGGCTACGCTTTCTCAAGCCAACATAAAGTTTGTCTTCAAACTTTACTATCTAGTTAGTGGTGCTTGCATTTATGCAAAGCATCACTATTATTATTGCTCAGGGATATTATTATTATTATTATTCTTATGTCTGCACACATTTTCGGCGCGTAACTCGTCCCGCACGGTTTGCCGTAGTCCCATGAAAGAGGGCTCAAATCGACCGGTTTTTTGAGGAGATGGTGGCTATGACTTTTATAAGCGGTCGGGTGCAGAATTTCCGAAAGGGGGGCAAAAAACCACCCGAAAAATCCCATTGACTTAACATTACGCCAAACTTTGACAAGTCATAGCTCCGCTCGAGGATTTTGTAGAAACATGTGGGTTACAACATTTGAAGAGGGTGGTAGACTCTGTAAGAACATACATCACAATGGGGTGTAAGTTGTACCCCTGGGGTGTAAGAGGTGCCCAAAAATGCCCAATGAAAAGTCAATGGGGGAAAATCCCATAGACTTAACATTGCAAAAACTTTGACGGGTCATAGGTCCGAGCCAGGATTTCATAGAAACATGTGGGTTACTGAATTTGAAGAGGGTGCTAGACTCTGTCAGGACGTCCCCCGCAATGGGGTTGTAATGTTACCCTAGCAACCATTTTGGGCACCCTAGCAACCTATCCCATAGACTGCAATTACAAAATGCCCAGAGGGATATCTTTGCACCACAGTGTCACAGAGACATGGGGGTGGGCTCATTTTACTCAGGCATCCAATCAGCCTCTCAGGACCCTTGCAGAGTTACTAAGCCACGCCCCTAGCAACCACTTTTGAGCACCCTAGCAACATAAAATTCAAACAGTTATATCTCTGCATCAGAACATCGTAGCGACACGGGGGTTAGACCGTTTTACTTGTGACTCGGAGTGTAATCACTTGCCACATCATTGGCCACTCCCAAGCCACGCCCCTAGCAACCAAATTTGAGCACCCTAGCAACGGAATAAACAAAGCCTTATATCTCTGCATCAGAACATCGTAGAGACACGGGGGTTGGACCGTTTTACTCAGGACTTGAAGGCTAATCACTAGTGAATGCCAAGAGGTGTTAAGCACCGCCCCTAGCAACCAAATTTGAACACCCTAGCAACGGAATAAACAAAGCCTTATATCTCTGCATCAGAACATCGTAGAGACACGGGGGTTGGACCGTTTTACTTGTGACTCGGAGTGTTATCACTGGGCACATCATTGGCCACTCCCAAGCCACGCCCCTAGCAACCAAATTTGAGCACCCTAGCAACAGAGTAAACAAAGCCTTATATCTCCGCATCAGAACATCGTAGAGACACGGGGGTTGGACCGTTTGACTCATGACTCGGAGGGTAATCACTAGTGGATGCCATTTTTTTCCCTAGCAACCAAATACATCACCCTAGCAACAGAGTAAACAAAGCCTTTTATCTCCACATCAGAACATCGCAGAGACACGGGGGTTGGACCGTTTGACTCGTATCTCGGAGTGTAATCACTAGTGGATGCCATTTTTTTCCCTAGCAACCAAATACAGTACCCTAGCAACAGAGTAAACAAAGCCTTATATCTCCGCATCAGAACATCGTAGAGACACGGGGGTTTGACCGTTTGACTCGTGACTCGGAGTGTAATCACTAGTAGATGCCAATTTTCTCCCTAGCAACCAAATACAGTACCCTAGCAACCGAATAAACAAAGCCTTATATCTTCGCATCAGAATATCGTAGAGACATGTGGGTTGAATTGCTTTACTTTTGGCTTGGAGTATAATCATAAATTGTCCCCGAAACTTGCCACGGCAAGCACCACTCACATTTTCTTCAGGAAATGTACCTATCTAGTTATTCTTTTTCTTCTGAGACTAAAATTTCTAACTCTAACTCGTCCTAGAGCTTTCAAGCTACAGCCATCAAACTTTGGACAGACTTTCGGTCTGATCTGACGAGGTGTGCTATATCTTTTCTAACTGATGGGACCTTCCGAATTCCTAAACGGGGCGCTGAAACACCCCAAAATTTCCATTGACTTAACATTGAGACAAACTTTGACGGGTCATAGCTGCGAGTGAGAAACTTGTAGAAACTTGTGGCTTACCACATTTAAGGAGGCTGACAGGCTGTGTAAGAACATACCTCACAATGGGGTGTAAGCTGTACCCCTGGGGTGTAAGAGGCCCCCAAAATTTCCCATTGACTTATAATGGGGCAGGAAACATGCCCATAAAAGGGAATAAAAGCGTCCCAGATGGAATATCTTCACTTTAGAGTGTCTTAGAGACATGGGGGTGGGCTCATTTTACTCAAGCATCCAATCAGTCTCTTAGGATCACCCCAGAGCTATTAAGCCACGCCCCTAGCAACAATTTTGGGTACCCTAGCAACGGAATAAACAAAGCCTTATATCTCCGCTTCAGAACATCATAGAGACACGGGGGTTGGACCGTTTTACTTGTGGCTTGAAGTGTGATCATTATGGGATGCCAATTTTCTCCCTAGCAACCAAACTTAGTACCCTAGCAACGGAATAAACAAAGCCTCATATCTCTGCATCAGAAAATTGTAGAGACACTGGGGTTGGACCGTTTTACTTGTGGCTTGAAGTGTGATTATTATGGGATGCCAATTTTCTCCCTAGCAACCAAACTTAGTACCCTAGTAACGGAATAAACAAAGCCTTATATCTCCGCATCAGAACATTGTAGAGACACGGGGGTTGGACCGTTTTACTTGTGGCTTGAAGGGTGATCATTATGGGATGCCAATTTTCTCCCTAGCAACCAAACTTAGTACCCTAGCAACGCAATACATGTTAGCTTCATGCTAGCTTCCTGCTAATCATGCTAGCTTCATGCTAGCTTCATGCTAATCATGCTAGCTTCATGCTAATCATGCTAACTTCATGCCAGCTTCATGCTAATCATGCTAACTTCATGCTAGCTTCATGCTAATCATGCTAACATCATGCTAGCTTCATGCTAATCATGCTAGCATCATGCTAGCTTCATGCTAATCATGCTAGCATCATGCTAATCATGCTAGCATCATGCTAGCTTCATGCTAACTTCATGCTAATCATGCTAGCTTCATGCTAGCTTTATGCTAATCATGCTAGCATCATGCTAGCTTCATGCTAATCATGCTAGCATCATGCTAGCTTCATGCTAATCATGCTAGCATCATGCTAGCTTCATGCTAATCATGCTAGCATCATGCTAGCTTCATGCTAATCATGCTAACATCATGCTAGCTTCATGCTAATCATGCTAGCATCATGTTAGCTTCATGCTAATCATGTTAGCATCATGCTAGCTTCATGCTAATCATGCTAGCATCATGCTAGCTTCATGCTAGCTTCATGCTAATCATGCTAGCATCATGCTAGCTTCATGCTAATCATGCTAGCATCATGCTAGCTTCATGCTAATCATGCTAGCATCATGCTAGCTTCATGCTAATCATGCTAACATCATGCTAGCTTCATGCTAATCATGCTAGCATCATGCTAGCTTCATGCTAATCATGCTAGCATCATGTTAGCTTCATGCTAATCATGCTAACATCATGCTAGCTTCATGCTAATCATGCTAGCATCATGTTAGCTTCATGCTAATCATGTTAGCATTATGCTAGCTTCATGCTAATCATGCTAGCATCATGCTAGCTTCATGCTAATCATGCTAGCATCATGCTAGCTTCATGCTAATCATGCTAGCATCATGCTAGCTTCATGCTAATCATGTTAGCATTATGCTAGCTTCATGCTAATCATGCTAGCATCATGTTAGCTTCATGCTAATCATGTTAGCATCATGCTAGCTTCATGCTAATCATGCTAGCATCATGCTAGCTTCATGCTAATCATGCTAGCATCATGCTAGCTTCATGCTAATCATGCTAACTTCATGCTAATCATGCTAGCTTCATGCTAATCATGCTAACTTCATGCTAATCATGCTAGCATCATGCTAGCTTCATGCTAATCATGCTAGCATCATGCTAGCTTCATGCTAATCATGCTAACATCATGCTAGCTTCATGGTAAATCATGCTACCTTCATACTTAAACATACTAACAGCCAGATAGCCTACTAAACTAAACTTATGTCAAACCGTTTTAAACGTTCAGGCTACGCTTTCTCAAGCCAACATAAAGTTTGTTTTCAAACTTTACTATCTAGTTATTCTTTTTCTTCTGAGACTAAAATTTCTAACTCTAACTCGTCCTAGAGCTTTCAAGCTACAGCCATCAAACTTTGGACAGACTTTCGGTCTGATCTGACGAGGTGTGCTATATCTTTTCTAACTGATGGGACCTTCCGAATTCCTAAACGGGGCGCTGAAACACCCCAAAATTTCCATTGACTTAACATTGAGACAAACTTTGACAGGTCATAGCTGCGAGTGAGAAACTTGTAGAAACTTGTGGCTTACCACATTTAAGGAGGCTGACAGGCTGTGTAAGAACATACCTCACAATGGGGTGTAAGCTGTACCCCTGGGGTGTAAGAGGCCCCCAAAATTTCCCATTGACTTATAATGGGGCAGGAAACATGCCCATAAAAGGGAATAAAAGCGTCCCAGATGGAATATCTTCACTTTAGAGTGTCTTAGAGACATGGGGGTGGGCTCATTTTACTCAAGCATCCAATCAGTCTCTTAGGATCACCCCAGAGCTATTAATCCACGCCCCTAGCAACAATTTTGGGTACCCTAGCAACATCTCCCATAGACTACCATTATAAAAAGCCCAGATGGATATCTTTGCACCAGAGTGTCATAGAGACATAGGGGTGGGCTCATTTTACTCAGGCATCCAATCAGTCTCTTAGGATTCTTATTGAGGTATTAAGCCACGCCCCTAGCAACAGAAAATGAAGACCCTAGCAACATAATAAACAAAGCCTTATATCTCTGGATCTGAACATCGTAGAGACACAGGGGTTGGACCGTTTTACTTGTGGCTTGAAGTGTAATCATTATGGGATGCCAATTTTCTCCCTAGCAACCAAACTTAGTACCCTAGCAACGGAATAAACAAAGCCTTATATCTCCGCTTCAGAACATCATAGAGACACGGGGGTTGGACCGTTTTACTTGTGGCTTGAAGTGTGATCATTATGGGATGCCAATTTTCTCCCTAGCAACCAAACTTAGTACCCTAGCAACGGAATAAACAAAGCCTCATATCTCTGCATCAGAAAATTGTAGAGACACTGGGGTTGGACCGTTTTACTTGTGGCTTGAAGTGTGATCATTATGGGATGCCAATTTTCTCCCTAGCAACCAAACTTAGTACCCTAGTAACGGAATAAACAAAGCCTTATATCTCCGCATCAGAACATTGTAGAGACACGGGGGTTGGACCGTTTTACTTGTGGCTTGAAGGGTGATCATTATGGGATGCCAATTTTCTCCCTAGCAACCAAACTTAGTACCCTAGCAACGCAATACATGTTAGCTTCATGCTAGCTTCCTGCTAATCATGCTAGCTTCATGCTAGCTTCATGCTAATCATGCTAGCTTCATGCTAATCATGCTAACTTCATGCTAGCTTCATGCTAATCATGCTAACTTCATGCTAGCTTCATGCTAATCATGCTAACATCATGCTAGCTTCATGCTAATCATGCTAGCATCATGTTAGCTTCATGCTAATCATGTTAGCATCATGCTAGCTTCATGCTAATCATGCTAGCATCATGCTAGCTTCATGCTAGCTTCATGCTAATCATGCTAGCATCATGCTAGCTTCATGCTAATCATGCTAGCATCATGCTAGCTTCATGCTAATCATGCTAGCATCATGCTAGCTTCATGCTAATCATGCTAGCATCATGCTAGCTTCATGCTAATCATGCTAGCATCATGCTAACTTCATGCTAATCATGCTAGCATCATGTTAGCTTCATGCTAATCATGCTAGCATCATGCTAGCTTCATGCTAATCATGCTAACTTCATGCTAATCATGCTAGCTTCATGCTAATCATGCTAACTTCATGCTAATCATGCTAGCATCATGCTACCTTCATGCTAATCATGCTAGCATCATGCTACCTTCATGCTAATCATGCTATTATCATGCTAACTTCATGTTAATCATGCTAGCATCATGCTAGCTTCATGCTAATCATGCTAGCTTCATGCTAATCATGCTAACTTCATGCTAATCATGCTAGCATCATGCTAGCTTCATGCTAATCATGCTAGCATCATGCTAGCTTCATGCTAATCATGCTAACATCATGCTAGCTTCATGGTAAATCATGGTACCTTCATACTTAAACATACTAACAGCCAGATAGCCTACTAAACTAAACTTATGTCAAACCGTTTTAAACGTTCAGGCTACGCTTTCTCAAGCCAACATAAAGTTTGTCTTCAAACTTTACTATCTTTATTATTATTATTCTTTTTCTGAGACCAAAATTACGAACACTAACTCGTCCTAGAGCTTTCAAGCTACATGCACCAAATTTTCCACGGACCTTCAGACTGGTCTGACGGAGTGTGCTATATCTTTTCTAACTGATGGGACCTTCCGAATTCCTAAACGGGGGGCTCGAACACCCCAAAATTTCCATTGACTTAACATTGAGACAAATTTTGACGGGTCATAGCTGTGAGTGAGAAACTTGTAGAAACTTGTGGGTTACGACATTTAAGGAGGCTGACAGGCTCTGTAAGAACATACATCACAATGGGGTGTAAGCTGTACCCCTGGGGTGTAAGAGGCCCCCAAAATTTCCCATTGACTTATAATGGGGCAGGAAACATGCCCATATAAAGGAATAAAAGCGTCCCAGATGGAATATCTTCACTTTAGAGTGTCGTAGAGACATGGGGGTTGGACCATTTTACTTGTGGCTTGAAGGTTGATCATTATGGGATGCCAATTTTCTCCCTAGCAACCAAACTTAGTACCCTAGCAACGGAATAAACAAAGCCTTATATCTCCGCTTCAGAACATCATAGAGACACGGGGGTTGGACCGTTTTACTTGTGGCTTGAAGGTTGATCATTATGGGATGCCAATTTTCTCCCTAGCAACCAAACTAAGTACCCTAGCAACGGAATAAACAAAGCCTTATATCTCCGCTTCAGATCATCATAGAGACACGGGGATTGGACCGTTTTACTTGTGGCTTGAAGGTTGATCATTATGGGATGCCAATTTTCTCCCTAGCAACCAAACTTAGTACCCTAGCAACGGAATAAACAAAGCCTTATATCTCCGCTTCAGAACATCATAGAGACACGGGGGTGGGACCGTTTTACTTGTGGCTTGAAGGTTGATCATTATGGGAGGCCAATTTTCTCCCTAGCAACCAAACTTAGTACCCTAGCAACGGAATAACAAAGCCTTATATCTCCGCTTCAGAACATCATAGAGACACGGGGGTTGGACCGTTTTACTTGTGGCTTGAAGGTTGATCATTATGGGATGCCAATTTTCTCCCTAGCAACCAAACTTAGTACCCTAGCAACGGAATAAACAAAGCCTTATATCTCCGCTTCAGAACATCATAGAGACACGGGGGTTGGACCGTTTTACTTGTGGCTTGAAGGTTGATCATTATGGGATGCCAATTTTCTCCCTAGCAACCAAACTTAGTACCCTAGCAACGGAATAAACAAAGCCTTATTTCTCCGCTTCAGAACATCTCAGAGACACAGGGGTTGGACCGTTTTACTTGTGGCTTGAAGGTTGATTATTATGGGATGCCAATTTCCTCCCTAGCAACCAAACTTAGTACCCTAGCAACGGAATAAACAAAGCCTTATATCTCAGCATCAGAACATTGTAGAGACACGGGGGTTGGACCGTTTTACTTGTGGCTTTAAGTGTGATCATTATGGGATGCCATTTTTCTCCCTAGCAACCAAACTTAGTACCCTAGCAACGGAATAAACAAAGCCTTATATCTCCGCTTCAGAACATCATAGAGACACGGGGGTTGGACCGTTTTACTTGTGGCTTGAAGGTTGATTATTATGGGATGACAATTTCCTCCCTAGCAACCAAACTTAGTACCCTAGCAACGGAATAAACAAAGCCTTATATCTCAGCATCAGAACATTGTAGAGACACGGGGGTTGGACCGTTTTACTTGTGGCTTTAAGTGTGATCATTATGGGATGCCATTTTTCTCCCTAGCAACCAAACTTAGTACCCTAGCAACGGAATAAACAAAGCCTTATATCTCCGCTTCAGAACATCATAGAGACACGGGGGTTGGACCGTTTTACTTGTGGCTTGAAGGTTGATTATTATGGGATGACAATTTCCTCCCTAGCAACCAAACTTAGTACCCTAGCAACGGAATAAACAAAGCCTTTTATCTCCGCTTCAGAAAATCTTAGAGACACGGGGGTTTGACCGTTTTACTTGTGGCTTGAAGGTTGATCATTATGGGATGCCAATTTTCTCCCTAGCAACCAAACTTAGTACCCTAGCAACGGAATAAACAAAGCCTTATATCTCCGCTTCAGAACATCATAGAGACACGGGGTTGGACCGTTTTACTTGTGGCTTGAAGGTTGATCATTATGGGATGCCAATTTTCTCCCTAGCAACCAAACTTAGTACCCTAGCAACGGAATAAACAAAGCCTTATATCTCCGCTTCAGAACATCATAGAGACATGGGGGTTGGACCGTTTTACTTGTGGCTTGAAGGTTGATCATTATGGGATGCCAATTTTCTCCCTAGCAACCAAACTTAGTACCCTAGCAACGGAATAAACAATGCCTGATATCTCCGCTTCAGAACATCATAGAGACACGGGGGTTGGACCGTTTTACTTGTGGCTTGAAGGTTGATCATTATGGGATGCCAATTTTCTCCTTAGCAACCAAACTTAGTACCCTAGCAACGGAATAAATGTTAGCTTCATTCTAGCTTCATGCTAATCATGTTAGCTTCATGCTAGCTTCATGCTAATCATGCTAGCATCATGCTAGCTTCATGCTAATCATGTTAGCTTCATGTTAGCTTCATGCTAATCATGTTAGCTTCATGCTAGCTTCATACTTATCATGCTAGCTTCATGCTAATCATGCTAACTTCATGCTAATCATGCTAACAGCCAGATAGCCTACTAAAATAAACTTCTGTCAAACCATTTTAAATGTTCAGGCTACGCTTTTTCAAGCCAACATAAAGTTTGTCCTCAAACTTTAATATCTAGTTCTGTATGTAACCTTCATTTCATTGGTTAATACACATTTATCAAAGACAACATCTTATATTTATTACATCAATTATTCAATGATTAATACTGATTAAGTAAGAAATACATTGCATATTTTATCCTGTGAACATTAAAGCATTAGTTAATGACATAGTTGCCTGTTTGCTTTTCCCCCTCAGGCCTCTCTCTTATCTTGATCAATGCCAGGCGTAAATTCCACATATACAAAAGCTGGTAACTTTCCACTCTCAAACATAAACACCTCATTTTTACATAATAGCTCAGTGCATATATGAAACACACAATGTTTATAGAATAAAATGATTAATTAAAGAAATATAAAATGGAACAAACTCAATTTCCACAGTCCTTATTTGGACATCTTTGTAACTTTAACACTTTTAGCAATCAGCATGAAATGTAGGCAGTAAATATGTAAAACATAATTATTCAACAACACAACAATACTCCATTGTTCATAAATTGGTTAAATGCATTCATTAGTTAAACAAAATCAAATCCCACAGATATTACAAAACAATAAAATATTTTATAATATAGGCCTATAAAATGTATATAATATTATATACATGGCTGTAAAGTGTTATAAAAATACTGAAGTAAATAGAAGTTCTTCACTAAAATAATGATCGTATTTTTAATCGTGATCTAAAGTTTGAGCAAAACAATCGTGATCATCATTTTTCCTGTGATCGTGCAGTCCTAGTTTCAAGTAATATTGCAAAAATGTATAAAACAAACATCCTCTTTTGCACCTTTAAATATAAACACACATCGCTACACAGTAAGGGACCACAATCTACTCAATATTTAAAATAATAATATTTATTTTAAATTGTAAAAAAATGTACACATTTAAAATGTTATTATATTCCTCCATTTTTATGCATGGATGTGTAAGAGAATAATGACAGCGTTTTTTACAATGTACTCTTTAAAATTAAGTCGGAGATATGTTGGTTTTGCCGGTTGTTGATGAGTAACAGCTGTGAGTGATCACAACGCGCTTAAGCAGCCACGTGACAGAAAAATAAGTGAACATTGTCATAATGTCAAGTGAGCTAGGGTCCTTACCAGTGCCCGAACCTGTGTACACGATATACTGATTCACGACCTCGGGAGCTAGGGAACGAATTGAGACACAGAGTTAGTTGAAGTCTTGCATTTTATGCAGATAGATGCATGTTGTGTAATACATTTATGTTGTAAATAAGGCTTAATATTATGTAGAGTGCATCAGTAAAGAAAGCACATCAGTTTGTGCTTATTAACCATGTAGTTTCACTTCATCACACAGCTTTTCCTGTAAGAGGTTTCTGTTAAAAAAACATTTAATTAATTAATAATCTAAGTATGTGTTCAATGTTGTGTCATAGTTTCTTCAAAATTAAAGGTTCTCTAAGCGAATTCACGTGTTGTAGACCATAAAACATTTTTTGTTACATACAGCAAACATCTCCTCACTATCTGCTTGCTTCCTGTCCGCTGATCAAACTGTAAAAAAAGCGATCTCTGAAGACAGCCCAGCCTCCACAAACTGCAATAATAACAAACTGGCCAAACCTACACCAGAAACCATAACAAAGTGTTCTAACCAATAAACGCCAAGAAGGATTTGGGGGTTGGGTTTGGGCGTGTTCATGAAAGCATGGAAGGGAGGGGGAGGAGTTAACTACGCTCAGTTTGTTTGAAAACACATTTCAAAAATCAACACACAGATTCGCTTAGGGAACCTTTAAGTTTTATTTAAGTGTTTTTAATAAAAAATTCAATTTTCAACATGACGCGTATGCTCCGCCCCTTTGATTGCGCCGCCCCCAGTTAATCGAGTACTCGTTCTTCAGACCTATGGATTAATCGAAATGAAAAAATTAGATAAATGCCCATCCCTAATAGAAGTATTCTGATTAATGACACAGTAATGACCTTATGGCAAAAATGTACAGCTATAAGATAATTCAACATGTTTTTAGTTAACATTTAATATTTAATTTTTTTTACATATAATATAGCTACAGCAGATACAGTGAATAGGAAAATATGAAGAATCAAATATAAAGTTATATGTTATTGATATTTAATTTTGTATGTAAAAAATTAATTTCATGCTACATTATTGCATTTTAAGAAAATGTCAGTTTGAAACAATTGCATACAGCCACATGTAATTTTATATTTTAAACACATGGCAAGGCAGAAAGTCACAGATTGTGGATGTTAGTTTTAAAGTGTTAGCAGTTCAAGCTGCTTTGCAATTCTATGTTTTAGACCAGGGCCAGGCCAGCCAATATTGTTAGCAGTATTGCAGATCTTTATTTTTCTTTCCTTACAGAGCTGTGCTTCTGCAGGATAAACGTCCTAAAGACTAACAAGTGTGGTATGGAGGGTAATTGGACATACAATGAGAGGGGCAATGTGAGAAGACGTGCAATACAAAAAGTTAATAAACTAATGCAGTCTTTAGAAAATGAATATGACATACAGGTAGAAGAGTTGCAGAAGTCTGAAGAAGGCTATAATGATGAAAGTTCAATTTGGGATAAAGATGAGTTGCAGGAGGGCAGTGATGAAGGAAATCAGCAAATTAAGGATAGGTTTGCATCTGATGAGGAGGAAATGTATCTTGGTGATGCATGCAGTGACACTGTTGAGGATTTAGGAAGTTCTCTCGCTGAATGGGCATCTAAGTTTAGCATTTCCTTAGTTGCATTATCAGCCCTACTCTGTATTCTACAGGTTCACCATCCCTCTCTGCCAAAAGATGCACGGACGTTACTTCACACAAAAACAACATACATGATAGAAAACATAGCAGGTGGAATTTTTCATTATTTTGGAATTCTCAACTCATTTCATAGACTGTTGAGTAATGTGTGGTCTGCTGTCCCGGATAAACATGCCTTTAGATAACAGCTGAATATTGATGGCCTACCTGTCAGAATCCTGCCGGATCCTGTTGGTATTTAGATCTAGTTTAGCATGGCAGGGTTCTGACAGTACATATGTTCGGTTTCACTTTATTTTGATAGTCCACTTTAGACATTCTACTAACTATAAATAACTTTGCAACTACATGTCAACTAACTTTCAATAATTTGCAACTATACGTCAACTAACTGTCATTAGTGTATTAGTAGAGTGTAAGGGTTGGGGTTAGGGAGGAGGTTTGGGTTAGTGGAATAAGTTGACATGCACCTGCAAAGATACTTATAGTCAGTTGAATGTCTGTTGAGATATCATCACAATAAAGTGTTAGTAGATATTAAGCAGACAGTCTACTAATTCTCTAAAGATTGGTAGTTGATACGTAGTTATAAGTAAGTTTCAAAGTTACTTATAGTTAGTAAAATGTCTAAAGTGGACTATCAAAATAAAGTGTTACCCATACGTTCTTTGTGGGAAATGTGTGGTTGTAGTGTTGGTTTATTCTGACCATGCATTTCCCGGGTCTTGTCACTTTTTCCCCGATCCCTTACTCGTGATTATTTTCCAAGTATATGTAATTTACTTTGTCCCTATTTATTGTCCGTGTGTTTGCTGTTCTTTGCACGTTCGTCTTGTCTCATGCCCTGTTGATTCCTGTAAGTTTTGTATTATATCCAAGTCTAGATCTGTTTTGTGTTTGAGAAGTTTACTGTTAGTATTGTTAAAGTTTAGTGTCAGTTTTGTGTAGTGTTGTTTCCCTTGTCTTGTTTTGCCCCCTCGTGGGTTTTGTTTTTCTGTTTATCCCTGTTTTTTAATAAATTCCTTTGTAGTTTATGTCCGCATTTGGGTTCGTGTTTTGTGTTCCCCGATTCCTGACACTACCACTGTATAAGAGCAACAGTACTCAATTTTGGCCTATTCTTGGTATGTTGCATGGATTCAGCAAGAAGTCAGTATTGATTGGTCTTTTTTGTGGCAACTCAAAACCAAAGTCTTTGTCTGAATATTTGCAACATTTGGTGAATGAATTGAAAACACTAAGCAGTGGGTTTGTTTTTCAGGGAAAGATGTTTTTTTAAACATCTGTTCTGTTGTATGTGACACCCCAGCCCGAGCCTTTGTCAGAGGTGTGAAATCACACTGTGCATACCACAGATGTGACAAGTGTCACCAAACTGGTGTCCGTATAGGAAGTCGAATGACATTTCCTGAAGTAAGTGCAAGGTGTAGGACTGATGAATGCTTTAGACAGAATACAGATATGGAACACCACCACGAACGCTCACCATTGGCTGACCTTAATATTGACATGGTTGTTAGCTTCCCCTATGATTACATGCACTTAGTGTGTTTAGGGGTTATGAGGCGTCTGCTTGATTTGTGGATGGGTTCTCCTGGCCCCCGGCTCTGTCGTATGTCAAGCAGTCAAGCGTCCTTAGTTTCAGACAGGCTACTTTCTTTGAGGGATTATATTCCTACAGAATTTGCTAGACAACCACGTGCACTGGCTGAAAGAAGTAGATGGAAGGCCACAGAATTTCGTCAATTCCTGTTGTACACAGGGCCAGTTGTACTGAAGGATGTGCTTATGCCTCAAGTATATGACAATTTCATGCTTTTGTCAATTGCTGTGTATATTCTACTGAGTTCAGATCATTGTTTAAGGATGAACAATTTGGCAAATTCACTTTTGGTATCATTTGTTGAACATTTTGGTCAGCTTTATGGACAAGAATTTTTAGTTTACAATATTCATGGTTTGGTCCATCTTTATGAAGATGTTAAAATCCATGGCAATTTAGACTTATTTTCCTCTTTTCCATATGAGAATTTCTTGGGTCAGCTTAAAAGAATGGTTAGGGGCCCACATAATCCGTTGACACAAGTGATTCGCAGATTGTCTGAAATTGATGATGCCAGCTCTAACTGTGGTCTCCATTCACAGAAATCTAAAGATTATAAATCAGAACATACTGAAGGACCAGTACCACAGTTTTTCAGGGGAGATTTTAAACAGTTTAAAGTGTTGTCCATGGATGGTGCAGTTATCAAAACTTCTAAGAGAGATTGCTGTGTCAAAATCAAAGACAGGGTGATTTTGGTTGAAATTATCATTGTAGACAGGGAAGTTGAATATATTGTGGGTAGAGAATACAGATGCCAGGAAGCATTCTTTGATTACCCATTTGACTCTAGGGAGTTGGGAATCTTCAAGGTTTCTAACTTGTCCATGACTGTGAAGCATTTTCAAATAATGGAGAGTGTGCAAAAGTATGTCAGGTTGCCATTTCAAGACAAGTTTGTTGTTATCCCCATGCTGCATTTAAACTAGACACACTGCAGACTCTGGGTACAGAAGACAATTTTTGTAATTATGCACTTTTTTGGGGGGTACATGAAATCATATTTTGTTGCAGATTTTCTGTCTGCTATAAATGTTTTGCACATTTACAGTTTTAGAATAGTGTTTCTTCTCCAACATGATCTCACAAAGTTCTGTGGTGTAGACACGGAATATTTTGCTAATTTTTCCGTGGCATTGTCACGGATGTCCACATTTTTCCGTGGCAGTACCATGGACTTTCTTTTCTGTGTCATTGTCACAGATTGGTTACTGTTGGACTTTAAGGCGTCCATTTGCATGTTCATAATTTAGAGGAAAGGCACAAGATACGAATATCTAAGTTCAAATATTTATTGATCAGATATGAAAAAGTTTAACAGCGCTGGGTCCTCTCAAGTAGCGAACAACCAGCTCAGGAAGTAACATGCTTATTTATAAAATATGTGACGTCGATCTTTCTTCAGAAAATCTCCACCCACAAAGGCCGTTCCCCTCGTCCATCTGACTCCATCACCACACCCAATTTTAGCCTGTAGGCAAAGATGGACACACATAGACAAAGAAAAACAAACTGTTCTCCTCTCATCCCTGGGAGCCCTGCAGTTCCTCTCCAGTACTCCTCCACTTTGAATAGCATGTTATAATGCTTTCTTAAAAACAAATCATTAATAAAACATTCATTTATAAAAAACATAAGCTGTAAGATGCAAGTGATTATTATGTAAAACATATTTCAATATCATGACATCATTTCATTATTTGTAAAATTGGTTATATGAATAAGGCACACATTAACTTCTTTAGATAGATAAACACATATTAAATCTTTTACTGCAATACTACTTCTAAGCAAACACTTTAATCATTATTAAAAACCATCTGTTAGGAAAGAAACACACACACACACACACACACACACACACACACACACACACACACACACACACACACACACACACACACACACACATACATACATACATACAGGAGATTCTGTTTCTTCAAGGTTGAGCTGCCCTGCCCCCATTAGGTTATTCTATATGCAACCTTCATTTCATTGGTTAATACAAATTTATCAAAGACAACATCTTATATTTATTACATCAATTATTCAATGATTAATACTGATTAAGTAAGAAATACATGGCATATTTTATCCTGTGAATATTAAAGCATTAATTAATGACATAGTTCCCTGTTTGCTTTTCTCCCTCAGGCCTCTCTCTTATCTTAACAATCTCCAGACGTAAATTCCTAAATTCCTAAATTCCTCCTTGCAGCACACACACAAAAGCTGGTAACCTTCCACTCTCGAACATAAACACCTCATTTTTACATAATAGCTCAGTGCATATATGAAACACACAATGTTTATAGAATAAAATGATCAGTTAAAGAAATATAAAAATGGAACAAAATCAATTTCCACAGTCCTTATTTGGACATCTTTGTAACTTTAACACTTTTAGCAATTAGCAAGATTGATAAAACAACATAAAAATCCCACAATTCCCTCTCTTGACCTCTGAAAGAGGTCACACATTTTCTTCTCCATCCTCCTCGAGGTTCTGTACAACTTCATTCTTGTGGACTCAAATCCACACAGGAAACGTAAACTATAATATTATACAAAACTTTTAGAAAATCAACAGTAATGTAAAATGTAATAATTATAGAAAACTCAAAACTCTTAAGCATTAAAGTGTTAAACAGGTTATACTGAATATATGGCAATTGTGATATTCAGGTCTCTAAACCCTTCTGTAAGGATTTCCAGCACTTTGTGGAAATCCAATTTATCCAGGCCACACCCCAGCCGGGGAGTGCATACACTTGTTATGTTTTCTTTCTCACACCACTCTCTTATACATCTGAGGCTATAGGTAAAATTCTCATATGTTGGTAAATCAGTACAATTTTGTTTTATTATTAAATGAAAAATCAATCTGCCGTCGTCCTCATGGGTAACTGCACATTCACCTGTGTGTTTGTTCTGTCTTACAACCTTTTGTGTACCGTACTTCGCTTTGAACTGTACGGCTATACAGTACCTGCTCCGTAGGCACAATCTGTGCTCACACAGTGTGCTAGGGGTTCTGTTACTGGGCTGGAAAAAATGTCACCTTTTTTATGCACAATTTTACAGAGTGTTTGTTTACTTTGTTGTTGGTGTTGTGTGAGTGTTACCACTAATGTGTTACCACTTCCTGTTTGTCCTCTCTGTATTCCAGCTGATTCACTTTCACTTTCAACACTCTCCCTCTCTTGGACCTGAGTCCTCAGGTCCACACCTTTGTCTATTAGAAACCCAATCATCATATATAACTGCTGGGTTGTTCCCACAATGTCGTTGTGTGGGAGCCTGTCACGAAAAATTTTCAATCATAGCAGTTAGTTTGTCAGATGAAACGTCATGTGTTAGAGGCAGGATGGGATCCTGCACCACGTCATGCCTTGGACCTGGAAACTGTCGACCTGTAAGCAATTCAAAGGGTGTGAAACCAGAAATCCTGTTAACAGAAGAGCGAATAGACATTAATGCAATTGGTAATGCGTCAAGCCATGTTATTTTTGTCTGTGCACATAGTTTGTCAAGTCAAGTTTTAATGTCAAAGTCAGGTTCACTATTTCAGCTTTGCTCTAACATTGGGGTGATAAGCAGCCCCGAAACTATATGTCAATTCCAGTGCGTGTTTGTCAATTTTGTCAGATCTAACTTTGTCTTGGGAAACCATGGTTGGGGATATAATTGGTTTATCAGGCAGTTGACAACAGCCACGTCATTAGGTACCTTCACAGCCTGTAGTATGTGTCAGGCTTTGCTAGCATTTACTATAGGCCGGCCTTTCCTGGTTTCAAACCCACCTATCTGCCATATGGCAGTTCCATATATACTTCACCAATCACATATGCAGATTCACTATAAACAATCACCCTCTCTTCACCAGTGTAGTGCAAGGCTTTGATTACAGCTGTCATTTCAGCTCTCTGTGCTGACCGTTTACCTTTCAATCTACCACTCAGTCGTGTTACAAAATCACCCACAACTTGCTCAACCACAGCAAAGCCTGCCTTGAATTTGTCATCTGCTGCTCTGAAACAACAACCATCTGTAAACATTGTGATTAACGGTGGGGTAGTTGTCAGTGGTACCGCGAACAAACCATCTCTCAATTTATTTGCTTTTTCAGTCAATGGTATAACAATTATAATTAATTACAATAATAATAATTTGTATATCAGTCAATGGTATACAATCCTGCGGCTCACCCTCAGTGATTAGATCTGCCATGTGAACACCTTCATGCACATATATGATGTCTGGGCTGGCAATTTCCTTAAATACAAAGTTTGTTACAATAATCAGTTATTTTCTATACTCACAGCTTTTCTTGTTTACCTTTTATAGTGTTCTATGGTGTTCTTTTTTCTTTTTCAATTTATTTCTTATATCGATTTTAATTTCCTTTCTGCCATAGCTGTTCTATGCCATATATATTTGCTTTTTAGCCTAATACCATCAGTGGAATTCTGACTTCCTCTGTAGATACCAAATTTAATTATGCATTTCTTCCTGTCAGATTAATAGGAGTCTGATTTGATTTCAGAACAGGTAGTCACACCTAACAACAAAGTTCTTGATCAGCCTTTAAATGTGTCTAGCTGATTTTCTCATAAAGATTGTCTGTGTCCCTATAGTAACAAGGTCTTTACTAAACATTGAACGGCTGTTTACTCTTTCCCCTTTTTCACTCAAAGGCTCGTATGAAGATGAAAAAGTTCAGTGTCCAGTGAAATATTGTCCAGTTTCTCTTGCCTCCAAGAACATTATTGTCTTTGTTAGTCTCTTTCTGGATTCCACTCAGTCTTTTTGGTGTTTCATCCTTGTAAATGTCTCTGACCATATGCAGTGCCCCCTTCACTGCTTTAGTTCAAGTATAGTCCCATTCAAATAGAATGTGCTTTCAGTCCAGTTTATTAGTTACTCCTCTCTTTGCAACTCCAGCACTTTGATGTCACACACAGTTTTTCATTGTCTGTTTCTTGCCAGCTTTTTAGTCACTTTCTTGAATGTCAAAGGATGAGAGCTTTCAGCCTTTCAAGGTTTAACTTAACCCATTGCAAAATATTGCCTTTCAATTTAAAATAAAATTTATCTTGTGACCACCTTCCATCATCAGATGAAGACTCCTCTTCATTTTGTTAAATCTTTTGTCCTTTATACAATTTATCTGTGTCATTCACCTTTTAACAATTTTCTGTCCTTGTTTAATTGTTCATCTTTATTTCCACCTTTAATAACTTGGTCTCTACTCTTTTCTGTAATTTGTTGTTTTTCTTTCAAAGCTTCGCTTCTGTCGTTCTGCTAGATTTTGCTTAATCCCATTTATGGTTTTAACAGACTCATTATATCACAGACACACTACATTTTCACACAAATAAAATCTACATCTACATTTAATTCACCGCTATTGATTTGAAAAACAGGCTGTTGCATTGGGGCTTTGGCTTTCTCATAAGGAGGAGGTGTGTGCAAGGAGGGGTAGATCGATTTCACTGGGGTTGGAGCTGGAGGAGGAGCCGTAGTTGTCACACTTTAGTCTGGCTGACTGTTTCCTTGTTTAACTTCCTGTTGCTTTGCAGCTGCACCACTGTAAACTTCCCCTTTTCTATTTGATTCAATAGCCTGCATGGCAGCAGCAACCAGAGCCAATCTTGTCCAAATTCTCAACTCTTTCTCTTAGTCTTTTACAGTTGGTCCCTTTCCAAACTATTATCATTTTTTCCATGGCACATACACCGGTGAACACACATATTCATCACACTCTTTCTGAAATTCGACCATTCTTTATACAACTGTAAATACAATTCCTCTATATATATACAACGTCAAAATGAAATATACCCAAATACAACTGCAGAATCAAGTGCACAATGGAATTTCCTGGGCCTGTAACCCAAAGGTTTCCACACCCTTAATTTAATACTGTACTCAATTAGATGATTTCTAGGACTTTCACCTAAAGGTCTCTCAACCCATAAATTTAATACTGTACTCAATTAGATAATTTCGAGGACTTTCACCTAAAGGTCTCTCAACCCATAAATTTAATACTGTACTCAATTAGATAATTCCTAGGACTTTCACCTAAAGGTTTCTCAACCCTTAAATTTAATACTGTACTCAATTAGATCATTTCTAGGCCTTTCACCTAAAGGTCTCCCAACCCTTAAATTTAACAAAAAATTCAAAGATTTCAAAAAGTTTTTCACTCTGATCAATTCTTATTGTTTAAATAATTAATTTCAGTTCGGAGCTCCTTATCAACACAATTAATTTGGTATATGTCCAATAGCAGAATTTGATATAACAGGTTTCTGCTTACCTTTATTTTATAAGACCGGTCTTTTGTGTTGAAATGGAGCCCTCCCTTACTCTGGTTTCTTCAATGTGAAACCCTCCTTCCTCTCACTCTCTCCTTTCCCTCCACAAAACGTCGGCGGTCACCAATTGTTGGACTTTAAGGCGTCCATTTGCATGTTCATAATTTAGAGGAAAGGCACAAGATACGAATATCTAAGTTCAAATATTTATTGATCAGATATGAAAAAGTTTAACAGCGCTGGGTCCTCTCAAGTAGCGAACAACCAGCTCAGGAAGTAACATGCTTATTTATAAAATATGTGACGTCGATCTTTCTTCAGAAAATCTCCACCCACAAAGGCCGTTCCCCTCGTCCATCTGACTCCATCACCACACCCAATTTTAGCCTGTAGGCAAAGATGGACACACATAGACAAAGAAAAACAAACTGTTCTCCTCTCATCCCTGGGAGCCCTGCAGTTCCTCTCCAGTACTCCTCCACTTTGAATAGCATGTTATAATGCTTTCTTAAAAACAAATCAGTTTATTTTAGTTTACAATATTCATGGTTTGGTCCATCTTTATGAAGATGTTAAAATCCATGGCAATTTAGACTTATTTTCCTCTTTTCCATATGAGAATTTCTTGGGTCAGCTTAAAAGAATGGTTAGGGGCCCACATAATCCGTTGACACAAGTGATTCGCAGATTGTCTGAAATTGATGATGCCAGCTCTAACTGTGGTCTCCATTCACAGAAATCTAAAGATTATAAATCAGAACATACTGAAGGACCAGTACCACAGTTTTTCAGGGGAGATTTTAAACAGTTTAAAGTGTTGTCCATGGATGGTGCAGTTATCAAAACTTCTAAGAGAGATTGCTGTGTCAAAATCAAAGACAGGGTGATTTTGGTTGAAATTATCATTGTAGACAGGGAAGTTGAATATATTGTGGGTAGAGAATACAGATGCCAGGAAGCATTCTTTGATTACCCATTTGACTCTAGGGAGTTGGGAATCTTCAAGGTTTCTAACTTGTCCATGACTGTGAAGCATTTTCAAATAATGGAGAGTGTGCAAAAGTATGTCAGGTTGCCATTTCAAGACAAGTTTGTTGTTATCCCCATGCTGCATTTAAACTAGACACACTGCAGACTCTGGGTACAGAAGACAATTTTTGTAATTATGCACTTTTTTGGGGGGTACATGAAATCATATTTTGTTGCAGATTTTCTGTCTGCTATAAATGTTTTGCACATTTACAGTTTTAGAATAGTGTTTCTTCTCCAACATGATCTCACAAAGTTCTGTGGTGTAGACACGGAATATTTTGCTAATTTTTCCGTGGCATTGTCACGGATGTCCACATTTTTCCGTGGCAGTACCATGGACTTTCTTTTCTGTGTCATTGTCACAGATTGGTTACTGTTGGACTTTAAGGCGTCCATTTGCATGTTCATAATTTAGAGGAAAGGCACAAGATACGAATATCTAAGTTCAAATATTTATTGATCAGATATGAAAAAGTTTAACAGCGCTGGGTCCTCTCAAGTAGCGAACAACCAGCTCAGGAAGTAACATGCTTATTTATAAAATATGTGACGTCGATCTTTCTTCAGAAAATCTCCACCCACAAAGGCCGTTCCCCTCGTCCATCTGACTCCATCACCACACCCAATTTTAGCCTGTAGGCAAAGATGGACACACATAGACAAAGAAAAACAAACTGTTCTCCTCTCATCCCTGGGAGCCCTGCAGTTCCTCTCCAGTACTCCTCCACTTTGAATAGCATGTTATAATGCTTTCTTAAAAACAAATCATTAATAAAACATTCATTTATAAAAAACATAAGCTGTAAGATGCAAGTGATTATTATGTAAAACATATTTCAATATCATGACATCATTTCATTATTTGTAAAATTGGTTATATGAATAAGGCACACATTAACTTCTTTAGATAGATAAACACATATTAAATCTTTTACTGCAATACTACTTCTAAGCAAACACTTTAATCATTATTAAAAACCATCTGTTAGGAAAGAAAACACACACACACACACACACACACACACACACACACACACACACACACACACACACACACACACACACACACACACACACACACACATACATACATACATACAGGAGATTCTGTTTCTTCAAGGTTGAGCTGCCCTGCCCCCATTAGGTTATTCTATATGCAACCTTCATTTCATTGGTTAATACAAATTTATCAAAGACAACATCTTATATTTATTACATCAATTATTCAATGATTAATACTGATTAAGTAAGAAATACATGGCATATTTTATCCTGTGAATATTAAAGCATTAATTAATGACATAGTTCCCTGTTTGCTTTTCTCCCTCAGGCCTCTCTCTTATCTTAACAATCTCCAGACGTAAATTCCTAAATTCCTAAATTCCTCCTTGCAGCACACACACAAAAGCTGGTAACCTTCCACTCTCGAACATAAACACCTCATTTTTACATAATAGCTCAGTGCATATATGAAACACACAATGTTTATAGAATAAAATGATCAGTTAAAGAAATATAAAAATGGAACAAAATCAATTTCCACAGTCCTTATTTGGACATCTTTGTAACTTTAACACTTTTAGCAATTAGCAAGATTGATAAAACAACATAAAAATCCCACATTACTCAACTGCTTTTTCAATTTTCAAACCATTATCGCTTCGGTTTAGGGTTAGATTTGGTGTTTGCTTTAGTATGTCACTTTAAGTATTGGTTTATACTATTTTTTTTCTGATTTATTTTATATTTTCTGATTTTTTTAACCATTGTCGCCTGGCATTAGGATTATAGTTTGGTTTGGGTAAGGATGTCATTTTATGTAAATCTAACCCTAAACCGAAGCTACAATGGTAAGAAAATGGGACAAACCAGTTGTAACCAATCCGTGACAATGACACGGAAAAGAAAGTCTGTGGTACTGCCATGGAAAAAGGCAGAGATCCATGACAATGACACACATATTCTGTGCATGGAAATTCGTGGTTGTTCTTCTCACATTGTCCACTCAAATTAGTTTTTATAGATCATTCCGAAAGAAGCATATATTCAACTGTGCTTTTGTTTTCTATAGACAATGTATAACCTTGTTATTTTTGAGATAACAAATGAAGTAGAAGTAGTGCCTTCAAATTGGATGAGTAATGATGAATGTATGTGGCCACCAAACAAAACGGATGTTGTAAAAGCAACAAAAAATAAGGAGCAGCCTGGGAATGGATGGACTCGACACAGGGTCAGAATTATATTTACATCAAGTAAGTAAAATTGTATGCATTTTGTTTTATGTAGAGATATTTTCTAAGTAGACCTTACTGTAAATTAGATTTGTATATTTTATGTTGACCTATTTCACGACACTCTGGAATTCACACTATGTGAATTATTTTTGTAGATAGTTACAATAAGGCAAGATTAAAGCTACCAGAAGCTGTTGACCATACAGATCTTGCAACAGATGAGGAAGATTCTCCAATTAAAGCTAAACGAAGGAGAGTGTAAGTTGTTTATTTTTACATTTGGGCAATTTCAGTGTTATGGATGTGGCATTTGAAACTTGTGTTTTATTATATGTATTGTTACCAATATATTAAACCATCTGTGTATATATATTTAAACCCCTGATGGTAGAGTCAAGACATAAAAATATTTCTGTTTTTGAGATACTTAGACATTCTATAAATTAAAATGTACAAACCCTAAGCTAAAATACCCATCAAATAGGGATGGGGACAATTGTTCAATTAAAATTGAGTATTTATTAAATTTTTTAAGTTTTGTATGCACATTTATAAGAAGATCCATCAGGGATGTGACAGTACAGGAACTCGCATTTACTTATTCATGGAACATAATACAAAATGCTTAAAAACTTTAGAGACCTGGCATGGATTTTAACCAAATATTCACATATAAGATAGCAGTATGGTTAAAACTTTTGGTAAAAACTTTACTTTTCATGAATAGGTTGACATTAACATGAAATTTGCCTTTTTGGGATTATATAAACTATACAAAGTAATCTCTTTAGGCCAAAGAACATACTCTTTCCTGGGGAGGATGAGAACGATGAAATCGGTGTAGAAGGTAATGCAAAGAAAACGTAAGCTTTAGTAGCTTTTCTTGACTTAATTTATACAGTTTTTAAATAAATGAATAAATAAATTTACTTCTCACTTTCTATTATCAGATCAGATACGCTGCCTAGTGCACCAAAGATATTTCATCCATTTTCTTCTGACTCACCAAAAAATCAGAAGACTAAGAAGAGTGTAAAAAAACAGAAGGCAAGCAAAATGTAAGCAGTCTCAGTCATTGTTATTCTCATATAAGGTATAATTATTTTTTATTAAATGTTTTTAACTTGTAAAATGTCTGTAATGCTTTGTTCCATTCTTTTGCAAACCCCTACATACTGTAGTGCACCAAGTCCCTGCACTCCACCAGGCTTGCTTCAGAGAAGCTGTATTTCTCCTGAGCTGTTTGAGGATGACCTGACCCCTGACCTACTTCAAAAAAGCCCCACAGTGGATTTTCAGCTTGAGAGAGGCCACACTTCTCCTGTCCAGCTTCAGAGAAACTACACTTCTCCTGTCCAGCCTCAGCGTGTTTACACTCCTCCGGTCCATCTTCAATGTGTTCACACTCCTCCTCTCCAGCTGCAGAGAAACTACACCTCTCCTGTCCAGCCTCAGCGTTTTCAAACATCTCCTGTCCAGCTTCAGACAGGACAAACGCCTGGTCAGGTTCAGCGTGTTCACACCCCTTCTGTCCAGCTTCAGAGAGGACAAACACCTGGCCAGCCTCAGCATGTTCACACTCCTCCAGTCCAGCTTCAGAGAAACTACACTTCTCCTGTCCAGCCTCAGCGTTTTCACACATCTCCTGTCCAGCTTCAAAGAGGACAAACCCCTGGCCAACTTCAGCGTGTTCATACCCCTCCTGTCCAGCTTCACAGAGGGTTCGATCGTCCAGTCCAGCTACAGCAAAGTTATACTGCTCCCATACAGCTTCACCAAGGTCACAATCTGCCCAACCAACTTCAGCAAGGTCATACCTCACCAGACCCAAATCAGAGAAGCTGCACAACTGCTGGCCAGCATCAGAGACCCTGAGCTTCTCCTGACCAGTTGCAGAATGACACAGCTCGCCCTGACCTGCTTCAGAGGAGGAACACTTGCCACTTTTAAGGTCACAAGCTTTTCTTGATACTTGTAAGTATCTGATTGTTTATATTAAGAAATGTTTTGTACATAGTGTGTGTTATATGAAATTAAATAGTATTATCCATAATTTATTTTACCTTTTTTTTGGCAGCCCTCCTGCAAAATATTGTTACCAATCAAGAAATCATTATGGACCAACTGAAAGTAATCTACAAAACTGTCCAGGGGCTAAAATCCTTAAATGAAGAAGAAATAGGCCTTGATTTAAATCTGCTGCCAGTATCTGACCTTCAGTCTCTGCAAAACTTGGAGGAGCGGCTGAAGAATTCCAATGAGTTCCAAAAACAATTGGTAAGCCAGTTCTACTCCATAAATGTAGAAATACACAATTGTAATTCTTTGGTACCAAAGCATTTTATATTATAAGTACAATTTTAAAAATAAAAAATTTGTTTCTAGAAAAATAGTCTGACAGAAAACTTGTTTTGATAGTTGTTCATGAGTCCCTTGTCTGAATAGAGCCATTAAATTGTCCACTTGTCTTCTGGGAAAAAAACCCTCCAGATCCCCCTGCACAATCTTTGATTTTTTTTTACCTCTTTTCAAAATTATTGACTATGGGGCAGTTTCCTGGATGTTGGCCTATCTTGAGCCTTTTTCACACAGACATTCTGGAAAATGCCCCCGTGATTTTTCCAGGATCGTTTGATTATTTTTATTTTGTTTATTCACACTGCCACAATTTGCCAGATCTGCAAGGTCCCAGAAAGACACGTGACCTGTTTAAAGTCCTGTGCGTTCTTCTACGCAGCATCTGAAATTTGCATATTATTTATTATTTCTCCCTCCAGAAACCACTCGCGTGCATTTTTTTAGAATAATATTATAAGGAGCGTGTGACGCGCCATTCTATGCTGGTGAATGATCTCAGCTTCAGAGTGGATATTTGACAAGATCCCTGCTTTAATCCAGTTTGCAGACATTTTTTATCTTGATTCTCATTTTAAAGAGTTGAACCATAAGTTCATGTTGCCAAGACACGCGCTTCCTCACTACGGCAAGCCCGGCATTGTTTATGCATCTCATTTATTATTCCCTGATATCTGTTTCAGTCCAGTTTGTTGACATTTCTCGTCATGATTGTTGATCTGCATGTAAATATCTTGTTTTATAGAGCTGAACCATAACTTTATTGTTGTGATGACACACACGTCCTCACTATGACACGCCCATTCTGACATTGTTTCGGCTTCGTATTCACACAGAGGGTTTTCCGTGTATCTTACTAGGCTCTATTCCCGGGAACGATCCAAGAAGATTTACGGGACATGTTTGTGTTCACACAGAAGCTTATCTGGCAATTTTACGTGTATTTTCTGGGACCAAAGGTCTGTGTGAATGGGGTTTTAGTCTCAGGCTAAAATGCATTATTGAGCTGCCTTTATTTAAAGGGGACATTTCACAAGACATTTTAAAGATGTAAAATAAATCTTTGGTGACCCCAGAGTACATCTGTGAAGTTTTAACTCAAAATATCCCACAGATAATTTATTATAGCATGTTAAAATTGCCACTTTGTTAGGGTGAGCAAAAATGTGCCGATTTGGGTGTGTCCTTTAAAAGGAAAATGAGCTAATGAAATGCAAACATTGATAGCTATGGTGGTGATTTATTGAAATTGAAAATTTCAACGACCTAATTTTTTACATGCTTGCAAAGAATGGTTTACCAAAACTAAGTGACTGGGTTGTTCTTTTTCATATTTTATATAAGTTAATTAATGCTTAAGAAGGAACAATATATTAATTAGGAGGCAGGAAACTTTTGTGGATAATAAGTATCAATAAAGATATCGTATTTAGTTACAGCTAAATATGCAAGAGTATGCATAAACAGTCAAAGTATGCAATATATTTTCATGTTTTCTATAAGACAGTTTGTGTGTGTGTTCCGAACGGAGAACTGCAGTATTGTTTGAATAGTAAAAAAATTAAATCTTCATTCACAGATTTCCATGTTGGCATTAAAAGGTGGGACTGACACCAGAGATGGTGTGTGGAGGATCATGAGAACAACAATAACAAACTCCTTGGCCAAAAATATAAATATGCGTGGAATAAATGGAAAGATTAGCTTCAGAAGTTTGATGTTAAGGAACATCATCATTGGTACGTCTGCAGAAGGAATAATGGTAAAATCGGATTTGGTTAAATTGTTCAGCACATAATCTCAGTTTATCTGAATTTCTATAACCCTTGTTGTAAAACAGTAGTTTAATACACATTTAAAATATGAATTGTTCATATTAAATATAATTCTTAAGATTATGAATATTATAATGAATAAATTGTTGTATACGTATTTAATAATTTTGAATGTCTTTTAGCTGCTGTGAGAAAAAATCCCTTAACACGACATGCCACTGACCAGGAGATTGAAGTAAATATACAGAGATGGCTTCAGCTTGCACCAGATAGAGATGGAGGAAGGAGGGAGCGGTTGAGGAGAAAAGAGAGCTGTACCTCTTCTGTGGACAATCCTGAATAGGATTCATTTTCTCTTTCTACACACACATACATTATTTGCTAATTTTTTTATTTAGTTTTGATTTTTTTTACCCAAGTTGTTGCAGGAACAAGAGACCAGTTGAACAGTTTTTGTTATGATGTGGAAACGCACAAACTTACTTAAGGGAAACGCACAAACTTATTTGTGGAAACGCACAAATTTACTTGCGGAAACGCACAAACTTACTTGCGGAAACGCACAAACTTGCTTGCAGAAACGCACAAACTTGCTTGCGGAAACGCACAAACTTGCTTGCGGAAACACACACAAACTGATTGTGACAAATGAACATTTAAGTAGACGTTTTTTTTTGTTACTTAAGATAACTTGCACAAATGTGAATACTAGTGGAAACCCACTAATTGATTGCAACAAGTGAACAGTTGAGCTGTTTTTCTATTAACTGTTTTTGTTACGTTTGATAACTTGCACAAATGTGAATACTAGTGGAAACCCACTAATTGATTGCAACAAGTGAACAGTTGAGCAGTTTTTCTATTAACTGTTTTTGTTACGTTTGATAACTTGCACAAATATGAATACTAGTGGAAACCCACTTATTGATTGCAACAAGTGAACAGTTGAGCTGTTTTTCTATTAACTGTTTTTTTTTACGTTTGATAACTTGCACAAATGTGAATACTAGTGGAAACCCACTAATTGATTGCAACAAGTGAACAATTGAGCTGTTTTTCTATTAACTGTTTTTGTTACGTTTGATAACTTGCACAAATGTGAATACTAGTGGAAACCCACTTATTGATTGCAACAAGTGAACAGTTGAGCTGTTTTTCTATTAACTGTTTTTTTAACGTTTGATAACTTGCACAAATGTGAATACTAGTGGAAACCCACTTATTGATTGCAACAAGTGAACAGTTGAGCTGTTTTTCTATTAACTGTTTTTGTTACGTTTGATAACTTGCACAAATGTGAATACTAGTGGAAACCCACTTATTGATTGCAACAAGTGAACAGTTGAGCTGTTTTTCTATTAACTGTTTTTGTTACGTTTGATAACTTGCACAAATGTGAATACTAGTGGAAACCCACTTATTGATTGCAACAAGTGAACAATTAAGCTGTTTTTCTATTAACTGTTTTTGCTATGTTTGCTAACTTGCACAAACGTGAATACTTGTGGAAACCCAACTATTTGATTGCATCAAGTGAACAATTGAGCTGTTTTTGTTACGTTTGATAACTTGCACAAATTTGATTATTTGTGAAAATGTACTTATTATGACAAGTGAACATTTAAATAGACAGTTGCAGTATTACCTGTATGATTGTTAAATAAAAATTTACAGATTTTTTTTTAATTAATTTGTTCATGCTTTTTGGGCAAGATTAGGCTGGGTTATGCCTCAGTTGGCGGGGGTCAGGTTAAATGCTGGTGGACATATGGCTTACTTATGGCTGAGAATCTGTACCCATGTTAAAAGCTGTTCTGGCCCACTTCTGGCTCAGTTGTGGGTGACTACATAACTAACACATGGGCCTGATTAGGCTGGGTTATGGCTCAGTTTTGGCGGGTGTCTGGTTAAATGCTGGTGTTCATATGGTTTGCTTAAGGCTGAGACTTGGACCCATTTTGGAACCTGTTCTGGCCCAGGTGTGGGCCGGCTACGGGCTATTAACTGGCTGAGATTTGGGCAAGTTGTGGCCCATGTGTGGCCCTTTTCTGTAATCCAGACCTGGGCCACTGAAGGGGCGTCGTTCTTCGTTGTATGTGGGCCGAAGAAAAACTGGTTGTGTGGGCCGGAGCTGGGCCGGAACAAAATTGCTATCTGGGTATAAATTGGTTTATTAATCATTGTATATTATCTGTTAAGGTTAAAGACTGTGCGTGCTGCATTCTCTCCTACATCCAGAAGCACGCTGCTGTTTTGTTCCTGCTGGATTTGTTTTCGTTTCTTTTTCTTTATATTTTTGCTGTGTTTTCATCATTTTTGTCCTGGGTGATTTAGCGCGGCCCGATTTTGGAGTTGTTGGTTAAAACCTGCTCCTACTGTGACTGTATTTAAAGATCTTTTCCCCGTACGTTGGGAAATAACGAGTTCGAGGGCCGCGCTCATTCAGATTATTTATTTCTTCATTTTCCCTTTGTGGTGTTTCTCGTTTTGGACTGATTCAGAATGCTGAGGTTTTCTCCTGGACATTGTTGTCTTTAAATTTCTTTTCCTTTTCTTTTGTGTCATTATCTAGCTGTTTAAGCTAGAATTTATTTCTTTTTCATTATGTTGGAAGGGCTTCTTTTGCTCCCCTGCATTTAATAAGTTGTTATTGATTATTTTCTATTTGATTTATTTTGTTTTGTATCACAATTGCAGGAGCTGTGTGTCCGACGGCAGTGAGGCTTTCCTTCACCGTGTGCTGTGTTATGCTGTGTGAGAACCACTGATAAAATCACGGGTATTGGAGTGAGTGAGTGTGTGTGTGTGTGTGTGTGTGTGTGTGTGTGTGTGTGTGTGCGCACTTAGTGTGATTCTCTTCTTTTGCTCCCTCTCTTAGCCCATCTGATGCCAATAGGCTGCAGCTCTGAATTAAATGTGAATCCTTATTGTGTATTGTGATTTCCAGCTTTAGTAATTGGCTGGGTGACTACTTTTATTTCTGAATTTTAAACTTTTGTATAAATAAACAAACTCTATTTTGCTACCCACGTCTCTTGCTCATTTTATTCAGTGGAATGAACCTGGGTTCCGTATAACATTTTAAGTGAACTGTGATTCCCTGGTATAGTCCCAGGGTGGCGTAGTCTATTGTATATCTTTTGAGTGTTGAATATTACTGCCAAAAAGACCACTTTGCCACACTGGGAAAGCAAGTTGGCCAGGGGAAGATACGACCAATTGACGCTAAAGTGACTGCTATTTTATCTTATCCTGTTCCTACTACACGGCGAGAGCTGCGGCGTTTTTTGGGAATGGCCGGATATTACAGGTGCTTTTGTAGAAACTTTTCTACGATCGTGGCACCTTTGACTGCTCTATGCAGTCCAAAGAAACCTTTCTGCTGGACTGATGAATGTCAGCATGCTTTTATTTGTGCAAAGTCTCTTCTTTGTAGTGCCCCAGTTTTGTCATCCCCTGACCTGTGTCGACCGTTCGAGTTAGAGGTGGATGCGAGTGCGACAGGAGCGGGAGCTGTCCTTCTGCAAAGTGGTGCTGATGGGTTGCTTCATCCAGTGTCGTATTTCTTTACTAAGTTCAGTCGGCCTCAGTTGAACTATTCGACCATCGAAAAAGAGACCCTGGCAATGTTACTTGCATTACAACATTTTGATGTTTATTTGGGAGCTGCATCTGTGCCTGTTGTGGTTTTTACCGACCACAATCCGTTGGTATTTCTTTCGCGTATGTATAATCACAATCAGCGCTTGATGCGTTGGGCGCTGATGGCCCAGGAATACAATTTGGAGATTAAACATAAAAAGGGTAGTGATAATATTGTTGCGGATGCTCCTTCGCGTGGATGTTTTTTTTTTTGTAAAAGTTTGTTTGGCTTAATGTACACTCAACTCAAAAACTTATGTTTTTTTTTTTTAGGTGGGGGAGTGTTACGGTCGGTGGCTTGGTCTGTGTCTTGTGTTTTCTTTTTTTTCCCTCCCTTGTTTGTCTTGGCGTCTTTCTAATCTCTTGGAGCGTGTGCGCGCTCTCTCTCTCTTTCGCTATTAGGTGGACGCACCTGTCTGTGATTTGAGTGGCTGATTGAGAGGTTGCAGATAAAACGCCAACGAGGAGGAGAAGACGACAGCGCAGCAGATCTTTTGGGCCAGCCAGCAAACGAGTGTTTTTCTTGATTTGGGTCTTGTTAAAAATTTAGTTGATGTCCTTTTTGTTAAAGTTTTTCTTTGGTTGTTGTGTTTGTTATCTTCGTGTTATGAGTGAGTAAATAAATAACATTCGATCGAGTTACCGTTTGCTCATTCTTATGGTTATGTTACGTAGACTTTTTCTTTAAATATATTTCCCAAGAGAGTTCGTAACACCATGTATCAGGGGTTTGATTGAGAAAACTATAGATAAAGGAATGGGTTAGAGAATGTACCAACAGGTACAAATTAATGAGGACGACGAGGAAGATAAATTTGAGGACAACATCCATGTGTGATGGAAAACCAACGAGGCTCTAGTACCCACCTCCTTCACACGGCCCTCTACGCGCGTAAAGTAGCATGGGTTGAAGACCATCGAAAGCTGGAAGATGCACCTGTCATGGCCCAGTTTCTTTCTCTCGCTTTCTCTACATTCATACAAACACACACACACACACACACACTCATACACACACACCCACACTCATACACTCACACACATCGCCCGCTCTCATTACTCTCAGCCGCAGCTGTTTCCACTCTCTCTCTCTCCACCTGTCCCTCATCTTCTCTCATTAACTTAGGCTTTATCTATCGTGCCCTGTCTTTGTCTCTTGTCAGATCGTTATGCAATACAGACGTGCTCACCTCGGTTCTGGATTAATTCCCTGTCGTGTCCTGTCCTGTGTAGTGTGTGAGGAATCTATTGTCTGTTGTTGTAATTACCCCCTGCATTTATCTGTCACACAGAACTGTGGCTCGAGAGAGACTTTTGACTGTACCTGTGTGGTGCTGCTGGCTGGCATCGGCCTCCTCTCGCTCTCTCCGGGTGCCTTGTGAATCCCACTGCCCTTTTGTTTGGCTAAAGCCATGGAGGATATTTACGTTCCCGTTATCATCAGTTATCAGAAGAAGTCTCTGTTTATTATCCTTTGTTCATGATTGACTTTCCTGTGGCAAGCTATTAAATCACATTTGACTGCTATCACTGCTTTTGGGTCCTTTCTACTCCATAACAGAACAGTCTGACCAACAATGGACTCAGCGGGTAGCAGTCCCTTTCAGGCAGCAGTTGAACAACAGGGTGCCCTTCTGGGTCATCACGAATAGGACATTAATGCTTCTCGACATGCGGTTGAGTCGCTAGCCACTCAGATGTCGGATCTCTCTCGTCAGGTCCATCACATCAACCATCTGCGGGTTCCTTCACCCGAGACTCACAATCCACCGGAGCCGCGGATAAACAGCCCTCCTGTCTATGCGGGTGAGCCCACACAGTGCCGCGCATTCTTAACCCAATGTGAGGTGGTTTTCTCCCTTCAGCCAGTGACGTATGCCAGGGAGCGCTCGAGGGTCGCATATGTCATCTCCCTTCTCAATGGTTGCGCCCGGGAGTGGGCCAGTTCAAGAATGAGATGATCCGGGTCTTCGACCGTTCTGCTCATGGCACTGAGGCTTCTCGACAGCTGTCCGTCCTTCGACAGGGCAGAGGCTCGGTGCCTGATTTTTCTATTGAGTTCCGCACCCTCGCTACCACCAGTGGCTGGAACGAGCCTGCTCTCATCGCCCGGTTTTTGGAGGGTCTAAATTCGGAGATCAGGGAGGAGATCTTCATTCGGGAGGTTCTGAAGAAGTTTCTTTTAATCCCAATTCACATGAATATACATGAATATTAATTTACCATTATATATTATGTGTATCGATCATTTTACCATTATATATTATGTGTATCAATCATTTTACCATTATGTATCAATCATTTTACCATTATATATTATCTGTATCAATTAATTTACCATTATATATATTCATTGCAATCATGTGTGGGAAAGTTTGGCATACATTGAAAGCCTACTGCATAGTTTGGGGTCTTAATATGAGTAGCCTGAGGTGGGTCTAAATGTAATGAGTAGCCTAGGGTCAAATAGGTCATGGGAAGGAGACACTGGTCTGAGGAATGTCATGTGGTTCTTGCCTGAACAGAAACATATTGTATGAAGCATGGAGGGGGGCCAAAACCTATATATTTACCAAGCCATGGCTCAGAGAGTCTCTGCTTTTTAATTGTCCGGATAATAAAAGTCTATCTCTTGAAATCAAAACCTAAGACTGAAGATTGATTAATTTGAGGAAAAGGAAAACCACAACATTTGGTGCCGAAACCCGGGATAGAAAAGAGCTGGAAAGTCGCACCACCTGGGCAGACCTGACGAACAACACAAACAACGTATGGCCATATACTAAGGTAAGCACTTTTTGCTTATTTATTAGGTTTGTGTTGTTTGCCAGAATTTGCTCAACGTGGTGAGAAATTTAAGCTCTTCTAAATTTAAGAACCATATATGTGAACTGGGTTTTGATTTCAAGGGTACAATCTAACTAAGGCATGCATGCATGAATCTGTATTTGACTTACTGATTGGTTGGCTTTGTTGATCACAGTGACTTGAAACAGATTTTAAGTGAAGAGAACGTGTAAGAGTTACCTATATCTGTGGGTGTAAGTGTATGATATAGAAGTCTGTGCCTGTGGTCGGAAGTGTAAGGTCACAGAGGTCAATGTCGTGTGGTCGGAAGTGTTTATCGATATTGACAGTATACCGCGTAAAAGTGGTATATTTTATTGTTTTAGTTAAAGATCATGTTGATGGAGGTGCAATGGTCATTTTGTTTTGGTATATAAGTTATTACCATGTTTTTATTGGTGTTTGAGTGTGTATGTATGCAGCTGCAGTGTGTGAGTGAGTGAGAGAAATATGAACTTGCATCTGGTAAGCAGGGAGAGAGTTTCCCTTGGGCAGTCTCTGCAGGCTGTTAAGGGGGGTCTAATTGCTGTCCTGAGAGTGTAGGGTGAATGAATACTGGGTTAGAGTGTGGAATAATGAGCCCTAAAAAATAAAGAGAGCCCAAATAAATAAAAGGTTTGACATAAATGCTAATTGGTTATTAATGAAAAATGGTTGGGTTAACAATTTGGTTTATAGGTTACCAAACATACATTTGAAATTTAAGGTTTGGTAAAAACAATTGACACCAGATGGGACATCAAAAAGAGCACAGAACCTGAGACCACAGCTAACTTTCTCGATGGGCAATGCAATCAGGTGGCCACCTATTAATCAATCAATTTTGCTTGTTTAAAGATTGTATTGTTCACCTGAGATGGCTCGTGGTGGTCAAATCTCAAATACTCTTCCAAATTTAGGAATAAAAAGTAGGGCTGTGTTGAAAAAATTTTCATGTTAATTTCTAAAGATCGATCCTTAACTCAGAGAATCGATTTAATAATTAATAACTTAAACTTGCCGCGTCATTGAATTCACGCATGCGCGCGAGGTGGAAGGACATTAAAACAACGAACATAGCAGTCAGTAACGTTAAGCAAGCGGTTGTTTTGAAAACTCTAGAAACGCTCAAAGCTGCGATCTATATGTAAAATAATCCACTCATAACAAATAAACGAGTTATTTGTGTTATTTTTATAATAAGCGGCAGTAAATCCACCGCAGGTCTCCAGCGAAACTCTCTCTGTCCCTCCCTCTGTGCTCATGCAGCCGGTCTCTGACGGGCAGAGGTTTCTTGAGGCGCGCGCAACGGGACACCAAATAAAGAGTTCTTCTAACACATAATGCTTATAGTTGTAAAGTTTTCTGAACTTTAAGCAAGCTAAGACAAAACTTGCATTTATATCAGTGACACGTGCGCTGCTGGAGCATTAGTTTGACGCCTAATTCGCTTATAGTACAAACATCTTTGATCAGAAAGACGAGAAAGAGACGCAAATGTTAAGGTCTAATAGAAAGTAAAGAGCATCAAGACCTTAAAACAGACTTCATCACATTAAAGCACCCATCATAATGTATATATCTAGAGCTCCGACTCTCATATACAGGTATTTATCCTGTCTGTAGGTTTGTGCATATATTTATACCTGTTCATTTTACATACTGCCTATTTTTTATGTAATGTATGCATAAATACAAAATACAATGCATACTATAGTTTCAATAGTCTACAAAATAAACTCAATTAAAAACAAGATTCTGTCTATCAAGACTTGTTGTTATCCTCTGGGCATTTTCACTTTAACATTATTTACTTTAAATGGTCCATATTTTAAAACTGTGGTGAGCAGTTAAAAGCTATAGTGAGTGGCAAATAACTGCACATTTTTATAATCCAAAAACAATATAAACTGAAAAACATGTATATTATGAAATATACAGTTACCATGAAATAAAATGACTCAATCTGTGGAATAGATTTTTGGTTATCCCCCCCTATCTTGCACCATTTCGGGCTTTTTTTTTAAACACTTATCTAAATCTCGAAGATCGGATCAGATCGGATCAAATCGAATCGAACAATGATAATCGATTCAAGATCTTGAGAATCGGAATCGAATCGATTCTTGAAATTTGAATCGAAACCCAGCCCTAATAAAAAGGCAAATTAAAGATTATTAGACTAAATGATAAGAATAAAGGGTTTCATTTTCAAAAGGAATGTGTGCTAGGACAGATTATGGTTTATTGTGTGAATGAGTTTTATTTTGTCGTTGAGTGGCTTGGATAAAGATTTAAATGTTAAGTTGAGAAAACGCATAAGAAGTTTCACGAAAGAGTCGTAAGGAACCTGAGTGTTACCGTGTCGGGGCAGACACGTTGGGGTTCGGAGAGAAGAGTACTCAAATCCTGTAGGTCAGGTATAGTCTATGTGTTATTTGTCTTGTTGTTTTGGAAGGCCCGGGCTGAGGAGAGATATTGTTTTTGTTTTTCATGTCGGATAGGTAAATTGTGTAAGTGAGTCTTTTCCATGTTGACGGAAGTGTAGTGGAGAGATGAACTTGGCCAGGTATTCTAGATAGAGTTGTTTTATTTGATTTGTGTGAGAATGTAATGTGTCTGTGATAGCATGAGTCTGTGTGAGCATGTCTGAGATGGAAAGAGTGGGGGCTGAGTGAGTAGTGGGTGTGTCTCTCTCCTGTGGCTCTGCAGATGGCACAGAGAGGTGTTGTGTTACAGGAGTGAATAATTGTTTAAAACTATAAAAAAAGGGGATAAAGTTTGAAAGTATGTGAATATGAGTAAGAATATGAGTATGGATAAGAGACAGTTATAAATGCTGGGTATTAAAGATTAGATTTGAAGACATTGTGATTCTGAGGTATTGTAGCCAAAAATATTAGTTATTACAGTGAAGTATACAGCTACTTCTAGAAATTAAATAATTAATTTAAATTATTGATTAAAATAAAAAATTGTGCTCAATAGGGAAAGTTTGCTTGGCCAAAAAAAAGGACAGGTGTTGGTGATGCGATTTGACTTTATTTGACAAAACATCACAAGGAAATCTTATTTTAAAGACACATTGGAAATCTAAGTAACTATTTTGGAGAGTATATAAATTGGACAAATAAAAACAATAAGTTTGTGAAGTGGTTAAATGAGAAATAATTATAAAATATAAGGTGTGTTATATTGCAAAGAAAAGATTATGGCAGTCACATTAATGGAAAAATAAGGATTAAACAATTGTTGTGTGGAGAATTAGAAAATAGAATAATTGGATGTTCAAATGAGGAAACATTTGATGTGGCATTGTGTGAGGAGAAATACAACTAAATAAAAATATAAGCTAAAAGAAAGATAAGAAGAGATAAGCAACAAAGAAATGTTCAGAGGGAGAAAGAGAGAGAAAGAAAGAGAGAGAGAGAGAACGGGAGGGTGATCCAAATGGTCACCAGATTTGAACTGTAAAGGTCAATTCTCATTGCTCGAGGGAATTGTGGGATTAAGCAAAATCTAGCAGAAAGACAGAGGTGAAGCTTTGAAAGAGAAATAACAAATTAGAGAAAAAAGAGTAGAGACCAAGTTATTAAAGTTGGAAATAAAGAGAAAAATTAAAAAGGACAGAAAAATTATTAAAAGGTAAATGACACAGATAAGTTATATAAAGATAAAAAAGACTTAACAAAATGAAGAGGAGTCTTCATCTGATGATGGAAGGTGGTCACAAAATAAATTTTATTTTAAATTAAAAAGCAATATTTTGCAATGGGTGGAGACAAGAGAAAAAACTGGACACTGAACACTTTTTCATCTTCATACAAGCCTTTGAGTGAAAGAGGAGAAGAGTGAAGCAGCCGTTCAATGTTTAGTAAGAACCTTGTAACTATAGGGACACAGACAATCTTTATGAGAAATCAGCTAGACAAATTTAAAGGCTGATCAAGAACTTATGTTGTTAGGTGTGACTACCTTTTCTGAAATCAAATCAGACTCCTATTAATCTGACAGGAAGAAATGCATAATGAAAATTTGGGTTTTTTAAATTTGGTATTCTACAGAGGAAGTTAGAACTCCAATGATGATACTAAGCTGAAAAGCAAATATAAATGGCATAGAACTGCTATGGCAGAAAGGAAAATAAAATAGATAAAATAAATAAATTCAAATAACACCATAGGTAAACAAGAAAAAGCTGTGAGAATAGAGAAAAGAAATAACAAATTATTGTAACAAATTTAGCATATCAAGCAAATAAATCTAAATTGTATCTAGTCTACAATTTAAGAGCAATTAATAACAAGAAAAGATTGATGTTCCAGAAACCACATACTTTGCTGCCAGGGACGTGCACAGGGGGGTTGCTCAGGTTGCCCGGGCAACTGCCCATATGCCCTTCTCGACTCAAGTTGCCCTTCCGAGGTGGAAAAAAATTAATTGTACTTTTACTTCATTTACACTATGCAGCGTTCCTTCGTTACTGTATTTTAATTAATTACGAAATTTGTATTTTATTTTTAAATTGCTATCTTGTGTTTCTGGCGCATTCGCGAATTAATGACTCGTTTGAATCAATTCCTTACAAAGTGTTGCAAATAAATGAGTCTTTTAATTCGATTCTTTACAAAGCGAATGGGCCAAAGGTTTAAAATTGGTTCGCGAATCAGTTTGAATGAATCGTTCAGATCGCTGCAAAAACGGAATCGTCCGGAGCTGTTTTACGCGTAACCTATGTAGAAACACGCAGAATATAACCAGTGTTGGGTGACGTGGAAATGAATTTACCAATCTTTTAACTAAAAGCAAAACTTCACACATGTACCCGCCATTACATACACGCGACCTGTTCGTCGTCAGACACAGTTAAACGCGTGCAACCTCCAGAAGCATTGTAGCACAGATTGAAGAAAATGATTCGTCTGATTCGCTGTATACTGTAATGCATGATGTAAGTGATTCTCACAAAACACACGTGACATCACAATGTAAGAAAACATGAGTTTTGTCTAAAATCATTTTTATGGGGACTTCCGGTGGCGCGCGCTGCAAGATGGCTGCACAGCACTAAGCTCCTGATTAAAACCTCCTAATTGAAGGTATTTTTTGCACTTTGAGGAAAGATAACTTCACTGTTTTACAACTTAACAAGTCTAACTCTAGAATGGCAACTAATAAAAAGTCGATGTCTTCTCTAAAATCGGCTGTGGGCGGCAAACGTCTCAAAACACTCGAGGACGACGTTGCTTCAATTGTTAGCCATGCTATCGAAGCACAACAAGAATCCATGCGCGAAATGGTTTCCTGCATGCTGACTGAGGCAATAAAATCCGCCCTTAATCCCTTTAATGACTTTATTAATGAAAACAGCCCTGTTCTTCGCTCTTTGAAAAAAGAAATGGACTCCTTGAGTAAAGGTATGGCGTCAGTTACAACGAAATTGGACGATCTTCAAGGGAGTTTACGCAAAACAAAAAAAGATACGAACTTTTGCATGTCCCAACTTGACAAGTTACAGCGAAAGTGTAACGACCTCGAAGACCGGTCACGTCGCAACAATGTCCGCCTGGTCAATCTACCATCAGGAATGGAAGGCGATGACCCTGTCGGCTTTCTACAGAAAATGCTTCCTAAATGGATCCCAGACCTCGCTGCACGTTTGAGCCCGATCGAGATCGACAGAGCTCATCGTGTTTATTCAAATACTAACTCGCCTAAACCACGATCGTTGATATTTCGGCTCCTTCGTTATCCCGACAGACAAGCCATCCTTCAAGGAGCACGGAAAGCGAAGCCCTCTCTGCCCGGAGGAACACGCCTGGAATTCTATGCGGATTACGGTCATGACACAGCGCAAAAGAGGAAGGCGTTTTCAGCCGTCAGATCCAAGCTGAGAGTCACACATAAGGGTCAAAAATACTCGTTTGAATCTCCAGAGGACGTCGAGAAATACCTTGTGGGTGTGGATTCTGTTACAGCACCTGCAGCCCGAAGATCTTTAAAATTCCCACCTCAAGACCAATGGAGGATGCCGACTAAAGAAACGTGCAAAGTCTTTGCTGATAAATCTGTGCATTTAACGGACCAATATATTTTTCAGCATATTCTTGAGTTTCAGTTTACGGGAGTGAAATGGTAACTACTCTTTTATTTATAATTGCTTTTTGTTTTAAAATATTGTCATGTGCAGATGGTTGAATCATTTTCTTACAGTTCTTAATGTAAATCTGTTCGTTGTTAAAATCCAGTTAAATTGTTACATCTTGTAACCTACTGTTTTTCAGAGTTTAGAAACAGTCTTTGTATAATTTTAATTTCCTCTGCTGTTTAATTCTTAGGAGGTTAATAGGGTGAATAGTGTTAAGACATTGCCTCGCGATCGCCACAGACGTTTGCTATAGGGGGAATGCGGGAGAGGGAGGGGGGGCTCAGGCGCATGAAGCACTCAGGACTTTCCTTGTTTTTGTTTTTGCATATAATACTGATTAAACTATTAATGGTACTTTTATTATCTTACGCCAAATATTACATGTTTTTTTCTGTGAGCACTGTAATTTTAGACCATGGTTAGAGTTAATATATTGTCGCTTAATGTTAGAGGGTTAAACTCTTCTATCAAACGGACTTGGGTTCTAGATCTTTTACACAGGAAAAATATTGATGTAGCGTTTCTCCAAGAAACCCACCTTATCGCCAGAGACTCCCAAAGAATGCAAAACAAACGTTATATTCCTATAACATCATCAAGCTGTAAATCTAAGAAGAAAGGGGTAACAATTCTTTACAAACGCAACTCTAACTTTATTATTGAGCACTCAGGGTCAGATGATGATGGTAGAATAGCATATTGCTGTACATTAATTGAAGGAAAGAAGTTTGCATTTGTTAATATATATGCTCCAAATTCATATGATGCCGAATTTTTTCCAAATGTTTTAAAAACCCTACTTTCTCTCCAAGGCTATTCAATTATTATCGGTTCCGACATGAATGCTGTGCTTGACACGGTCTTGGACCGTTCAAATTCTTCAGTTTCAGTAGCACAGTCTCAGTCTTCTAAAGCACTAAGGCTGTTCACTAAAGATTTAGATGTATGTGATGTTTGGCGAATACATAATCCAACAGCTAAGTAATACACCTATTTTTCCCCACATCACAAATCATTCTCAAGAATCGATTATATTTTAATCTCTTCTTCATTACTTCCAGGTCTTATCAATATTGAATTTCTACCACAAAGTATTTCTGATCACAATGCCATGCCATAGTAGCACAATTTCAGATAAATACACCTTGTAAACCATCCAGATGGAGATTTAACACTTTCTTGCTCCAAAATGGATAAATACACCTTGTAAACCATCCAGATGGAGATTTAACACTTTCTTGCTCCAAAATGAAGACTTTATTACGCAACTGAGAGCAGGATTGATTGAATTTATCAATATAAATCAGAACTCTGTCTCGGATCTTGATATGTTATGGGCGTCCATCAAAGGGTTTTTAAGGAACAACTCTATTTCCTTTTCTGCTAGACTTAAAAAGAATTACTTTGAACAAATATCAACATTAGAGAGAAAATGTGGGGAACTAGAAAAGGAATTGGGGTATAAATTTTCCAATGACACACAACAAAAATTAAAAGTGGAAAGGGCTGCTCTCAATGATCTACTTAGAAGAAGAGCAGAATATTTAATGCACATTACGAAACATAAATATTACATAGATGGCAGCAGACCAAGCCGACTCCTAGCACTTACTCTGAAAAAACATGAAAGACGTTTTAATATCCAGGCTATCAAAAATCCAAAGAGTGGTCTCACCTCAAACCCCACAGTTATCAATAAAACATTCATGTCATTCTTTGAAAGATTATATATTTCCGAAACACAACCCAATACTGACAAAAGTTTTTTGATCAGTTGAACTTAAACAGTCTTTCAAAAGAGGAAGCGGACAGCCTAGACTCTGAAATTACCTTAGAAGAACTACATAAAGCAGTGCTGTGTTCAAATAAAGGAAAATCCCCTGGAATAGATGGCCTTCCAATAGATTTATACCTGGTGATGTGGGATCAACTTGGCCCGATTTGGTTACGTACCATAAACAAGGCCATATCCAAAGGCCATTTTCACAAAGATCTAAATACCGCTCTAATCACGTTTCTACCTAAACCTGGCAAAGACCATTCAGACTGCTCTAACTACAGGCCTATTTCCTTGATCAATGATGACGTTAAAATGTATGCTAAAGTCATTGCCATACGTCTACAGTCAGTAATACATAAATTAATTGACCCAGATCAATCTGGTTTTATTACGGGACGTATGGCTTTAGACAATATTCGTTGAGTACTTCACATCATTGCTGAATCTGGGGAATTAAAAACACCCAGTGGCCTTTTATTTATTGATGCCGAAAAGGCATTTGATCGCCTGGAATGGAGCTATCTATGGTTTACTTTAAAAAAGTTCAATTTTGGTGACCAGTTTATTAACATGATAAAAACTCTATACAATAACCCCATGGCCAGGGTGTCTACTGGCGGACTCATGTCAGACACTTTTAATATCTGTAGAGGCACGAGACAAGGCTGTCCGCTTTCCCCCCTCATGTTCAACTTATCAATAGAACCTCTGGCGCAGTTCGTTAGACAGTGCAAAAATATAAACCCAATTCAGTTAGGCTCATCAATCCATTCAATTTCTTTATATGCAGATGATACTTTATTATTTTTATCTGACATACAACGCTCGCTTCCTAATGCTCTCCAAATCATAGATGAATTTGGCGCATTGTCTGGTTTTAAAATTAACCACTCTAAAACTATTTTGATGCCTCTTAACTCAAACTGTTTTCATTTTTCTATTCCTAATAATATTCAGGTATCAACACAAGTCAAATATTTAGGGATTGAGCTGAGACCCCCTTTACCCCAGATTTCTAAAGTTAATTACATGTCAATTTTCGAAAAAGTAGAGGCTGATATTCTGCCTTCGTCACCAGCAGCCCGTATGTCAACAATCAAAATGAACATTCTGCCCTGCATAAATTTTATTAGCTCGATGCTCCCTCTCCCCCCACCAGTACACTATTGGAAAAAGCTAGATTCTTTACTGATAAAATATATTTGGAATGGGAAGTGTCCCCGCATCAAGTGGTCTTCACTTCAAAGAAATAAAATAAATGGCGGATTAGGTTGCCCTAATTTTAAATTGTATCACTGGTCCTTTATCCTGCTTTCAGTTACAAAATGGTTTGATCCTAGTTGGCAATCTTCATGGAAACAAATAGAAAAAGAGCGCATTTCACCAATTCGTTTGCAAGATTTTTTATTTTCAGGCATTTCACACAGAACATGTACACTATATTATGGTCCTATACTTTCCTATACTCTACAAATATTTAAAAAGATAGAAGCCTGTTTTTCCTCTAAAACTTTATGGCATACATATACTCCTATCTGGCATAATTTAAATTTACTTTCTGGTGGACAACCATTTGTACAGCCATCCTGGGCTGTAAAAGGTATTCTAACCTTAAATGACATAAAAGGAGAAGATTCGATACTAGACTTTCGAGATTTAATTGAAAAATTTAACATTTCCCGTAACACTCTTTTTTTATATTTCAAAATACGTGCTGTGTTAAAAACTCATAAGGTACCTTGGGGTAAAAACCTACAAACTCATCCAGTGGTGAAATGGATTTGCAATGCACCAAACACAAGAATTGCCTCATACTTTTATCTTTGTTTTTTAAATCTTAACGCTGATACATTCCCTAAAGCCAGAGATTGGGTTTCTGACCTGAACACCTCTAATGGAACCATTCAATGGGATACAGTGTGGGATAATACTTTCCATGTATTCACGAACCCCAACCACCAATTTATCCATTTTAAAGTAATCCACAGGGCTTATTTAACTACACGTATACGACATGCTATGGGTCTATCACCCCACCCATTTTGCAATTTTTGTGGACCTGGTTGCCTGGACACTTTGATGCATATGCTTTGGGACTGTCCTGACGTACAACAATTCTGGGACATGGTGCTTGACGTATTATACAAAGTTACTAGGATTCGTTTTCCTAAAGATCCTGTTATCTTACTGTTGAATGACAACTCTCAATTCCCTCTAAGTGAGAATCCGCGAAAGTTTTGGCTATCTGCTTTGACTGCGGCAAAAAAGCTACTTGTTCAACGCTGGAAACCACCTCACGACCTTTCATCTAAGCATTGGCTGCATTCTTTACTAGACATACTATATCTGGAATTATCATCTGCACGGTTTCACCACGCTAAACCTGTATCTTTGTCTAGATGGGAGAATTGGATATCTATAATCAAAGAGATTCTAGATACATAATCTGCATATAAAATGTATTAATATTATTTGTATAATTGTGTTTTTTTTTTTTACGTAGTACTTTCATTAATATTGTTTTAAATTCCATTTTATGTGTATAAATATGTACATACAGATCTTTGTTGTTTATATCCTATATTGTGTCTTTCAAGTCCTGAGTGCAAAGGGATGGGTGAGGGAAGGGGGGAGGGCCAGGGATAATAATAATGGTCTAATACTTTCTATTTCTACTTTCTACTCTGCGAAATGTTCTATATGCTTTGTCAAAACCAATAAACACTGAATTACAAAAAAAAGACAAAAGTAAAAAAAAAATCATTTTTATGTAAGTGTAAACTGGCAATGTCCTCAGACCATCTTAGGAGATTTCTAACTTTATACATATGCAAAACTGTTGTCAGTTTACTTGTCTGATATTTCAGCTATAAGCTACATCAACATTGAGACTAGAGTTAATTTGTTAATTTGAAATGCCTGTCTATTCTGTGTTTGTATTCTTTTTTCTGTACTGTTTGTGTATGTTGCAGTTTTACACATACTGTAGAAGTGCCCTACATAAGTATTCTTTTGTTTGTTGTGGAGTCAAGAAATGTCTAAACATTAAAAGATGAACATGAGACAAAAGTACAGAATCTGTCACATTATTTTTTTAGTGGTCACTTAGCTGTGTCTTGATTGTTTACACATGAAAAGCATAAAATGTGTAGGATCAGTTTGATTCACTTATGTGCATTTGTGTACAACACACATAAGTCAGTATTTAATGCTGTTGTTCTTTGTTGTTAAAGCATGTATGTGTTGAAACATAAACATAGGTTAATAAAATGTGACATTCTAAACTTCTGACATACTGATATTTATCTTACCAATTTCTGGTCTCCACAGCAAACAGAAAAATCTTGTCTTTACAGTTCTGATACTTATGGAGGGCACTGTATTGTGTGTGTGTGTTTGCGCGTGTATATCTAGATTTATTTTTTCATGATTAACTAGTAACTCGCTACTTGAGTATTATTTTCATTGCATACTTTTTACTACTTCTTGAGTAATTATTTATTTAGTTACTTGTACTTTTACTTGAGTAAAGGTTTTGGATACTCTCTTACCACCTCTGTTAAAATCTTCATGAATCTAGGCTGAGTTTGCCACGTTTAAGCCTAAATAATCAGACAGATAGCAGCTAGCTATCATAGCTTGCAGACAAGCAGCATAGGCTACAATTTTTTTGGTAGGCATTAGGCAAACATGTTTGCTGATTTTAATATAGGCCGTGAGTTTAAAAAAAAATTTTTAGGGGGGGGTGCCCTTTATTTAGGTCAGAGCAACTGCCCCTAAAAATTCCTGTGCACGTCCCTGTTGCTGACAAGTGTTTCTCCATTTGATAAACATTTTTACTGTGAATTATGATTTGCATAAGAAGTAGATACTTGCATTACATATTTACTTAGGAGGGAAAACATACAGGTTTAGAATGGATGAACCACCATTCCAACATGCTGAAAGGTTAGTCTGGTTGATTAATGCTAAAAGGTTGATCAAGTGATTGGTTGTCATTGAATAATAGGCTCACAAGAGAACAGTTGATTTTGCCAGCACGGGAAAACAGATGTGGAAGCTAAAAAGGGCCTCAGAGTGTCAGGAGATCTTTTAAGATTGTATAGAAGTGAAAAATCTCAGTCATAAATATTACTATCATAGATGTACATGGGGTGAATAAGTGGAATGAAAATTTAGTATTTGTTTCGTGATAAGAATGAAGATTTTGAGTTGTGATAAGAACGAAAAAACTGATTTGACAGATAAGAGTGAAAAAAAATTTGACTTATCTATATTTGCAAGGGATGGTAGATAAAAAGTTATAGAAAAGGAATTATCATCAAAGCCATACTTAAGAAAATGTGTGAAAATACTAATCTTAACAGAATTGATGTTTTACCTTGTATTAATGAGCATGTACACTAACAAAAGTACACCTTTAACACTGCATGAAATAGTCGTCGATTGACCTATGCGTATTGAGGAAATATGGAGTTAAGTGTTATATAAAGAAACTAATTGTCTATCTATTGAGCTATTTGTGTACAGAAAATAAAAGGAGCAGGAGGAGGAGGAGATGAGACAACATGCCTCATTGTGCGAGATGATCTTGCTTATCTGAGGGTCGATAGGTCGGAGGAGCCTAAACACGGCCACAGGGGCCTAAACGGGGGGAGACAGAAGGATGAGAGCAACCCGAGAATGTCCAAGTGGGAGGAGCAACCAATGCATCAGAGCTCGAAGGATGGCAGTGGGAGAGAAGGAGACGGACTACATTTTATGAAAGAAGAAACATCAAAACCAAATCAAATCAAAAGCAATTCAAGTATACCGACGGATGGAGAGCAAAGTTTTGAGCACCGAGAGGAAGAAGTGAAAAAGAGAAATTGTCAACGGAAATTTAATTGAAAAGAACGAAGCTGATTACTACAGAAGATTTGCATTGCTACAGTCAATTAAACTTCCTGGCGATGGACTTTTGTCTTAAACGAGGCCCAGTGAAAGATCTGCAACAATATCAAAGGAACAGAATCTGAAAGAAAGACTGAAAACATAGAGACATTGAACTGAGAACATAAGGTGGACATTTAATGGGAAACATCCCAAAGATAACAAATGATATAAATGGGGAATATTTAAAGTTAAGGAAATAGGTTTGCAAAGTTGCTTTTTATGCTTTAAACTAAACCAGCTTTCAATAATGTAATAACATTTTCAAGTCCACATAAATAGGGTGTTGAATTCAACAAAAATTCTAATGGATAAGAGAAAAAGTTAAGGTCAGAATAATATTTAGGTCTTTTGGGAAATTCTGAGTTTAAAAATACATTTTACAGGTCACAATTTGGAAATTTGTGTCAATGGTAGTATAGTAACAAAACATTAAGGATAGATAAGGAAGGATAGATATTTCAGAATGGTACAGTAAAAACTACAATCAAGAATATGTTAACCTTATGGAATTATAGACTTAAGAAAATTTAATAGGAAATGCTTTATAACAGGAATTTTGAATGAATCAACTACAAAACCTCTAGATCTATTATGAAGACATCAAAGAGTCTAGCTTAAGTTGTAAAAGTGAGAAGAGAATTAGAAGAATACTATAATCAGATCATAGCAACATATACAATGAAGATATTTGAAGATTAAATAATATCGTTTGGAGAATTATTTTGGATTTGTAGAAAAATAAAATGTTTGATCTCGTTATCATTAGGATGGAGAGAAAAGGTACTTAAATATGATAGAGACAGGAAATCACTACAATAGAAGGGAATTTAGAATCCTCATAAAAGGATGAACAAAACAATTAATCATAAATTATATGTAGATTCTGTTGATCAACCAAATGGATACCAAATTAGATTAAGGCATGGGATTAAGCTAAATAAGGAATTTAATAAAGTTTTGTCAGAATAAAAATACAGAATGAATAAATAATGTACAGTACTACAATCAAAAGTGGATTATTAAGTATGCTTTTAAGGCGTTAATTTCTCTGAGGAGAACAGCCAGATGCAGTCAGTAGAAATACACGACAACATATACTGAATCAAGGTTAATTAAAGGTTAGTGGGTAAATGAGGTGTAGGGAAGTAAAAATATTAAGAGGATGGAAAAATTAATTTGAAATCAACAAGAATGTTATCAGGACTTACGTTACAGAACAGTATTGAATTTACAACTAGTAAATGAGAATTCAGGCACCTCTGATGATGATGATGATGAAGAAGAAGAGGAATAAGTTGTATTTTAATTGAAACAAATATTTAGCATTATGAATGATTTACTTTTTGTTTTATTTTTAGTAATTTTAGTTTTTGGGTTTCTTTGCTTTTATTTTGGTTACTTTTTACGTTATTTTATTATATATTCTACATAATGGTTACAACCAACAGCAGGTGCAAAACCAATTGCACACCAATTGTTTAGGACTTAAGTTCTTTTACTTTTACATTCAAGACAAAATGAGAATGGAAAGATGTTTGTTCTTATTGTCCATAGTTCGAAGTGCAGTGGCATAATTTGGTAATTAGTAATGTATGGTGGCTTTCTTTAGTCACAAGTTAGTAATAACTGAGAAGGCTGAATTATGAAACTGCACTCCGGATTAAAATAAACAGGAAAAGTGAGGCTAAATTAAGCCTCAGAGCGGGGATTATGAAGAAGTTTATTTTAATCCCAATCTACATGAATATACATGAATATTAATTTACCATTGTATATTATGTGTATCAATCATTTTACCATTATATATTATGTGTATCAATCAATTCACCATTATATATTATGTATCAATCATTTTACCATTATATATTATGTATCAATCATTTTACCATTATATATTATGTATCAATCATTTTACCATTATATATTATCTGTATCAATTAATTTACCATTATATATGTTCATTGCAATCATGTGTGGGAAAGTTTGGCATACATTGTGAAAGCCTTCTGCATAGTTTGGGGTCTTAATATGAGTAGCCTGAAGTGGGTCTAAATGTAATGATTAGCCTAGGGTCAAATAGGTCATGGGAAGGAGACACTTGTCTGAGGAATGTCATGTGGTTCTTGCCTGAACAGAAACATATTGTATGAAGCATGGAGGGGGGCCAAAACCTATATATTTACCAAGTCATGGGTCAGAGAGTCAGACTGATTTTGGAGGATCCTCCCAGGACCACACTCTGGTTCTGGGGGGATTCACCAGGGCGGACTCTGCTTTTTTTTTTTTTTTTTTTTTTTTTTTTATATTTTTTTGGCCCATTTTTGCCTTTATTAGATAGACAGTGATTAAGGAGACGACAGGAAAGTATAGGGTGGAGAGAGGGGTATGGGATTGGCAAAGGACCTCGAGCCGGGATTCGAACTCGGGTCGCCAGAAGTGCGTCTGCACCATGTGTCGGAGCACTGTCCACTACACCATCGACTCCGACCGGACTCGGCTTTTTATTTGTCCGGATAATAAAAGTCTATCTCTTGAAATCAAAACCTAAGACTGAAGATTGATTCATTTGAGGAAAAGGAAAACCACAACAGTTCCTCTCTCCCTTGACGACCTCATCGCTCTCGCCATTCGGATTGAGAAGCAATTTTATTGATGAGGATTGGGCAACAAGGTATTCCTCTCATGCACTTAAATGACAGTACTCCTTTATTTGCCTTAGATGGCAGTTCACTACCCAAGGTATAGAAAGAGACTGTTCCATTGACTCTTACCCTATCTGGTAACCATAGAGAGACAATTTCTTTTTTAAATTTTTCGTTCTCCATTTACCCCTATTGTCCTGGGTCATCCTTGGCTTAAACGCCATAGTCCACATATTGATTGGTCTAAAGGTTCTATTGTTTCATGGGGGCTGTCTTGTCATGTTGAGTGTTTAGTATCTGCTGTCCCTCCTGTCTCTTCTGTTTCTGTTTTTCAGGAAGAGGCTGGTGATTTGTCTGGAGTTTCGGAGGAGTATCACGATCTGCGGGAGGTATTCAGTCGTTCACGGGCCACCTCTCTCCCTCCTCATCGTCCATATGACTGCGCTATCGATCTCTTACCGGGGACCACGCCTCCTAGGGGTAGACTCTATTCTCTGTCGGCTCCTGAACGGGAGGCACTAGAGAATTATCTTTCTGATTCACTTAGTGCGGGTATCATTGTTCCGTCGTCATCTCCCGCTGGTGCAGGGTTTTTCTTCGTCAAGCAGAAAGACGGTTCGCTCCGTCCCTGCATTGATTATCGAGTGCTGAATGACATTACAGTTAAAAATTAGCTATCCTTTACCATTGATGTCTTCAGCCTTCGGGATCCTGCAGGGAGCTACGATTTTTACCAAGCTCGATCTCTGCAATGCATACCATTTAGTGCGTATTAACCTCTTGAAAAGCACCCCCATTCTGGCCCGAAACCATGAAAATACCTACTTTCACTAAAAGGGCTGTTTTTACTAAACCATTTATAGTATAAGCATACTGTGGTATCATTAGATAGAAGACACTTTGAGCTTCGTTTTCCATGTTTCAAAATTATTTTAAGATTAAAAAAAAAAAAGTTAGAGAGGCTGAAGTACATTGTAATAAATTTTTTTTTGCATAACATCTTTTTTAACACTAAAAATCTTAATGATAAATATATGTGTGAAACCTATAAATGCAATGAGGCCAAAGCCACAAGTCTAAAGAAGTTATATTTCACGTTTGAAGTCAATAGACCCAAAAATGAGGTTCTTGCAAGAGTTTTTGTAAGACTAGTGCCTTTTCTAAGTGCCAGTCAGCCACAAAATAAAAGTCTTTTGTTTACATGCATACACGTTCGTTCTTTTTATTGTTTATCCTTATATAAGCGTATAAAATGCCGTATCCACACCAGGAAATAAAGCTTCACACAAAGATCGTTGAATTCGTGTTCTAATTGGCTACACGTTCTGTCTATCAATATTTTCCATGAAGTCATTGGAGGAACGCGCGAGTCAGATGACGTCACGATATTAGACAGCGCTGTTTGGATATTATGTATTATACTCCCGCCTACTTGTACAATCAAGTTTGAGCGCTGGTTTTGAACGCAAGTGTGCTCTCATATACAAGTGTTACGATGTAAATAGTCCTCAGATTGTATATTATAATCTATTACAAGACGTGCATATGAAATCTGATGTAAACAATGGAAAATATATCCATATTTCACGGATTATACGCATTTGTGGACAAAACTGGTCATTGGATGTACTTTGTTGGAGAGTTTTTATGGGTTATTCACACATCTGAAACAGACTGGATTCGATTCGCGTTCCTTATACCAGCACAAAGGTAAGGAGTCAGTTTATATTATGCATGTTGTTATCTGGACTTCTGTAATAAAATACTATATTTATGGTACTAGAGCAATTTAATCTCAAAACGGACACCATACACTGACGCTAAACCCTTAGACCTTTTAAAAGATGTATAGTAGTGTTATTATTATTGTTGTTTGTACACAGTAGGCTATATATATATATTGTTAGCAGAATTAAAAAAAACTGACGTCCTTCCGTCCGCGAGCTAATGCGCGTCGAGAGGTTAAAGAAGGAAATGAGTGGAAGACCGCCTTTAACACGCCCCTCGGTCATTTTGAATACCGGGTCCTCCCCTTCGGGCTAGTCAACGCCCCCTCCCTGTTTCAGGCTCTTGTCAATGATGTTCTCCGCGACATGCTTAACATTTTTGTGTTTGTCTATATTGACGACATACTAATTTTCTCCCCGTCTCTCCAGGTGCATGTACGCCGTGTGCTTCAACGCTTACGTGAGAACCGACTATTTGTCAAAACAGAGAAGTGTTCGTTTCACGTATCTTCGGTCATGTTTCTGGGTTCAGTAATCTCGGCAGAGGGGATTAGTATGGATCCTTCAAAGGTTCAAGCGGTGGCAGATTGGCCGGCTCTCGATTCTCGTGTCTCAATACAACGCTTCCTCGGCTTTGCAAATTTTTATCGTCGCTTTATCCGAAACTTTAGTCAGGTGGCCGCTCCTCTCACCGCTTTAACATCTGTCAAGTACGGAGCCCGTCTCATGACATGGTAAAACTTTTTTTTTAAATCGTGGCCACGAATTAGCAATTCGTTCCCACGAATTATTAAATCGTGCCCACGTTTTAGTAATTCGTTCCCTCGTTTAAGCTAAATTGTGCCCACGTTTTAGTAATTCGTGCCCACGTTTTAGTAATTCGTTCCCTCGTTTAAGCTAAATCGTGCGCACGTTTTAGTAATTCGTGCCCTCGTTTAAGCTAAATCGTGCCCACGTTTTAGTAATATGTTCCCTCGTTTAAGCTAAATCGTGCGCACGTTTTCGTTCCCTCGTAATACAATTGAATTTGTTTTATTTATTTCCATGCTCTCCCCTTGTGAACAGGTTCTTCGTCACCGTAATGCTTACGATTTGTAAGTCAAATATACACTTTATAGCGTAATCTATTATATTTAGTATATTTAATGAATGCAGTGAATCGTGTTTTTGCCAATGGTAATCAATACGTCCAAAAAAGCATGCTTATTGATATACGTTCGTTCATTTTCAGTGGCAAATTGATGTTTTCCATAGGCTATACAATAAAATCGTATAATTTTCTCAAACAAACGTATTTCTTATCCGTGTGACAGTGTTCGTGTGATGCTGCAAGTAAGTGTATTTACAATATACATTTAATAACTACTGCGCATTGGCTGCTGCGTCATGGTTCAAGGGCGCCGCTTCTCCATTAATATAATTTAACTGGAGATAATCTCCGTCGTGTAACGTTAAAGTTGTCGGTGTACAAACCGTCACACACCTCTACAACTCTCAGGAAATATACCCTTGACATACCCAAGTAAGCCTGAAAATTTGTTTCTTGTTCTGTTAGATCATTATAAAATTATGTTTTATAGAGAATGGTCAACTGGAGGCAGATAAAGATATGAATGTTGATATTTAATGCTAGTTTACAATGTTTAGCCTACATGCTTTTATAGAAAATGTATTAGAGTTATTAAATTATCCGTTTTAGTAGTTAAACAACGAGGAAGAGAAATACTTATGCTCTTTTATATGCTAGTCTTATAATATACTTTTAGAGCAAACGAATGCAGACTGTCTCTCTTCGATTTTTATTTGCTTAAAGTACAAGAAAACTAAATAGTTAACAATTCAAAAAGCAATATTCACATGGAAGAATTTATTTCATTTTTTACAAAAGTGATGCCTCCGCAAACCAAATCAATAACTTACACGACAACCGTGTACGATCATGGAAAAAATTTTTGAAGTCTTAACAATCGATTGTAAGCAACTAGACTTAACATTAATGACTCCACGCTAATAAAAATTATTGAAGTCGGTGGAGAAATTTAAAAGCTCCCCATTTACTCGCATTTGTTTTGCAGGCTCTTGCCACCGCTATGCGGGGCGTTGACCCATAGCAGCAGCTGACCAAATCGACCAATGAGCGGCTAGTTATTCCGTCTATGACGTGTTTGTTTTGGACCTTGTTAGAGTTAATTGTCTTGTGTTTTAGGAGTCACGCCTGAACGTCGACATGGATGCTTCACTGAAAGAGTTCCTAATAAAGCGTAACATTGGTGAAGACGTTATTCAAAAGCTTGAAGATGAAAACGTAAGCCAGTTATTTCTCTCTCTCTTTCTGTGTGTTTGTGTCTTGGGGGGAATGTCATCTTCGTTCCTCTTGGTAGAGGTTTACAAAAACGTTATCTTTGCGTGTTATGAAAACATATGTAAACATTGTCTTTTATTACTTTGCGTTGTTTCAAAATCTGTATTTAGATGTTATTTAAATTAGTATTGAAAGCTATTCATTGTGGAAAGGGGCACCGATAAATGCCGCTATACCCTAATAATATGTGGCCGATAACTATTCTGAATCGCACAGAGGATATTATTCAAAGCTATTTCATGTACGGCTTTTGATCAGTAAGTCCTTATCGATCTGAAATCACCATTAGTTTGAGTCATTTAACATGCATTTGAAAAAGCAACACTCGTCAAACATAATCATTATACATATTCTTTATTATCATGAAAATACCTGAAAAGGTTTGAAGAGCAGCAATATAAATTTATATTCTTAAACCATTTCCTGGGAAAAGACCATTTCCTGAAGCTGCGTGTCACCTGTCCGTGTGTCTCAATCAGCTCCCTTGTTCAGTAGTCAGGGCACTGATCAGGGTGTCGGCCATTTTAAGTGCTGTTTTTTAGGGGCTGTCTCATCGCAATATCCGTTCAGTGCACGGGAACGTTCGTTCCCTAAAAATTCCCACAATGCAACACAAAAACCAGTGAGCATCGATGGTCCCTATTCCCTTACCGGAAATAACGTGACCTTTTCTGAAGCTCGCCAACCGAACATCACGTGATCCAACTCAATAAACTTAATGAAATGTTACAGAACTTTTATAAAGACAAACGTTTGTTTTAGTTTTAAATATAAACACACATTGCTACACAGTAAGGAACCACAATCTACTCAATATTTAAAATAATATTTATTTAAGATTATATATAACAGCTGTGAGTGATCACAATGCACTTAAGCAGCCACGTGACGAAAAATAAGTGAACATTGTCCCAATGTCAAGTGAGCTAGGGTCCTTACCAGTGACTGAACCTGTGTACACGATATACTGATTCACGACCTCGGGAGCTAGGGAACGAATTGAGACACAAGGTGACATTGGGACACTGTTCACTTATTTTTCTGTCACTTGGCTGCTTAAGCACGTTGTGATGATCACTCACAGCTGTTACTCATCAACAACCGGCAAAACCAACAACTCTCTGACTCGGGCCCTGTTTACACATACTTGGTTATTTTTAAAAACTGAGAGATTTACCTTCGTTTGTGCCCCTCGTTTACACGCAAACGGAGAACTCGCCTCTGAAACCGATTGTTTCTAAAAACTCCAGCCAGAGTGGAGATCTTGAAAATCTTCGGTTGCACGGTTGCATGTAAACTGAGACAAACGGATGTTTAAGCAGGCAACATCACAGAGTATGCGCCAGAGCTCGCACCTACGTCAAAAGTGCGACCTATGTTTACATGTGACTGCTACTCTGAACGCTTCCAAGATCACATTTATGTTAGTGCAAACTCGTTTCGTGTGTTTGTATTTGCAAATACAGCTGCTCCATTATGCCGAGGAGCAGAGACGAGTGCTCAGAGGTCAGCAATTTTACGCGTGTTTGACTTCATGCAGCGCTGCAAGAACCGACAGACAGATGATGTCAAAGTACCGCGAGAGGGATTCTAATTAGACCATTTTTTAAATTAGACCTCTACGTGTGATTCTCGTGGTACTTTGACATCATCGATCACCTACTGCAACAACTCCTCCCTCCAACATGAAGAACCAGTTCGCGTCACCACCAGCACTGCCGGTGATTGGCTTACGTGGGCTTGAGCTTCTCTTGACGGCATATATGCACGGGTACATGTAAATAAACACACTTCTGAAAACTGTCATTTGTGCACTATATTATTTTTGAAACTGGAGAGGTTGAAATATCCGTTTATGAAAATAGCCGCCCACGTGTAAACATAGCGTTTTTCACAATGTATTGTTTAAAATTAAGGCTGTCACTTTTCTCTTACATATCCGTGCATAAAATTGAGGAATATAATTACATTTTAAATATATTTATATCTTTTTACAATTTAGATAAACATTATTTTAAATATTGAGTAAATTGTGGTGTCTTACTGTGTAGCGATGTGTGATTATATTTAAAATTAAAACAAACGTTTGTCTTTATAAAAGTTCCGTCACATTTTATAAAGTGTATTGAGTTGGATCACGTGATTTTTGGATCACGTGATTTTCGGTTGGCGAGCTTTAGAAAAGGTGATTTCTGGTAAGGTAACATGGGGACCATCGATCATAAGATATGTATAAAGGCTAGATGTCTCGCCCGCGCTGCTGGCCAACTGAGTGGAACGTCTGCATGTGGAGGGCGTCTTACCACAGGACGCTCACTCACTCGTAGCATTGAGTTTAATGGAGTATGTACTTTTAAATGACCATAACTTTTTGTTTGGTTTGTTATAAACGTCAAAGATTTACCTATGACACTGCATACTTAATGAATAATTTTTATGAATCATGTTAAAGCATCCAGAATTATAGCCACGTTAATAACATTTGTAAGATACCAAACCGTTTGAAAATCGGTAGAAAATTGAGCAAGTTATGGTCATTTAAAAGTACCTGCACCATTAAACACAATGCTACGAGTGAGGGAGCTGCCTGTGGTAAGATGGCCGCCAGGTGATGACGTTAGAGACTCCGCCGTAAGACATCTAGCCTTTATACATATCTATGCCATCGATGCTCACTGGTTTTAGCATTGCATTGTGGGAATTTTTAGGGAACAAACGTTCCAGTGCACTGGACAGATTTTGCGATTGAGACAGCCCTTAAAATGGCCGACTCCCTGATCAGTGCCCTGACTATTGAACAAGGGAGCTGATTGAGACGCACCAATAGATGCGTGTGTATGGCTGCAGCATATTGAGAGTTTCTGCACGAGAGTGCCCTCTGACTTTTGGATGTAGCAGCATTTCACCGTAATTCATTGTTAAGCATAGCAAGCATCGGTGCACCCCTATTTGTGGATCTTGAAACTTTTCTTTTATGTTTTGCATGTGTTTCCATAACATTATAAAATAAAATTTTCCAGAACCACACACAAATAGTTTTATAAAATCTAACATCTAATGTAAAAATATTTCACATTTGATATATACAGGATATCACTTACTGTAAATGTAAAAATGTAAAGATTGCTTTCAATATAGTGGTTATAATGTAGCCTAGATAAAAGTATGCTAAACATATCTACTATGAAATCTGCCACATTCCTATTTATTCTTTACATTTAAACTTATTTAAATTCTGTACAATCGTACATTTCTACATTTTATATGCAAATTATGTTTTTGTTATGTGCTATTATAAAGATAGATGGTTTAATTGGTTATCACGGTTACGCGTCTGGACAGAACTTAACTTCCGGTCTCTGTTTGTGTAATGATCTAGCTAGTGGCTAAACTGAACTCTGGAACAAATACCTCATCAAAAATAACAAATGTTTTGGTTTCTTAAGGACGAGAGGAGACGGCGATCATGAATCACCGCTATGTGAAGGGAAGTTTAACAGAGAACTGTAGTTAACATTGAGTACGTTAACATGTACAGAATAAGCGGATAACTATCAAAAATGTGCTTATTATAGAAAATTGTTTTCATGCGTTTACATGCAAATCAATAAACCGGCTATGCTGATAACTGCATTTACATGGGACTTGGAGAATTATCAGTTTTCTCGCAGGCAGTGACGTCACCTCAGTCACCACCTATAGTACATAATAGTCGTTCAAAAAGCTGACAGCATATCTGTCTTAAGCTGTACTGTTGTATCTCTTCTTGTGTCTGCAGAACCTGTAAATGTAACATGAGCTTCTATTTTCACAGTTTCTCTGCCAACTGCTTTAGTCCAGCTGAGACTTTTATGCGTTACTTTGCGCATACTTTCTGCTTGTGACGTTTATCTTTCATACGCGGAGACATGCGCACATGGACAAAACCGTGAGAAAGCCGGTTAAGGTGTTTACATGCCATGGGAAATCGGCGTAATGAGCAAAAAACTACCTGTGCCGATCGGTTTTTGCTTACGCCGTTAATGGCCTTTCCCCAATAAAGGAAAACCGTTTGACGCTTTTACATGACCCCACACGTTGTCAGTTTATTAAGCATAATCGGCGTAAGACTGTGCATGTAAACGCACTCATTGTGTACATTAATTTTACACAGTAATGTTAGCTCAGTGTAGTTTTTGGTACGCTTCGCTGTGATTTGAAATAATATAATCTACTTATTATTTATTTGGCTTGTTATCAGAAATTATCTACTCTAAAAGGACTCTATTGTTGTTATTAATTCTTTGTGGAAGTTTACTGGAAGTTGCGTTTGTTTCACGAAAATCATTTGTTTATGTTGTTACTGCTGAAACCATCTATAGTCTAAATGTCCTATTCCAATTTCAGGGATCTTAGTGATATTACATTTCCTAAAAAAGCTGGTGTTTCTTAAAAAATGTGCATGTGAACATCACGAGGTGGTTTCCCGGACAGGGATTAGACTAGTCCTAGACTAAAGTAAATGTAAGAGCTCTCCAAACTGAAAACAACTTGCACTGACATTTCTTAAAATACATCACTGCCCTTTGTTTTGCCTGAAATGCACACAAGTAATGTTTTTAGTAAGGCATGTTTGTTAATACTAGTTATATTTCTTAATTAAACTAAGGCCTAGTCCTGGCTTAAGCTAATCCCTGCAGGGGAACCCACCTCCAGATGTTCATTATAGCACACCAGGGTAGATCCTAGTTGCCATTTTTACTTGAGAACAATGTTTACGGTGATAATACTTAAACTGCATATTTGTGTTTTTTTTTCTTAGATTGATAAAACTGTAATTCCTATGATGACAGACAGTGACTTGGCAAAGTACATCCCTAAAGCTGGAGATAGAATCTCTACTGTGGCCTTTTGCAGACAAGTCAGTACATCAAATCAGTCACAGTCCAGGAAAGACACTATACTTTCAAGACTACGACATAGGCTGTCTTCTGGTGATGACAGTATTCCTGCAAAGAAAAGTTCTTCATGGATTGGAAACTCAAATGCTAAAAAAACACAGAGACGCATTGAGCTTGGGTGGATGGATTTTGATGAAAAAGAGCAGCGGTACAAACAAGTGAAGGCAATAAATGGTGGAGGAACAAGACATCTCTCTCTAGACAAAAACAAAACGGTGAAAGATGTGAAGGATGATGCTGAAATTCTGTTTTTCCCAAATGGTTATTCAAAGAAACAAAAAAAACTTTCACACTACACAACTGATATTGAGTGCTCTCAGGTGCATGTTGAAATGTCCAAAACAATAGAGCAGTTGTACAGTGAAAGCAAAGTCAGAATACTGAGACTGTATCTGTGTACCAAAATGAAACCAGAAGAGCAATCCAGTGATGAGGATGAAGCTGTTACTGCAGTTATAGATCTCAATGACAGTGAAACAGAAAACGTAATCAATTCAGTGTCGTCAGTTGACTCTGAAATTACTTTAGGAGCTTCTGAGAGTGAAACTGTGCAAATGGATGACACATTACCATGGGATCATTTTGAACATCAAATAATTGAAGAACCATTCCTTGCTCCTGAAACAGTAATTATTGTAACTGAGAGTGGCTTTGAAGTTCCACCACTAGATGAACTAAATCCTGATGGTCTAATTTCAACAAGAGAAAATTTTCTGACCTCTCCAGTCATTGATGAAATCCAGTCTGTCTCTACACCAGAAACTTTGTTGGGAGACAATGGTGTTCCAGCTCAAATAGGTCATGAACTACAACCTTCTGTTGCGACACTGATTGTGAGGAGAGGACAATGTCTCACTGACCTTATTAGTGCTTTTAAAAATCCAGATGTTATTAATACAGAAGTTCACATTAAGATGCGTTTACCAAATGGAGATCTTGAAGAGGGTGAAGGAATTGGTGTATTTCGAGACTGCCTGACTGAATTTTGGACAGATTTTTATGACAGCTGCACTCTGGGGGTGGATGTAAAAGTACCCTTTATCAGACATGATTATCAGTATGAAGAGTGGCAAGCAGTAGCAAGAGTGTTTGTTGTTGGTTGGAAGCAAGCTAGCTATTTACCTGTGAAACTGGCAACACCTTTTCTGGAAGAAGTACTGTATGGCACTACAACCAGTAGCCTAAAGGATTCCCTTTTGTTGTATGTATCTGAACAAGAAAGAGCTGTCCTTATGAGTGCTTTAAAAGACTTTGACTCTGTTGACTCAGATGAACTGTTTGATGTTCTTGATGCACATGAGTGCAAACAGGTCCCCAACAAAGACACACTCATCCCTCTCCTAGCACAAATAGGACACAAGGCCATCATACAGGCCCCAATGTATGTGATTGAGTGTTGGCGTCCCATTATGGTGCATGTGGCTAGTATGCTACCACCAGATGGTCTGCATCAAGCAATTAAACAGAAGAAACCAACTGCAAAAATAGTAAAGGAGCTGTTACACTTCCCAGATGACATGACAGCAGCCCAGGCAGCGGTTGCACGCTATCTGAAAAAGTACATTGGTGAAATTGATCTGAACACCCTTCAGCTTTTCCTCCGGTTCTGTACTGGTTCAGATTTAATGGATAGGCCTATAACTATTGAGTTCGTTGAAACTAGTGATTTTCTACGCAGGCCACAAACACACACATGCGGATGCATTTTAAAGCTCCCAGTAGGCTATCACAGTTATCCTGATCTACGCAGTGAATTCAATAAGATCCTGACAAGCTCCGTGTGGGCCATGGATATTATTTAAGTGCATGAAAATGAATTGGATGGTGACCAAATTCTATGAAAAAGCATAATGGGACATAAAAAATGTTGACACAGTTAAAAGCCTTTGGAACAAAAATACTACAAAGATAATTGTACTGTTACCAAGATTGTTACTGTTTTACAATAACAGGTATTTTATGTGGTCAGTTCTATAGTCAATAAAGAATTTGACACCACAGATGTTAATGTTCAGTGGCACTTAAGGTAAAATGTTTAACAGTGCCCTATTCATTACAGTGAAATATTCATCTTCTTATATTCACAGACAGTTCAAGAGTAAATTCTGTCCAATTTTTAATACCAAAGCAAATATTACTTTGTTTCTGATTGTTAATATTCAGTAGTAAAATATGTAACAGTGTGCTATTAATAATAACAGTGAAACATGGTACAGGATACACACCAGTTTATTTCTGTTTCATTTTCCAAATTGGTTCATACAGGAAATTACAAAAAAATTTTGTGAACTGTCAAAGCTTACACACTTCAAATCTACAGCAAGTGTGTATGTGTATATTTTTGTTTGTTTATTTTTTTTTATTTTTTTGAGGAATTCCATTTTGTTTTGATTTTGCCAATTCATTTTTTAAATACACGTTGTATAACACTACAAATGCTGTTACTGCAACTTACTTTAAGATAAAACCAATGGGATTTCATCTTTTATTTTTTCTTATCATTTGTACTGTATCTTTACATTAGGAAATGCTGTTTTTGAACAAAAAACAAAAGTATTTCATATCTTCAGTTTTTGACAGTTTGGTTCTATTTGTTCTGTATGTTTACATTAGGAAATGCTGTTTTTGACAAACAAGACATTTAAAAATAAGAAAATTCAGTTGAAATAATTGCTAGCATCCTGTCCTTATTACTAAAAAAACTGTCACAAAACTAAGTATGTTGTGCAATTTCAGATTTTAAAATGACAAATGAACAAGAATACATGCTTGATTACAGGCAAGAAATAAACAAATTTACTCAATGTACAGTAGCCTATATACAGAATACTATAGGATTAAATGCATTATTTTAGACAGAATCCAGCAATATGAATGTAAATAATTTAATTTTCTTGTCCACTTATCTGTGGACGCACAACATCTCTAAGATGTAAATATAGGTCAAGGGCTTGTGTCCTGGTGGAGGGAAACTGCAAGTCTGATTCCTCCATTATGATGGTGCACAAATCAAACACGTCCTCATCACATGGGACAGAACTTAAGAATTTGCAGTTTTCTTTACAAGCATTTAAGTCTTCTGTCAGTGGAACAATCAGGTCCTCCACACCCCATAGGTGAGGTGCCATGAACATGACGTCAGGTTTTCCACAGGGCACGTTGGTGTTTTTAGACGGCCTTATGCGGTGAGCGTTCCAAACGTCCCGTAACTCATTTAACTCTTCCTATAGGAAAACATAAGTAATTAACAGAAATAGACTGAATGGTGTACATCTTATTACACTGATAGTATTAAGATAGTATATGAGTATTATTCTAGGTTATGGACCTGCGTGAAGTTGGCCCCCCACATAGGCCTATTCTTAAACGTTTGTGCTGGTTTGTGCCGTAGAAAATATTTGTTTGTGCTGTTTTGTCTTTTAGATAGAAAAATAACATTTTTAGTTCATTCTGAGGTCACTGAGCCCCCTCCCACACACACACACACACACACACATGCTCCGAATTCTGAGAAAAAAAATTGTTAAAGATTTTTCAAGGTTCAAAGAGGAAAATCACGAATTAATACCCAGACCCGTAGCCAGAGGGTGTTCGGGTGGTTCGAGAATACCCGAATTAGAATACTTTATTAGTATACTCTACTTTTGATTTCTTTCGCTTTTAATTTATACAGTATATAGGCTACTGATCAATCTGAAAAACCTGAACAGCACCGTTTTATTTATTTCATATGTTTGTTCTGTTGTATTTATTTGTGCTGTACTCATAATTTAATTATTTGTTCTTGTTTTACATGTAACTTGTTTTAACAGTATTTTAAAATGTATACGTTAGTTTTTGATAATCACACGGGTAAAAACAATTAAAATAATAGCATAATAATATATATTTAAAATTCAAATGAGAAACCAAATTTAAATGACTAAACATAAATTAATAAAGAATGAAAACGTATTTGGTACAATTTGGTATAAGGTCCGTGTACTTTTTCGTTCATTCCTTATTCTATTTCGATGAAAAGATGAAACATTAAAAAAGGCGGGTGCAGTTTGTTTTTTTGTTTAAAAGAAAAAAACAGCAATGGCTGTATTTTGTTTTCCAAATGTATTGTTGTCATCAAATAATAGTATTAGAAGATTTGACTACATTGGGTCCGTGTATCTTTTGGTCATTTGATATCATGAGAAACAAATTGCTCCTGTTTCGTTTTTCCGTTTAATTTAACAAACGAAAAACTAGATTACGGCTCAATTTTTCATTTTTTATTTGTGGAATACAAATTATGGTTTCTATATTTCATTTACAGCAGTGGTAGGCACTAAAACGCCCCTTTCATCTGATTGGCCAAACCACGTTCTAGATTTTTTTGTCAGGCAGAATAAGAGTCCGCAAGGTGCTGTCAAAGTTTCCGACGTGAAGCAGCATTTTAATATTTATTCCGCATAATAACCGATGCAGAAATATTTCTGAACACATATGTGATGCGAAGCTTTGCATCTATGACATTTGAGAGATCAGAAGCCTTGTGCTCCGCACTTATAGCCAGCTCCGAGGAGCTGTGCGGTACTGAACCCGTTGTCAGTCGATTACTTTCTTTTTGCACGAATGTTAGAAATAGTTTTAAATGATAGACAATGTCCTATTTAATTTATTTTTCTCTGTTACATTTGGCGTTGACCCATAATGTTTTTATTCTGCCCTGTAAATATGGCAACACGAGTGCACCTTAAGAGAGAGCACATCCATGGTGGTCGGTTTTTGGAGGAGAGATGCTAAATTAACTTCGGAACATTATTTTGTTAAATAGGATAGATGTCGGTTAAATATTTTGAAGTTAACTTAAGTCACAGGCAAATTTTTCCTTTTAGCTTATAATGAGTGAAATACGTCATAATTCATTTTCATATTGACACGTCGACAAGCACAGACTTCTATTCATACTGTGTGTGTGTGTGTGTGTGAATAAATAATCATAATAAAGTTCAAAGTTGGACTGTAAGCGAATGCGACTGATGTGTGTGTGTGTGTGTGTGTGTGTCATAACCGAATAAATTATCATAATAAAGTTCAAAGTTGGACTGTAAGCGAATGCGACTGATTGCCCTGTCATATTTACACCCTTATTAAAATGGATGTAATCTGTTACTTAATCTGTTTAAAATGATTTCATTGGTATATGTCTGTGGGCAGTGCAGGATTTCAACTGGAAACTGTTTTATAAACATATAAAACACTGAGAATATTACAAAAATTGTTTAATGTTTTATTTAGATTTTCAGCTGATTTTGTTCTGGGACATTTACCTGGGGTGGGTTTCCGATAACGATTGAACTTAGCACTTAAGAGCGCTTTCTACGAGCTACTTAACGAACATTCGTTGTTCATTTACGTGCGTTTCCCAAAGATGCACGTGAAACGATCGCTCGCAGCTGGATTTTAAGTGCTATACGAGTCGCTATCCATTGGTCAAGTGCTGAAATGTCACCAATAGAATGACTCAAATTTGTAGCAAAGGCTTGTTTAGGCTAATGATCTTTAGCCGATGTGCACTAATATTCTTTATAATTTTTTTATTATTGTTCGATGAATTTTTAAATGTTTTCAAATTGTTCATAATTAAATACTCTTTTCCGTATTTAGATAGGACTCATCCCACTGCAAAATGCCTTATGCATTTTAAATAATAGTTTAGATTATTATTGTTATTATTTGTTTTTATTATCTATGTTTATTTATTATTATGGATTATTGCATTGTACCATAAATATTTATTTGGTTTCTTTAATCAGATGCCATACCCTTCAAAACATTTTTTTACTGTAGCCTAGATTGAATTATAGCAGCGATTGATAGGAACTATTTATCAATTTGCTAGTACCAAATTTTACCAAAATTGTACCAAATACGTTTTTGTAAAATACGTTGGTAAAAGTTGGTAGCAAATTGATAAATGGTTCCTTCCGATTGCTGCTATAATTAATCGAAAAAGAGTTTTGAAGGGTAATGGCATCTAATTAAAGAAACAAAAAAATATTTACGGTACAATGCAATAATCCATATAATAATAAATAAACAGATAATAAACAACAAATAATAATAATAATAATAATCTAAACTATAATAGAAATGCAGAAGGCATTTCGGAGTGGGACGACTCCTAACTAAATACGGAAAATAATATTTCATTATACACAAATTATTGTTAACCCAGGGCCGGGTTTCCCAAAAGCATCGTAAGGCTAAATTGATCGTAAAAACGATCGTAAGAATCATCTTAAAATTACGGGCCGTTTCTCAAAAGCGTCGTAATTTAAGTAGCACTTGAAAATCATCGTAGATCTACGAGTGCTCTGGAGTAATCGTTCATTCATAAATGCATCGTAAGACAACAGAGTAACAAGGTCATCTGCAGGACAACCAGCAAATTGCACTCCTGCAATGACGATAATTTAATGTATTAATGTATATTTATTTATTGGGTTCTTCTTTGTTTATTTTATATTAAATATATAATATAATATAATATAATATAATAATATAATATGATATAATATAATATAATATAATATAATATAATATAATATAATATAATATAATATATTTAAAATTCAAATGAGAAATCAAATTTAAATGACTAAACATAAATTAATAAAGACGTATTTGGTACAAGTTGGTAATTTTTTTTTGTATTTTGGTAAAAGTTGGTACTAGCAAATTGATAAATGGTTCCTACCGATTGATGCATCAAAAAAAAAAATTGAAATTTTTTGGGAAATGGGATCTAATTAAAGAAACCAAATAAATATTTACGGTACAATGCATTAATCCACAATAATAAATTAACATAGATAATAAAAACAAATAATAATAATAATAATAATATAAACTAAAATATGAAATGCAGATGGCATTTCGCAGTGGGACGACTCCTAACTAAATACGGAAAATAATATTTCATTATGCGCAAATTATTAAAACATTTAAAAAGTCTTTGAACAATTATGAATAATAATATTAAAAATATTAGTGCACATCGGCTGAAAATAATTAGCCTAAACAAGCTTCTGCTAAAAATTCGAATCCTTCTATTGGTGACATTTTAGCACTTTACAAACGGATAGCGATAGCACTTAAAACCCAACTGCGAGCAATCGTTATATGTGCATCTTTGGGATACGCACGTAAATGAACAATGAATGTTCGTTAAGTAGCTCGTAGAAAGCGCTCTTAAGAGCTAAGTTCAATCGTTATCGGGAAACCCGGCCCAAGATGCACGTAAAACGATCCTTCGCAGCTAGGTTTTAAGTGCTACGAGTCGCTATCCATTTGTCAAGTGCTGAAATGTCACCAATAGAATGACTCGAATTTGTAGCAGAAGCTTGTTTAGGATAATGATCTTCAGCCGATGTGCACTAATATTTTAATAATATATTTTCATTATTGTTCAATGACTTTTTAAATGTTTTAATAATGTATTAAATATTATTTTCCGTTTTTAGTTAGGACTCTTCCCACTGCGAAATGCCTTCTGCGTTTCTATTATAGTTTAGATTATTATTATTATTTGTTGTTTATTATCTTTGTTTATTTATTATTATGGATTATTGCATTGTACCGTAAATATTTATTTGGTTTCTTTAATTAGATACTATTTCCCTTCAAAACAATGTTTAGATGAATTATAGCAGCAATCGGTATGAACCATTTATCAATTTGCTATACCAACTTTTACCAAAATACAAAAAACTTTTACTTAAGTTACGAAGCTTTTGGGAAACAGCCCATAATTCTAAGATGATTCGTACGATCGTTTTTACGATCTACTTAGCCTTACGATGCTTTTAGGAAACCCGGCCCTGATCAACAATTTTTCCACATTAAAACTAATCTAAGCTAAAATCTAAAACAATCATAATATATTTATAAATATTTTCTATGTTATATTTGAGGTAGACAGACAGGCTCCAGAAATGAGCTTTATCCGCATTGTAAAATGAGTAAACTGTATTAAAGATTTTTAATTCTTGTTTTTATCAAAATATGAATTTAAATAACATACACATTTGAATAATTTTAGTAATTCTAAATTACTATATTAAGTAAATTCAACCTCATTTTGTCATGTATAATCCACTTAAATTTGTAAGAAGGAAATTAACCTAATAATTTTTTGTTGAAACTACATGACACAAAACTACATGACCTGACTGCAGTATAGCCAGTTCCCAGCATGCTTGCTTTGCATGGGACTGCATTTGGAGTGTAAAATTTGAATTCAAATGCTATTTTGTGTGTTTTTAACTAAAAAGAAATCTTGTTAGTGTTTAATGTTCATTTATCTTCAAGATTCAGAAAAGTTTCTGTTTCTTTTTTGAGTTTGTAGTTTTCAGAAGACTAAAGTATGTTGTGCTTTACAGCTGTCCAAAACGAAACTGAGCTGGCGTTGATTGAATAAACGTTTTGTGCCCTGATCTCATGGAATGATGTATAAATCAATGTTTATGGAAACAACAACAAACCACACTGAAAATAATGTTTCATTCAATTTACTCCATTTTTTAAGGTAAGTGGTTGAAATCAATTTATTTAAGCTACATTTAAACAAACAAAAAAGTTAATTAAAATAAAACACTTTTGTTTAAATGTAGCTTAAATGAATTGATTGCAACCACTTACCTTAAAAAAATGAGTAAATTGAATTAACATTATTTTTAGTGCATAAAAAGTTACCTGTACCAAGAGAAGTAAGTTAAAATAACTCCGTATACTAGTACTATTAGTTAAAAATCAACTTGATTTTGTTGTGTTTGTATTAAGTAACGTTATGTGTTTATTATATCCTATTTAAAAGGCTACAAGTTGACTCAACTTAAAACATGCAGCCACTTGCCTTACTTTTTATAAGTTAGATTTAGATATTAGGCTACTTTTTACAGTGGGCTACGTGAACTAATGAACAACAGTTTGTTTTTATTTTAAGTATAATGCACAGCCAAGCCAGGTGACTTGCACAACCCAGCTTATTCCCCTGTGCAACGCACTTATTGGGAACACCTGATATAAATTATCCTTTCAAATGAAGTCATAGCGGATGCATTGGAGCAGTTTATGCATGATACGTTTCGACAAGAAGTTCGGGTTTTGCATGGGTTTTATTTAAAATAAAATGTCAAAGTTTGGATTTAGTTGTTTGCCATTTGAAATATTTTTTTACAAGATTTTGAACTATTTCTGAAATGCTTCTTTAATAAAGAAAACCGCTATCTCATAACGCAGCAAAGTACCTATTGCATTGAGTGACAATTGATTGTCGACCAATCGATATCAACATATTCAGCATCATTGCCATGGACAGCACCTGGTAACGTCGTACTTAAGAAAGTATAGGCTTTTTCGACTTCATGCGGCGCCGCTAGAACTGTCAGGCGGATGACGTCAAAGAGCCGCGAGAGCGAGACGAAATTACACTTCGTATGATTTCTCGAATCGTTCTCGCGGTACTTTGACGTCATCCGGCTGTCGGTTCTTGCAGAGCCGCATGAAGTCGAACAAGCATAAACCAGCTAAGGTACAGATTGTGAAACACCCCTACAAATTGAAACGCGGGCCTGATCTCTGTCCAGTGCTGAAGTTTGTTAGCTGCAATAAAAATGGTTAATAATACCTGAATAATTGCCATGAATGAGAACTGCGATAGAGCTTTGTCCAAAACATCACCAGTGAAAAGTCCTTCATCCTTGAGTTCTCCAAAAAGTGTAATCCAGTATTCAATTCCTTCTTTTCTCATCACTCCCCACCAACTTTCAATTCGCTGATTAGCAGTACTTTTCCCTGTAATGTAACTGCGTTCTGCTGCTCTGTCGTCCTCGCCGTTTCTCCGTAAATAGCGCTGAATGTCTCTCACCACCACATTCTCTGTGCCCATGTCAGTTCGCACAAGCCTGGGACACCCTCCTAAACGCTCAACTGTTTCAACAAAGTAGCCCCCAATAACTCGTGGGTCGCTGTTGGTTGAAGCTGCCCTTAGCCAAGTAATTTTACGAGAAAACCCATCGATGCATCCATTGATGCATATTCCATACGGCTTAAGTTTGTCGTATGAGTCTATGTGCCATATAAAGTTAGGTCCCTGAGCAAAATACTGTCTTCGTCTCAATCGTCGGGTCTGACGAGCCTGGGTGTTAATAGGGTCAAGCAAAGAGAGTATGATCCTTACATCTTCTTTTCTGATGCATATTCCTTGTTGCAAGCACTTTGCATACATCCACCGATACCCGTGATCTCTTCCTGAACCTTGCAGTTGATCAAAAATAAAATCAATACCAGCCCCAAGGTCACCGTATTGTCGCCGGTAAAGCCCCCTGTTTCTTAAAATGCGATGTAGGTGCCTCTCAGATAAAAATATTCCCTGTAACGCTAGACTTTGGAGAATGTTTTTATAACTCATTCCCAGTTGGAAATAAAAATCTATTAAAGTTTCTCTGTCCATGGCAACAGTTTGTCTTTGATTCAGCAGAAAGTACAATAGTTTTTTATGTAGTTGCAGGCAGAAAATAAAACGTGCGCACGATTTAGCTTAAATGAGGGCACGAATTACTAAAACGTGGGCACGATTTAGCTCAAACGAGGGCACGAATTACTAAAACGTGCGCACGATTTAGCTTAAACGAGGGAACGAATTACTAAAACGTGGGCACGAATTACTAAAACGTGGGCACAATTTAGCTTAAACGAGGGAACGAATTACTAAAACGTGGGCACGATTTAATAATTCGTGGGAACGAATTGCTAATTCGTGGCCACGATTTAAAAAAAAAGTTTTACCATGTCATGAGACGGGCTCCGTAGTCAAGTCACGCTTTGAATGGTCAGAATCCGCTCAAAGGGCTTTTGATCATTTAAAGTCTCTTTTTACTACCGCACCCATTCTTATCACGCCTGATGTCACTAGACAATTCATCGTCGAGGTTGATGCGTCTGAAGTAGGGGTGGGTGCTGTTCTATCACAGCGATCTGCAGCTGATGGAAAGATCCACCCGTGCACCTATTATTCCCATCGTCTCTCGCCTGCGGAACGTAATTACGATGTCGGCAACCGGGAGCTGCTCGCCATACGCTTAGTGCTCGGCGAGTGGCGACATTGGTTGGAGGGTTCTTCTATTCCCTTTATTGTCTGGACCGACCATCGTAATTTAGAATATATCCGCTCCACTAAGAGATTAAACGCACGTCAGGCTCGTTGGGCATTATTTTTCACGCGTTTTGATTTTTCTATCTCTTACCGCCCCGGTTCCAAGAACGTAAAACCGGATGCCTTGTCTCGGCTCTTTGATCCCTCGACCTCCCTCACGTCACAGAAGGAGATTATTTCTCCAGGTCTCGTGGTGGGGGCCGCAGGGTGGGGAATCGAACGACAGGTTAAGCGCTCTTCATCTCGCGTTGCCGTGCCACGAAATTGCCCTAAGGGCTTACTCTTTGTTCCGGTGCCCACTCGCTTGGCTGTCCTACAGTGGGGACCCTCATCTAAATTAACTGCCCATCCCGGCGTTCGGGGCACTCTTGCGGCCGTCCGCCAGCGTTTTTGGTGGCCCACCTTAGAACGAGACGCTCACCGTTTTATTGCTTCATGTGCTGTTTGCACCCAAACTAAGGCTGGTAATGCCCCGCCAGCGGGTCTGCTTCGTCCGCTACCCGTTCCTACTTGCCCATGGTCTCACATCGCGCTCGACTTTATCACCGGTCTTCCCCCGTCTGATGGTAACATGGTCATTTTGATGGTGGTTGATCGGTTTTCTAAGTCTGCACACTTTATCCCGCTCACTAAGCTCCCCTCTGCCAAGGATACCGCCCAGATTGCTGTGAATCATGATTTTAAGTTACATGGTCTACCCTCTGAAGAAGTGACAGAGGACCTCAATTTGCCTCTCTATTCTGGAGAGAGTTTTGTCGCCTCATTGGTGCCACTGCCAATCTCTTGTCGGGCTTTCACCCCCAAACTTGTGGCCAAGCTGAACGCGCCAACCAGATCATTGGCCGCCTCTTACGTAGTCTCGCGTTTTGTAACCCTTCTTCTTGGTCTGAGCAGCTCCCTTGGGCAGAGTATGCCCATAATTCGCTCCCGTCCTCTGCCACGGGACTGTGTCCGTTTCAGTGTTGCCACGGGTACCAGCCTCCTTTATTCTCATCACAAGAGGTTGATTCCAGATGCCCGAGCGTTCAGACATTTATTTCTCGGTGTAAACGAACCTAGCGAAGGGTGAGATCCGCTCTTTGTCGCTCTCGCAAACGTATGTGCATTACAGCCAATAAGCGTCTGATTAAAAGCCCCCGCTGTTTGCCGGGTCAGAGAGTGTGGTTATCCACAGCAAATTTACCTCTCCAGTCTGAATCTCGTAAATTGGCTTCTCGATTTATCGGACCCTTCCCCATCACTAAGATTATATATCCTGTTGCTGTCAAGGGTGCCTTGTGAATCCCGCTACCCTTTTGTTTGGCTAAAGCCACGGAGGATATTTATGTTCCCGTGATCATCAGTTATCAGAAGAAGTCTCTGTTTATTATCCTTTGTTCATGATTGACTTTCCTGTGGCAAGCTATTAAATCACATTTGACTGCTATCACTGCTTTTGGGTCCTTTCTACTCCATAACAGCACCTTACATATATACATATAGAATTCATGTTTCTTAGAAAGACTCTGTGTGGAGTGCCCAACAGAGCAAAACACTCTCATGTGAGAATCATTATGTTACTGGTCATGTTAAACTGGACATAGGGTGTCACCTATACTAATGCATTTATTATTTTTTATTAACATTTATAATTTGTTATCATTTATTAACAATTCAATTCAATTCAATTCAATTTTATTTATATAGCGCTTTTCACAAAAGTCAATTGTTTCAAAGCAGCTTTACATAAATAGAAGCAGTGAAAACACAGAAAACGACAGATAGCACAACAGAATACATGATAGCATGAGCAGTTAAATTTGCTGCGGCTATGACTCAATATTATAATTGCACGTATTACTAAAGCAACGTATAGGAGAGGAAGCTAGGTAAAGCCCAAAAAGGCTGCCTCCCCGGGGTGAAAAACCCCCTAGGAGAAAAAAAAACCCGGGCTTTTATCCGAGGAAAAATAAGTCCTAGGAGGGAAAAACCCTTGGGAGAACGGAAATGGAGATTTAGCGGAGATTAAGCGGTTCTGCCGGTGATCGTTGGTCAGGTATCAGCTGGGCATAACGTTGAAGGACAGCCAGTAGATCAGAGGTGTGCCGACTTTCACATCTACCGGGACTGGGTCTGTTTGTCTCGTCCTCGGGTCGAGGACGAGACAGGGAGAGAAAAACAAAATCGTATTAGCGTAGCGGCCGTTCATATGTATTGAAGTGTCACACAGTGATGTGGTTTAACTCAGCTTAGTTCCAGACAGACTAAATATTGCGGCATAATTATGTTATCCACAGTTGAGGATTTAGCAAATTGGGGGCCCAATGCGAGGGTATATATGGTAAATAAGGGTCACCTTCCGATCTTTAAGAGAAAATTAAACCTGACGACCCGTTTGACTAAGGCTGGAGGCCCCACTGTCGTCGTTAATGCAGGTTCAGTGGCAAACGGGTCTATATTGTATACCATTTACAGGACCAGGAGAAAACGCCAAAAACATCGCAACCCAACCATACGTGTTAACCCGTTTGACTAAGGCCGGAAGCCCCACTGTCGTCGTTAATGCAGGTTCAATGTATTATCTTTTGCATTTATTATTTTTATTACAAGTTATAATCTTTTATTAGTAATGCAAGTTGCAAACCTGAAGTGTGTGTAAAATAGGGAAAGGGATGGTTTTAAGCATCACTGTCCACGGTGTGATGACAGTGTAACAAGCCTGGTAAGTGACTGATGGTTCAGGAATCTCCTGGGGGTGGAGGTAAAACATCCACCTAGCACAGCTTACCAGAAAGTGAAAATAATTTTTTGAAAAGATAATATGCTTGCTTTTGATCTAAAATTGGATGTTATGTTATTTTTTACATGTTGTTAATCATTTTTTTACAGGTTGTTAATTATCATTTAAAGGATAACCCGTGTGAAATGACTGTTGAAACTAGAAAAGTGACTGAGGGTCTGGCCCTAATTGTCAGGGGTATTTTATTCTTTTATATGTTTTCTTTCTTTAAAGCAGACATATCATGCTTTTAAATCTGTCCTTTTTACTTATAAATCATCTATTTGTGGTCTATATAAAGTGAAATTGCAATGCTTGGGTCTGAATTCTTCATTATTATAGCCGCACAGGCCCCCTTTCTACCCCTTTTCAGCACTGGTGCTCCTCAGGGCTGTGTCCTCAGCCCGCTCCTGTACTCCCTGTACACACATGACTGCACAGCCACACACAGCTCCAACGTCATCATCAAATTCGCTGATGACACAACGGTGATAGGCCTGATCACTGACAACGATGAGACAGCCTACAGAGAGGAGGTGAGCACCCTGACAAAATGGTGTCAGGAGAACCATCTCTCACTCAACATCGACAAGACCAAGGAGCTGGTGGTCGATTTCAGGAGACAGAGCAGAGAACACAAACCCATCACCATTGACAAGACACCTGTGGAACGGGTAAGCAGCTTTAAGTTTCTCGGCGTTAACATCAGCGAAGATCTCACCTGGTCTACACACACTGATGCAGTGCTGAAGAAGGCACACCAACGCCTCTTCTTCCTGAGATGGCTGAGGAAGTTTGGAATGAGCCCCAGCATCCTCAGATCTTTCTACACCTGCACTATTGAGAGCATCCTGACGGGCTGCATCACTGCCTGGTTTGGAAACAGCACCGCTGGCAACCGCAAAGCTCTGAAAAGGGTCGTGCGAACTGCCAGCCACATTGTTGGAGGTGAGCTTCCCTCCCTCCAGGACATCTACACCAGGCGGTGTATAAGGAAATCCCGGAGGATCATCAGTGTCTCCAGCCATCCCTCCCACAGACTGCTCTCTCTGCTACCCTCAGGAAGACGTCTCCGCAGCATCCGATCCCACACTAGCCGACTGCGGGATAGCTTTTTCCCTCAGGCTATTAGACTAATGAACAGTCAAAAGGGATAGCTTTTTCCATCAGGCTATCAGACTAACGATCAGTCAGAACTAATACACCCCACAGCATACTTCACAACATGGTATGCCACACACTGCACTTTAACTTTAACAGCCCAACACAGAACTATTTAATACAATAATCTACCTGAACTATTTAATACAATAATCTACCTGAACTATTTAGGACAATAATCTACCTGCTCCCACTGGACATAACATTTCTGTGTCCAGCTCAAGTACACTCTGTTGCACCTAAGCAGAATTTTATTTTCATGCGTAATTATGTCTACATAATGCAAGCGTACATTCTGTGTATAATGTATAATTCTGTGTACATTTTGTGTACATTCTGTGTATAATGTGTAGTGCTAACTGTATGTATGTCTAATAGTACACCGTGTGTACTGACTATTTGTATGTGCATATTGCACATCTTTACCTGTTAAATGTGCATATTGCACATTTTTTTTATCTGTTTTCTTTTTGGTTATATGTTAAATAATTCTGCAATTTCTGGAGCACGCTCCCAAGAATTTCACTCACCAAGGCACATGTGCTATGATGATGTGACAATAAAAGTGATTTGATTTGATGTGCATCTGAGAGCAACTCGTTTTGGTACTGTCTTTTTAAATGCAAGTGAGACGCAGGTTGCAGAGGTGACACTCGGTTAAACTCCACCCCGTTCGACCATTTTTGTAGTTTTATAGCAGAGATACGATTATCTAGCGGCACAGAAACTTTTTATTCACTCGTTATTCACAAAATGTCAACAACGGAAGACTTGTCCATCCAGCCTTACATGTTCGCGCCAGAGTCGGAAACGGAGCGAGATGAAAATGAAGACGACGAACCTGCAGAACAACGTCTTCCATATGGAGGTATCGCAATGGTGTGTTACTGCCGTTTGTCAAACCGAAGGCTGCATATGTCATCAAGGCGGTCTTATTTCAGAATATTAACAATTATAAAGTTGAGTATTATTCTTAGTTAATCGTAAATTGTTGTAATATGCTATAACTTAATCCCGGGTTGATGACCACATGCGACTTCCGCAGGCTGCAGCCTTCGGATTGAGAAACAGCACTGCTAAACCATGACCACCGTGTACTTTACTGTTTTTAAAGTTATTTATAGCTTACCGAAGTGCTCTGCTCGTCGTCTCCAAAGATATGAGTAATTGACCCCTCAATCAGACGAAGTCTATCAGAAATCCTACTTTATACTGGTGGAGATTGGTGAAATAGTTATCCTTGAAGTGCTTTGCGCACAAAAAAATGACATTTCAGTGAAAAATAAAACTCAACCAGGCACAGGTTCAACAACCGAACATTTTGATTTACTCTCTCGTAACTTATGCATCCTTGAGCTTGGACTACAATATCGCAGCGAGAAATAGAAAATGGCGGATTGCTCATAGTGTTGGGCTGGGAGTCGATGTCCTTATTTGGCAAATACTGTGACGTAATTGTTCAAAAAACGTAATAGATAATAGAAAAATCAGAACAGGTTGGAAAATATGACCAAAACAGAATATAAAGATATCAACAAAGCACCTGAAGAGACTAATTTCAACTTTTATGTACTTCTAAACACTACAAATATACAACAAAATGCATTTAAGAGCTAAGAAAGTGGATTTATGATATGTCTCCTTTAAAGTACCTAGCCCGGCTTCTCTGGTATCAGCAGACGTATTTGCAGGGTGGTTATCGAAAAAGATTAGTTTCCGAAGGGGGGATATATGGTAGAGAAATTTTGAGTGTTTTATCTTACAGATTAGTATAAATGTTTTTTCATTTTTTCATTTATTTGTTTATTTGACATGGACAGTGCATGGCACTCAGCCATACCAGAATTAGCTACAAGCTACATTTCATCTGTAGTCCCTGAAACAGTGACATACAAATTATCCAAATTATTGTCTCTGATTCTCCTGAAAAAATCCACGACAGTTTCATCAGAAATTTTGGTCAGATCGCTAAACCTCTTACCGCTCTCACTTCCTCTAAAACCTGTTCCCGTTGGAATAGTGAGGCTCAGGAAGCCTTTGATGCCCTAAAGACCAGTTTCATCTCTGCTCCCGTCCTTTCTATTCCTGATCCGGCTAACAAATTTATTGTGGAAGTGGATGCTTTTGATGTCGGCATAGGCACCGTTTTGTCTTTTCTATTGACGGGTAAAGTCCATCCTTGCGCCTTTTTCTCTCATTGGTTGAACCCAGCAGAACGAAATTACGACATAGGTAATCGAGAGCTGTTGGCATTTAGACTCGCTTTAGGTGAGTGGCGCAACTGGTTGGAGGGAAACTTGGAGCCCTTTCTGGTCTGGACGGATCACAAGAACTTAGAATACATCCAGAAGGTTAACATCTAGACAGGCTCGTTGGACACTCTTCTTCGACCATTTTAACTTCACCCTCTCGTACCGGCCAGGCTCCAAGAATATTAAACCCGATGCTCTCTCCCATCTGTTCGATGGTTCCGATGTCAAGCGGACCGAAACCATTCTCCCGGAGGGGGTTCCTGAGCATTTATGTTGCAATGGCATCCGGTGGGGTCACGGGTCTAGATTTGTCGGCCATCCGGGTATTCGGAGAACGCTGGCTGCCATCCGCCAGCGTTTTTGGTGGTTTTCAAAGACTACAGACGTCAGACAGTTTGTATTAGCCTGTTCAGTCTGTGCTTGTAATAAAGCGTCTAAACAACCCCCCCATGGTCCGCTTAAGCCTTTACCCGTCCCCTCCCGCCCCTGGTCTCATATTGCTCTTGATTTTATTCCGTTACCTAAACTCCCTTCTGCCAAGGAGATGGCTCAGATTCTGATCAATCACGTTTTGCGGTTGCACGGCCTATTGCTGGATTATTCTTAACCCTGTCCTGGAAACTGCAACTATATAATGTTGATATTCATCTATTCACAAAGAGGGTGATGGGCAGACGCATACATAACTATGATAAAAAAATTAAACATCCATTAATGCTTAAGAAGGTACAATATATTAATTAGGAGCATGCGCGTAATTTTTACGGGGGTCATGACCCCCCTGAAAAATCAAATCCAGTTAATATAACCCCCCCAATATCATCACATCATTCAGATTAAAATAAATATGAAATGTTCAGAATTAACACTTTTGTTTGTTGTCTTTATTAATTTCATTTACCAGCAAGAAAGATAGTATTATATTTTAAATAATCTGTAATGTACCCCCCCCCCCCCCGCACCGACTACTTGGTATGTAGTCCAGGGTATACGCAGGTATAAGGCAGTATTCTCACTTCTTTTTCAGTCGGATTTGCGTATACCCACTTCTAAACAGTGATTTAGTGCAGAGTATACGCAGGTATACGGCGCATTTCCACTTCTCTTGTAGCTAATCCAATCACATGATGTGAATAAACGCAAATATACCCTAAAACGCTCAGTAAAATAAGTTACTATGCGACAGGAGGACCGAGGCACCGGATTCCTTTGAAATATGATTCGCCTGAACGCCATTGGGCTAGGTTGCCGTCCATCTGACAATGCCCAACGCAATTGGATTAGAGAACTGTCAATCACTACCTGGTTCACAGCCTGCCATCATTAATGAAGCGAACTACTGAAACCTTTTTTCAGATTTACAAACAACATCGCAACGCTACATCCCCGTTTTTAGCTAGCAGTTCAAGCTAACGATAGTAATCAACATCAGTGTTGTTAGCCAGCAGCTCAGCTAACGAATGCCAAGCGCTCTCGTCCGCTACATCCACCTCCCACACCCCAAGTCAGAGAGGATGCCGAGCGAGATGCAGCCTGTCCCGCTACAGTTTCCAACAAAGACGTCAAACAAAGTGAGCACTGTTAAGTAACAGGAACTTGTAAATTATGTTAATAACTTATCGCATGGCTCGAAATTACAATTTGCCCGACCATCGCTGTATGTACACACCGCTTAGTCAGACATATTTGCGCTTCACGCTGTCTGTAGGTACTATAAATAGACTCCTAGTAGTGTGGATTGCTTTCACCTCATTTGTCAGGTCTACAAACAAGCTTGTCGATCTTCAGGTAATGTGGTCTCTATGACTATGGAGGGGTATATTTTAAGTAAGCCAGCTAATTAATGTCAAGTAGTTGATCGCAGAGATGTTCACAAGTCTCTGAGCTCGAGTCCGAGTCAAGTCTGAAGTCTTTGACCTCGAGTCCAAGTCAAGTCTGAAGTCTTTGAGCTTGAGTCCAAGTCAAGTCTGAAGTCTCGTTGTAACAAATAAACCTCTAATAACAAAAATAAATTATAAACATATATAAAAAAAACAAAGTTGCACATTAAGTAAGGTCAGTGGTGTAGTCTAGAATTTTGTAGTGAGTATACTGTGATTTTTCCCTCTCACCCTTATGACACTCGCCCCAGCGCCACGCACCACTCACACTCACAGATGCATACAGTATGGATCTTCATGTAACAGAGCATTCTGAAAGTGTACTCATAAACACATAAACTGAATGTGTTATCAACATGTCAATTTATTATAAGAAAAAAAAGAGTTAAACAGCCAATGGGTTACAACTGGGGAAACTGGACTGATTTTTAGACTGGTTTAGTGTTAATTAACATCTAACTTGGGGCCAAAACTTACTCAACTGTTAATTAAAATTAAATAAACTGTTTACAATCTTCAATCCGTGGCTAACACACGCATTGAAGAAGAAAAATATCCACTCTTTCAATAGCTATTATCTGACAACTATTGATAACATTACCATGTGTAATTTAATGGTGTAAATGTTTTTAATTAATACACATTTAAGATGACCATGAATTAACTCTAATTTGCATAGTCATTGATATAAAAAGCTTATTTTTTGCATATAATACAAGCATTGTCTAAAAATAAAAATAGGCTTTTACTTTTATTATTACAAGACCATCATGTAGCCTAATATTAGACACCAAAACCAAAGTGAAGAAAATTATCTTTAATTTGCAAGTCTGAACTGAACATCAACGCAGACATGAATTTCCTCACAGAAGTTTAAGATCATATACATCTTGAACGTAGATATATAAATGAACACAGAGAAGGGAAGTTTAACACTGTGAAGCACAAGCAAACATGCTGAAGGCAGCTAAACCATCAGGATATAATCACGGGCTTATTTTATTGCACTTGAAACCTTATCTATTAAACTGGACTGATGATTTAAATGTTGTTTACTCACATGTGCGTTGTTAACTCTCGGATTTCATGTTGAAGCACTGCTCCACTCGTTCACTTCTCCATATGGACAATTCCTGTTTGTTTACAGTGTCGCGTGAGCAGCTACACTGCAGGTTCGAGTTCATTTGGCGCTAAGCAGACCTCTTGGTGATGTCAAAGTACCGCGAGAGCGATTCAAAGCAGATTTCTCCATGTGATAACTGAAATCGCTCTCGCGGTACTTTGTTGTCACTCGCCTGTGGGTTCTTGTGGCGCCACAGTCTGCTCCCCAGTCACTCTAGATCCGCTATAGTATTAATTTGATTTCATACGCCGATCGGATCGCGCAGTTCGGCAGGTACAGTATGACACAAAGTTGCGCAACCCTGGACCTGACTGGAGCCAGACCGGATACACTGAACCGCATGTGCGTACAGAAATCTGCTCACTTGAGCCCATTTTTGCGGTTAAATTGTTTAACCATTTAAACAATTGCAAGCCTTAGAAACACGTTAATGATAAACGTACCGTATTTAAATTGCATATTAATCCGCAAATCGCATGCGAGCTGAACCGCGGATCCGTCACAGCACTACCCATAGCTTCAGATGAATGCCACAGCAGCAGCTGCCTGCAGGGACAGTCGACATGTATGTTCGCGGCCGCGCGCGAGGAGCAAATACATCACGTGTTACGTCGTGGGCAGGTTGTAGGTAACGGAGGGAGCTATGACAGCGAGCTCATCAGACGTTTCCTAAAAATAAACATTGTTCACGAGTCGTGCGAGTCGAGTCTGAAGTCTTTGAGGGTCGAGTCTGAAGTCGAGTCTGAAGTCACTGTGTGTGCGACTTAAGTCGCACTCGAGTCCGAGTCTCAAACTCGAGTCCCCATCTCTGGTTGATCGCTTATGTTTAGAATTGTTTGTGTGTCTATAGGTGACTGTTCATTTAATTTAATGTGGGTATAAGGCATCTTTATGTACGGATTTTATTGTTAAGGTAATGAGAATTTATAAAGAAATTAGTAGGTTAAAGGGGTAGAAAGAAAAGTGTTCAATGTTGTTGTCATCTTTCACAAAACCGTGCGTGTTAATGGTGATTGGCCTGACGACAGAGTCTTCAAAGAGTATGAGTGATGTATGAGCGAAATGCTTGTTAGAGGTAATGAGTATTAATAAGTCTTTCTGTTAATATGCTAAAAGAAGTTTTTGCTCATAAAGGTTGTTTTGTAGGTTCCTTTTTAATAGAAGAAACAACCGGTTGGTTTTAATTCTGTCTTTCTTAGATCCAGATATATTTTAAAGGTATTTCTTAATTTGGTAAAACCTCTAATTTAATTTAAGGGTTGATTTAAGGAATTCATATTTAGTGTTTGTTTTACAGGTCGAGCATGACTATTGTTACTATTTTATATTTTGATTTTTGTGGTAAATTACCCTTTTCTAATTGTATAAGTGATTTATGATTACTATTAGTATTTGTGTAATGATTTGAGGGTTTTTATTCATCATTATTATTTTAATTTATTTTTGTGAATGTATGATTAATTTTGTTTCCTCTCTTTGTAGTTTCATCCTTTCTGACTCTCGGCAGCACAGGGGCTTCCCTTGTGGGTGCGACTGGCACTGGTGCGGTGGTGGGATATTCTTGTGACGTGGCACCTTGTATTGTGTGCTGTGATTGCTGTGTTGAAGTGGGGTTGCATTCCAGTGGTTGTATATCCTTCACAATTCCAGAGGCCCCTTTTAAGGAGCCCTGTGATTTTGTCATGAGAGTATAAATATTTTTCTACATTATGAGGTTTGCCATAGTATTTTAAATATTTTATCATGTTACGTGGAATTAGAAGTTTTGTATTATAAATAAAACTGCTTGTAAAAGTGATCATTGTTATTACCGTCTGTGGCATTTAACTTATATATTTAAATACCGGCCAGGTCTGGTTGGTTACATTAAGGAACATCATTATTGGTAAGTCTGCAGCAGGAATAATTTGTTTAAATTGTTTAGTAGAAATGCATCTCAGTGTATCTGAACTTCAATAAACGTTGTTGTAAAACAGTAGTTTAATACACATTTAAAATAGTAATTGTAAATATTAAATATAATTCTTAAGATGATGAATATTATAATGAATAAATGGTTTTATACGTATTTAATAATTTCAATGTCTTTTAGCTGCTGTGAGAAGAAATCCCTTAACACGACATGCCACCGTACAGGAGATGGAGGTAAATATACAGAGATGGCTTCAGCTTGCACCAGATAGAGATGGAGGAAGGAGGGAGCGGTTGGGGAGAAAAGAGAGCTGTACCTCTTTTTCTGTCGACAATCCTGAATAGGATAAATTTTCTCTTTCCACACACATACATTATTTGCACATTTTTTATTTTATTGTTTTGATTTTTTACTCAAGTTGTTGCAGGAACAAGAGACCATTTGACCTGTTTTGTTATGTTGTGAAAATGCACAAACTTACTTGTGGAAACGCACAAACTCTTGGAAACACACAAACTGATTGTGACAAGTAAACATTTGAACAAGTACACAGTAGATTTTTTTGTTATGTTTGATAACTTGCACAAATGTGAATACTTCTGAAAACCAACTTATTGATTGCAACAAGTGAATATTTAAGCTGCTTCTCTAATAACTGTTTTTGTTATGTTTGGTAACTTGCACAAATTTTATTACTTAAGCAACAAGTGAATATTTAAGCTGCTTCTCTAATAACTGTTGTTCTGTATTGGTGTGTTCTGTATTAATGTGTTACGTATTGTAACTCCTCCTACTCCCCCTAGTGGATACTAAAGAAATTAGTCACATTTGTTCAGTGGCTTCTTTTAATGACATCATCAGGAAGCGCCCAGTAATGTCTTCAGTCAGCAGGTTCTGGTATTTCAGAACCAGGGTTTCAGAACAAGTCCATCTGCTCACATTTCAAGCTATAAACGAGTATTGTTGGTATGTACCCTGCTGAAAAAAACAGCATCAAACCAGCATGGGAATTATGCTGGTCTATGCTGGTTTAGCTGGTGGTCACAGCATACAAGCACCAAAACACAACATATGCTGGTATGATCAGCATGGGGTGCTGGTGCTACTGCTGGTTTAGCTGGTGCTAATGCTGGTTTGTTGCTGGTTTAGCTGGTGCTAATGCTGGTGCTGATGCTGGTTTGATGCTGGTTAAGCTGGTGTTCACTAGCAAACCAGCACCAAAACACAACATATGCTGGTCTTGCTGGTTAAATGTTCTTTAACATGTCATCTATCTATGCAGAGGAATATTTTCATGTAAGATGAGATTTATATTATTAAAATAGATTTCCGGGTGTTCATTTATCCCGGCTGTGGCATAAATAGAATAGTCTGAGCTAACTTATGACTAAAATCTTTAAATAGCTATTTCATTGTGGAAAATAAAAAGTTATTTGTACTAGTATTGTTTAAAACGTGAACAGACTTTATGTGAAGATTTAGTACTCATTTATGTATATTTTTGGTTTCAGTTTTACCCTACTTTTGTCATCATTAAAGAAGTGAATGATCCATCTTCGTCCAGTGTAGTGATTAGAAGAGGAGTTGAAGGGATAGTTCGGCCAAAAATGATAGTAAACCCATGATTTACTCACCCCCAAGCTGTCCGAGTTGCATATGTCCATCATTTTTCAGACAAACACATATTTGGATATTTTATAAAATGTTTTAGATCTTTCAGTTGATTAAATGTAATGTTACAGGGTCCACCCATAGTCCACGACCTTCAAAAGTTTTCTTTTTTTTGATATGTAGTTAACTCTTTCGCCGCCATTGACGAGATATCTCGTCAATCAAGAGAAAACGTTTCCCTGCCATTGACGAGATTTTCTGTCTTTCCGCAATAGCGCTATTATAGCCCTATTATATGTGGCACCCTTCCAGCTCTGAATGGGATCTCTTTGAAAAGTCTGTCACAAAAATGGAATTATCTCTGCTTTTTGCTCAAAATGTGGTGTTTTGCAGAAACCTAACCATATTCCAAAGCTGATTACAAAAGAACCACTGAAGGTAGGATGAAACTTTTTTGTTTTGTTTGAAAGCAGAGGGTCTGTTCTTTCATTTCGTATATTGTATGTTTATATATTTAAAGAAGAAAATTTTCTGGAAGGCATTCAACTTTGGTGGAAATCATGAAATGGCTGGCAACTTCTTTTTTAAACGCTGGCGGTGAAAGAGTTTACTTTAATGACAGAGACAGATTATACTTATTATAAGACCGAATGCAATACAATGTTTATTCATTTAAGACGTACAGTAACCACATGTTTACTATGAAAGTCACAAAGACAGCTATTTTGACATATGAGCATTTGTCCGTTTAAGCCAAAAAGACGTGAACATGAAGTCCGTTTAAGCCAAAAAGATGTGAACATGAAGTCGTTTAAGCTCTGTCGTTTAAGCTCTGCCTATCGGATATGCGCGTCGCGCTTTCAAGTTCAATGTGCAATCCAGTCCAGTTAACAATCATATAGAAGCATATAGAAGAATAATATAAAGATCACGTCAAGAATTAAAAAACAGGTTCACTTACATCATTTTAAAGACATGCCAATCTCGAACATGGTGTGACTGTTATGAGGTTTGACACTGGCCTTTTCTACCTAACAACAGCCACCCTCTGTTGGTGATTGGTTGGAAAACTTTATTTTGGTTTTGAGTGGTTGGTGATAGGTTGTGTGCAGATCTCAGAGCTCAGGCCGCCTACAGAGACGCGTTTTTTTGACAGCCTGCTTATGGGACGGACAGCTAGCGGATCGTTACGAAAGATTAGACGAATGTGATCATCTATTTTTTTGGGCCTTAAATTTAATGTTTTGGTCTCACACGTGCGTGTGGCGAGCTGTGTCGAAGCGTCAACCCAAAAATATGACAACACGCACATATAGGAGATGGAAAACACACTGAGTACTGGGGTCACAAAATTTACGACAGCTATCACAAGAGGCGGACAGAGTACACAGCTTCAGTACTTGAGTAAAAGTACAGATACCCCTTGCTAAATTTGACTCAAGTAAAAGTAAAATTACTACAGTCAGATGTCTGCTTAAGTAAAAGTACCGAAGTACTTGTTTTTAAAAGTACTTGAGTATCAAGAGTACAAAAGTACATTTTCTAAATGTTGCATTACTACTGCCACAGTGCACGTTGAACCATGTGAGATGATTGACAGCTGTACAGCAAATGATAGAGCTCTGAGTTCAAATCTGACGCAAATCAGGAAGAGGAGACACAATCGCTCCGTTCGCTGTTTGAGCTCTTCAGATCGCATAATTCAGTGGAATATTTATAGAAATGTTATTCTGTATGACTAAATATTTTACTAACATGTGATAATTAATCATTATTTCTCCAAATATGCGCACCATTGTACTAATAGCCCTGGCGGATTCTGTATATTTTATGTATTTGAACACAAATAAACCAGAGAAGATGATTTCTATTCAAAATAACGTGCGTTACAGATTAATTATTTTGGACTCCTGCCATAAATTAAGAAATTAATGTTACTGCAAACCAGTTTAATCATAAACAGTGGTCAAATGTCGAAGCTGAAATCTTAAGCCTGTCTTGTGATGCTGAGTTTTGATGCATTTTGAACAACAATAATCCGGGCACACCAGTGATCCCTGCCGCTCAAGGGGTTGAATTTTTGCAGGTTGTGATGAAGTTTTGTTTTGGTAAACACAGCAAACACTTGAAAAGAAAACTATCCTTAACTTGTTCAGAAAATTGAAATAGTCTGGCGAGGTGGGGCCACGGGTTGGCACATTCCAGGGATGGACCTGCTGCGTCTTCATCCATTGTTTCGTCCGTGGATTCAGCTCTTATCTAAATCTGACCATGGTGACTTTGGCGGAAAGATGAAGGTGATTGCTGATAGGCTGTCCCAATCAGTTGCACCTGCACAATCCAATCACGTTTAAGAGATGGAAACAACAAATTGAGGGTTTCTGAGATTTTTCTTGTTTCCTTTTTTTTTTAGAAATAACGGGTACTTACGGTTATGGATAGAAATGTAGTGGAGTAAAGAGTAAAGTATTTGCCTCTCAAATCTACTTGAGTAAAGTCATGAGTACTCCACAAAAATGATACTCGAGTAAATTAAAGATCCCTCTAAATTGTACTTAAGTACTGTACTCAAGTAAATGTACTCCGTTACTGTCCGGCTCTGGTTATCACCCGCCATTAGCCACACCTATAAATAACCACCAACCAGCATATCATGATAGTCACATAGGGGCTTATGACGGCCGTCACTAGCCGCCTAGTACGTCTGTCCACAGCGAACTACGAGACAATGTGTTCAAAGGTTCATCTAATGAAAATAAAAATGTGACAGACTTTGTAAGCTTTCTTGCCAGATGAGAGATTGTTTCAACAGGACTGTTGAAGTTTAATGATAAACCTGGAAACTACAGGGCATGGAGGGCGTCTTTCCTGAACACATGTCAGAGGCCTTAATCTTAGCGCAAAAGAAGAAATAATAATCTTAGCGCAAAATGGAGAGAAAGACGAAGAGAGGAGTCGCAAGCCCGAAGCTCCGTTGAGCTTATCAGCTAAATCCTATTTTTTCACTATCTTATTCCTATCTTTATAATATAACTAATTAGTTTATCTTAGGAATACTTTACCTTGACGATTACTGAATTGTATTACTAAGCGAAACGATTTTATCACTTGTAACACCCAGTTTTAGCATATAGCCCTCTAGCATTTCTTACCGTCTGTTTACTTAAACCTGCCTTCTTTGGCGATCTAATGGCGGATTCATCCGAGGTATGCTTTTCTGATCTGTCCACACCAGATCGGGAAGCTGTGAAGGAGGTGCTGCCCGGCCTTCGCAGAGTCAGCGTGCCTCACATCACCCTGTCCACAGACACTCGTAGGCGGCCGAGGCGTACTGCGAGCCAGCACCCGTCTCGATGCAGCTTCACGGACCGCGTTCAGGCGAACGGAGACGCCATCGCCCAGCATGAACACGGTAAGACTCCGCTTGTCATTGTAACCTGCACTACTTGCCACATGTACAGTTTAGCTTCTTCCGTCAGCATAGAGGGGTTTACATGTGCTAAGTGTATTGAAGTAGTAAGGCTGACGGAGAAGGTTGCTGAACTAGAAGCGCGCATCCGAACGCTAGTTGAGGACAGTAAGACCGCTAATGTTATTGTTACAAACACTGTTTCGGGTGCGCCTAGTGTTAAGCGTAATACACATGGCTCGGTTCCGACTTCAGAGTCAAGGCGGCTGACTAACTGGGTGACTGTCAGGCGGCATAGTCACATTCGGCACCCAAATCACGCTCCTGTTTTAATATCAAACAGATTTTCTCCACTCAGCAATACACCGGCTGAGACGTCTGTTAAAAGTGCCCTGGTTATTGGAGATTCTATACTCAGGAACGTTGACATTGAGGCACCAGCCACCATAGTCGATTGTATACCGGGAGCCAGAGCGTCTGACATTAGATCCAAATTAAAAGTGCTGGCTAATGCTAAACGTAAGTTTTCTAAGATTGTTATTCACGCCGGCACGAATGACACCAGACTCCGCCAGTCGGAGATCACCAAAGATACTATTAAAGAGGTGTGTGAAATTGCAAAAACAATGTCAGACAATGTAATTTGCTCTGGTCCCCTCCCCGCCTACCGGGGAGATGAAACTTACAGTAGATTAGTGTCTCTTCATGGCTGGATGTCAAAGTGGTGCCCTCAGCATAACGTAGGGTTTATAGACAATTGGAAGCATTTCCGGGGAAGACCTGACCTGCTAAAGAGAGATGGCCTCCATCCGTCTCCGGAAGGTAGTGCTATACTCTCTAGAAATCTGACCAATAGTCTTACTTTTGATATAGTCTGACTATCCAGGGCCCAGGTCAGGAAACAGACAGATCGGCTTACCCATCAGTCTGTTAGCTGCCTTGACATGTCAAGATCACATATATCCCAGCACATAGAGCCTTTTTTACCAGAGTAAAAAAAAAAAAAGATAGCTTTATTAGCACTCTTCCAGACCTGTCTCAAATGAAACATGTAGCAGATAACCGTGAAGATCTGGATATTATAATAGAAAACCTGAACAACGTTTGCTCTAGCACGATGGATGCCGTTGCTCCCATACGAAAAAAGAGAATCAAAGGAAAAACGCCAGCTCCATGGTACGACCATCATACTGCAGCCCTTAAAAAAGTAGCTAGAAAAATGGAAAGAAACTACCGAAACACAAAGTTAGAAGTATGGCGTTCAGCATGGAAAGAGAGTGTTCAACACTACAGACAGGCTATTAAAACTGCCAGATCTACCTATCTCAGTACGCTTATTAAAGAAAATCATAACAACCCTCGTTTCCTCTTTAGCACAGTTGCGAAACTGACTAGAAACAAAGAACAAACAGAAACCAATAGTAAATTCCAACACAATAGTAACGACTTCATGAACTTCTTTACTAACAAAATTATTTCTATTAGGGAAAACATAGAAACTACGCAAGCAGCCACCACTCAACCCAATAGTACATTTACCACTAGATTATCATACGAACATCTTGAGTCATTTAAACCTACTACAATAGAAGAGCTCTCTAAATTAGTAACGTCATCTAAATCATCGTCCTGTATATTAGACCCCATTCCCACAAAATTACTAAAAGAGGTATTTCATGTAGTGTCCGACTCGGTACTAAATATCTTTAACTCATCGCTAGAATTAGGATACGTTCCAACAGCTTTCAAACTAGCAGTTATTAGACCGCTCATTAAAAAACCAAACCTTGACCAGGGAGATCTTAATAACTTTAGACCAATCTCAAATCTACCTTTTCTTTCTAAAATATTAGAAAAAATAGTGGCAAGCCAGCTTCGCACATTCATAGCGAATAATAATACATATGAAAAGTTCCAATCAGGATTCAGGCCCCACCATAGCACAGAGACAGCGCTGCTTAGAGTTACAAATGACCTCCTATTAACATCCGATCGTGGTGAAATCTCAATCCTTATATTACTAGACCTTAGTGCAGCCTTCGACACAATAGATCACAGAATCCTACTCAATAGACTAGAAAACTATGTTGGCATCAGTGGTCAGGCGTTAGCCTGGTTTAGATCGTATCTAACCAATCGATATCACTTTGTTTATGTAAATGAGGAAGAGTCACATCACTCCCCCGTTAAATACGGCGTACCTCAGGGATCAGTTCTAGGCCCTATCCTATTCTCGTTATATATGTTACCTCTAGGAGACATTATCAGGAAACATAACATAAGTTTTCACTGCTATGCGGATGATACCCAGCTTTACATCTCGTCACATCCTAGCGAAACCCACCAGTTTGCTAAGCTAACAGACTGCATTAGTGATATTAGGGACTGGATGGCACATAACTTTCTTATGCTAAACTCCAATAAGACAGAGATACTTATTATTGAACCAAATCGCTCCAAACATAATATGTCAGATTACAAGTTGCCCATAGATGGCTGCACAGTGGTGCCATCTTCCACGGTTAAGAATTTAGGCGTAATGTTTGACAGCAATCTATCTTTCGATAGTCATATCTCCAACGTCTGCCGCACAGCATTTTTCCATCTTAGAAATATCTCAAAAATACGCCATATGCTGTCTGCATCAGATGCAGAAAAGCTTATCCATGCTTTTATGACCTCTAGATTAGACTATTGTAACTCGTTACTCGGGGGATGCCATGCAAATCAGGTAAACAAGCTACAGCTGGTTCAAAACGCCGCCGCAAGAGTGCTTACTCGATCTAAAAAGTATGACCACATTAGTCCAATTCTGGCATCTTTACACTGGCTACCAGTTAAATATCGCATACAATTTAAAGTATTACTAATCACCTACAAAGCCTTAAATGGCCTAGCGCCCTCGTATATAAAAGAACTACTATCAGAATACAATCCACCACGTAAACTGCGATCACAAAATTCGGGTTACTTAATTATCCCTAGAATATCAAAAGTGTCTAAAGGTGGTAGATCCTTTTCCTACTTAGCCCCTAAGCTCTGGAATGATTTACCAAATAATGTTCGAGTATCAGACACAGTCGATCAATTTAAATCCAAACTTAAGACATTCTTCTTTAACAAAGCATTCACATAGAATGTCCAGTAAATGTACTTTTCCCGCAGTAGTTATTTTGTCTAGAACAAAGCACTCACATACCTCATACGGGTAATTTACTCTTGCCGCAATAGTTAGCCTGTCTGGAACCGAGCTGAATTAAACCACTATAATGTATGACACTTGCATTACATGCGAACGGCCCCTACGCTAATAGAATTCTGTTTTTGTCTCCCTGTCTCGTCCTCGACTCTGAGGACAATGAGACAAACAGACCCAGTTCCTGTTGCTGTGAAGGTCATCGCACCACTAATCAACTGGCTGTCCTTCAACGTGACGCCCAACCGATGCGCGACCAACGGCTGAACCAGTTTAATCCGCTTACACGCTTCCTATCCCTACCGTGTCTATATATTATAAATATAAATATTAATCTCTCCCTAGGGTTTTTTGTCCTTCTAGGATTTTTTCCCATTGGGTTTTCTCCTAGGGGGTTTTTTAGTCCCAGGGAGAGTCAGCCAACTTTGGCTTAACTTAGCACTTTACTGTATACGTTACATTATTAATATGCTCGCTTACACGGTTTTTTATCCTTAGCCGCTATATTCTACTTCTTATACTATGTATTGATTTTCAATGTTCTCCTCTACATCTACTCATGTAAAGCTGCTTTGCAACAATTAACAATTGTGAAAAGCGCTATATAAATAAAATTGAATTGAATTGAATTGAAATAGATTTGTTAGTAAAGTGGCTGGGCCCAGAGTCAGCAGAACATGCAAAACGCTTGAGAGCTGTACACGTCAATGACCCAGAAAAGGGGCTGTTAATTGTGTGGGATATACTGGAAGAGTGCTACGGTGCACTCAAAGTCATTGAGGACGCACTATGGAAGAGACTAGATAACTTTCCAAGGATTTCGAACAAAGACAATCAGAAACTCAGGGAGCTCGCAGACTTGCTTACTGAGCTACAAGCTGTAAAATCGGAAAGTGAACTCCCAGGCCTTGCATATCTAGACACAGCACGCGGTATAAGCAATATCGTACAGAAGCTATCGTTTGATTTGCAAGAAAGATGGATGACACAAGGCTCCAGCTACAAAGACAGCTACAGAGTTGCCTTCCCTCCATTCTCTTTCTTTGTCAACTTTGTCTCCCAACAAGCAAGGACACGTAACGACCCAAGTTTCATGTTTGTTCCTTGTACTGGAGATCATGGCGGGGAGGATGAGATCGTTGGTCCAAACGTTGCAGTGAATTCAAAGTGTACAGAAGTTTGTGGCGGAGACACGACTGAAAGATCCTGTTCTAAGATTTGTTTGGTCAGAGTCTTCCCTACCGGCCAAAAGGAGAAAGCAGTGGAGCTGTACGTCATATTGGATGAACAGAGTAATCGGTCCCTGGTAAGATTGGAATTCTTCGAGCTCTTCAATATTAAAGGTGACCGCTCTCCATATTCCCTCAGGACTAGAGTGCAATCAGATTCCCAACAACAGATCTAAAATTTCCACTCCAGAGGTAGCTGTACAGCACACGCACCTAAAATGTATTGCAAAACAGATTCCAACTTTACATACCCAGGCACCCATAATGTTGCTGCTTGGCAGAGACCTCATCAGAGTGCACAAAGTGCGTAAACAAATTAACGGCCCGCACGACTCTCCATACGCACAAAAGCTTAACTTGGGCTGGGTTATAGTGGGCAGTGTCTGCCTTGGTAAAGTCCACCAACCAGACGTAGTGAACACCTTCTACACTAACACACTGGAAAATGGACGAACATCCCTGTTCAAACCATGCCCCAATCGCTACTTTGTGAAAGAAATACATGACTACACTGGGTCTCTCATCTGCAAGGACCACATAGGATGCACTGTGTTTCAGAGATCCAAAGATGACGACAAAAATGCACCTTCATTTGAAGACGCAACGTTTCTGAACATCATGGAACTAGGGTTTTACAAAGATAAAGATAACAGTTGGACGGCTCCCTTACCTTTTAAGACACCAAGACGCCACCTGCCCAACATCAAGATTCAAGCTCTTAACCGTTTCAGATCGCTGCAGTGGTCCTTTAACAGGAAACCAGAGCTGAAGGAGCACTTCTTCGCATTTATGCAAAAGATATTTCAAAATGAACATGCAGAAGAAGCCCCCCTCACTGCATGAAAAGAGCTGTATACGGACAAATACGGGATGGGAAATCCCTGCTAAACTTTAGGTTTGCCAGATTTTTGAGGCAGAGTGCTTGGAAAGGTAATACACCAAAGTAAACTCGTAAAACATCCAGAAACCTTACGTTTGTGGATGTATATAGGAACTGGTGGAAGTTTCCAGGAATCCTTACAGCTGGTTGTGAGGAGCGGTGGGTGTGAGATGTAAAGGGCTTTTTATATGTTAATGACCCACAGGTAGAGGTGTCTTCTTTGTTTTCAAAGCTGAGTGGGGTGGGGTGTTAACCATGTCTCTTTAAGACAGCACATACAGTATTGTGGTCCATAAAAACTGTGTTTTCTAAATACGTTTATTATTAATATAATTTAATTAGTCTATTTAAGAAACTTAGCATCATTCAAAAGAACTAAAATTCAATGGACAGAATTACCATTTTAATGTGTGAAAATTATGTCTCTGACTCAAGAGAAATGCAACAAATGTTATTTCAGAATATATATTTCTAACACTTTTAAAACATTTCTCCAACTGCCCTATGTCAGAATATTGTGCATGTATCTCTCAGTGCTGCATACATTGTTTAACATGACATGTTTTTCATTGTTAGTTAAAGGTATAGCGGAAGATTTTCGTTTTCTGGGTGGATCACCACTGTTATTGGTCATCCCAGATGTCAATCATTCTGATTATATGTTGACGTATAACCGTCGCACGTGCTCGCCTCTACATGCGCACTTTCACGTGTATGTGTGTTGTGCTACGGTTTCAACCATTCATTGAAGGTCGCGTTCTCACTGTGTTTTTTTCAAAATGTCTGAGGGTCGCAAGAGAAAAAGTGTCTACGAATTGTATGACAAGAAGAGAAAGGACTATAAATAAAGAAACAAGACCAGATGTTTATGGGTGACTATTTCACACGCTGGCGTGAGCTAAAAGGACAGGTTGGCAGACCTGCCAACCTGTACGCCTTTTGCGTAGCAGGTACTCATTTTGACCTCAAAGTACGGTGGTACGATTTGTCACTCTAAACTACGCAAAAACCTGATGACGCCCTTTGCCGCGCAAAGTACTCAAAAGAAGCAACAGAAAAAAAGAAAAATATGTCCAATCATAGCACTGGGCTCATCCACCACATAGAAAGTGGGGATGATTGACAAGTCGTATGGCCAATCAGAGTCTGCTATCGATGGAATCACAAAATCCAGCATGTTCTCCTTCCTCCACCCGCAGTTTCTGACCATCTTTTTCAACGGAGAGTCAAGACGTCTGACCCACTAAGGTAAACTGGTCAGGGTGGATGAACAAATAATGAAATAATGCATTAGCTTAATCCTATGAAGTCGACGGTCGCGCGGGCTCCGTTTCATAACGTGCACTTGACCGCAAGATGCGCTAACAATACTTCTGATTTGTAAATGGGCATCATTTATCATAGAGCGCTTACGAGAAAGTACAATGATTTTACCATAGGGCAGATCATCCAGTTTTAGTCAAATAAAAACGGAAAGTTCACTCTCAGTGATGGGAATCCACCAGACATCCGAGTGAAGCGGATTAAATGCGTTCTGAAATAACGCGCTCTTGATAATTGTCACTAAAATAAAACGTCATATACAAACCACATCAAATAAAGTTTATAAATGGAGAATATCTCGTGTCTCGAGCGCCCACGTGATAGGTGCCTATGCCGTATGTACTGTACTGTAAACAAAGCTACAATAAATTAAAGACAGACATACAGTTAACAGCACTACTGTCACAGTTATGGTTGAATTTAAAGCAGTGTTAACTCTAAAATACTGCCTTAAAGGGATAGTTAACTTAAAACATGTAATTCAGTCATAGTTTACATAACAGAACAGACCATCCAAACATTTATGAGGTTCTTTATTGTGTGATACACAAGTTATTTTAAAGTGTTGATAACCACAGTGTCTGGTCCCCACTCCATTGTATTTTTTGCTAGTCAGGGTCCAGGGAAAAACAACAAAAAAATTCTCTATTTTTTGTGTGTTTCACTCAAGAAAGAAATCATAAAGGTTAGACACAATATGAGGTTGAGTAAATGCTAACAGAATGTCATTTGTGGGTTAACCATCTCCCACTATTTAACAGTAATATCACTTTTAACAGTGTTTGTGCAGACATGCTAAACTTTGGAGAATACAGTATTTAACATTAATAATGTTATTAATCACCATGTATGGAAAGTTTAGTTAAACATGATTTTATTCACATTTATAATTATTTTTAAAGCAGATTATGGCAGGATGGGGAAAAAAAGTGAGTGCAATGTGCAGCATGTTACCTTGAAAGTTACCAAGAGGTGTGTGTGCGTGCATGTGTTAAATTATATGTTAAAAACCTGTGTTCTGTCCTTCGGCCGATGCTACTGTACTCAAAAAATATTTCTAAGGTTGGCAGGTCTGGGTTGGGCTTCCCACGCGAAATTTCTACTGGAAAGGTACATTTTGTCATGCTATTTGGAGAAATCCATTTAAAATCACTGCTGGTAAAAGTTGATGTAAGCTATGATTTGCGATGCTAGCCCTGGCACAAGTCACGAACCGCACAGACACGGTAAACATGCCGACAGAAACTTGTAAACAGAGCGAAGAGAAGAACTGAGCTTCTGCACGCTCTCTCTCTCTCTCTCTCTCTCTCTCTCGTGCACGCGTTTAACAGGCGTTCCCTCTCGGGAGCATTTTTCAAAAAATATCGAGGGGCGGTTCTTTTAAATAATTCGGGAAAATCTTCTGCTATACCTTTAATGCATTCATTTACAATAAATTAAATGAGTTCATGTTGTATTTAAGTAAGTTCAGTAAGTTACATGTCTTAACTCAGCATTAGTTTATATTTACTTATATTTAAGTAAGAATTAATTTAGGTATACGTTCAATATTTCCAATGATGAGCAGTTAATCCACTAAACCCAGAGATAATTCCTGAGGCATGTTTATAGAGTTTTGTATTTCATCAAGAAAGTGCTGATTCACAAAGATTTTATATTTAAGAAAATCTGAGCATCATTCAAAATAACTGTTAACATGTTTGTCAACTAAACATATTTTGTCAACGTTATAAACTTTATAAAATATTTTTTTATTTTTTATTAATGATCAAGTATAAAGAACAATGCATAAACGCGGATTATAAAAAAGTATATAAAGTGCGAGCAGAGGATCAAACTGGGGTTGGAATGATGTAGTGCATCCAATGCATCTTGGAAATCGTAATCTGTTTACATCAGTAATTACAGCATTACAGCAGTAACAACGCCAAAGAAAAGGACTACATTTCCCAGAATGCACCTGAATCCCACTCATCTGCCCCCACCCTTCAGGTGCGACCGCTCGACCTATGGGCTTGACAGGAAAATTCAAAATCTTGAACCGTTACTGCCTGGACTCTGTTTCTTTGTTTGCTTGCTCATCAACAGTATGGTAAGTTTGATTTAATTCATTTGTCTGCATCGCGCTGATCGGTTGCCTATTTGTTCATATTATGTTATTTACTATGATTCGTTTTTGTCTTTATACTAGAACTGTTTAAATTTAAAGCACAAACAGTAAAACATTGAGGGTATACGTGGTACACAGCGGTAAACATGAGGTTAAAAATACGCGAAGTAACATTCAAACTGGGCTGTTAAAAGAATCAATTCGATGTTTAAATTTTTAAAAACAAAACTTTAAAGAAGCCAAGATGAGCAGGGCCGGATTATCCATAGACGGGATTGGGCGAGTGCCCTGGGGCACCAGGCAATGGGGGGCACCAAGGGCTCCAGACTGCAGCCAAAATGTTTTTTTTTTTTTTACAAGTACTCGCGCATGTGTGGGCACCCGTGACAAAACTACGGAATGCGCAATCCTGTTTTAAACGCTCATTTGCATGACGCGTATATCGTTTTATGTCACCATGCGATCAGTTGATTGTACCGATGGGTCTACGCAGCCCGGGTAAAGTCAACACATCTCACTCAGAACTGCACAGAACCCACACACTTTTTAAGACCAATTATAATGGACCCACCCACTTTTTCTCTAATTAAGCGCATTTGTCTGTTCACTTATCAAAGCGCTGTTAGTCAAAATCCATTCCACTAGAGAGGGGATACCCAACCTTTGCTTTTTTACACCGCAGACCCGTTTCAGCTTTTTAAAAAAAATTGCGGAGGGGGCTGTCGCTGAGTTGCTGTTCGAACAAAGTGCTGAAAAACCTCCTTTGCGAAATGTATAACGTTTTAAATGGAAGTATAAAGGTCAAACAAGCATGCATTAGGAAAATTAATAACTGCTTTATTTATAGTATATTTTCTATAGACATGTAAAACCATATTATGGCGGATTGTTTTACTTTCACTGTTTCACGAGTTTGACTGCCCATTTAGTCTTAATAATTAACGGTAAACGAACTACGCTTGCTGTTCTTAAAGGCAGTTTGAACATAAGGTCGGACTCGAGCCCCAAGTTCAAATAAACAGAGAAAAAAGGAGAGGTGGAGAGATGCCAGAAAAATTGCGGCGGTGCACGGAGACTCTCGTTTACCATATGCTTTTAATGATAATTGACACATGTTCCTTCAAACCGACGTTGAAAGTGTAAGCTACTCGTTAAAATATTATCACTGCAGTAAAATAGTTTATTTTGAATATGGTGCCACGATCGCTGGATAATTCGAAGGATAAGTTTTTTTACAGAAGCCTGCAATTACTTTTAATTTGAGATATCACAGAGTTGAACGTCTTCATGTATTGACATTATTTGCGAGGTACATTTGCAAATAATTCATGAAGTCATCATACCTCTGCACTTGTTTGATCGATTGTGTTTTAGAAGTACACATGCTCAAACTCTTATGACAGCATTGTTTCCCGACGGACCATTAAATAAATTGATCTCATTTCCAGAATCTCACATTTATATTTCTTTAAGAGAGAGAAAGAGAGATTGGGTATATCAAAAGAAGGGTATACAAAAATTTTATCAGTTTAACTTCATTTGTTTTTCTTACCTTTTATTTCCTCAAAATAAAAAATAAACATTGTAGCCTGTCAGCAGAGTAGAGAAAAAAATGTCACAGAGTAAAATAAATGAAATATGACATCTGTCATTATTTGCAAAATATTTAAAGGGCTATTACCAGAATTCTGACCACAATACTGTTTCTTATTTAATAAAAGCAAATGTTTAGGCTAATTAAAAGGAAACATAAAAATTGCATCTATTGCAGCAAAGGTATTTTCCAGTGTGGGGGGGGGGGTTGATGTGGGGACCCACCCACTTTTCATTTGCTTCCGACGCCCATGAATTCTTAGCAAAAACCCATATTTTCTTTCAAAAGTATGTGCTCATTCATGTGCAATTACTTCCACCCCACTAATCAAAGTATTCTCGTAAGTGTAGAATCTGCTATTTAAAATGCATACCGTCGAATCGCTCTCTGCCCAGCTAGCAAAAATTGCGCGGGCCGAAAGCCGAACGATTAATGCTGGAACACTCGGCCGATCCTCGGCATGAATCTAGGTCCGATTGCTCTGCGAGCGCTCGGTTTTAACGCGCCCCGAACACACGGCCGAGCACTCAGTTTTAACGTGGCCCGATTGCGGAACCCCGAGTGAGAGGACGTAAGCTCCCCTCCAATCCTGTTCCTTATTTGGGCTTGTTTAATTTATTGATTTTATTGATTTGTTAATACTAAAGTTGCTAAGCAACCATTATGCAACATTAACTAAAAATAAAACACACAAGGAAGAACAAGGATTTCACGTTTAATGCATTTTTTATTCACTTGAACACACATTCTCTCTCTCTCTCGTACACACAAACAGGTTTCCATGCTTTGTGGGGACATTCCAAAGACGTAATGCATTTTACACCATACAAACTGTATATTTTATTCCCCTTACCTACCCCACTCCCTAAACCCAACCATCACAGAAACCCTTCTCCTACTCCACATTTACAAGAAACATCATTTTGTTTGATTTATAAGCTTGTTTCCTCATGGGGACACAAGGTCACAAAAATACTAGTATTCCTATCTTTGTGGGGACACAACGTGATAATTACCAGGTGCACACACACACACACAATCAGTTCAAAGACGAATTTTCCAAAAATCAACATTTTTAAATTTAAAACGTTTTAATTCATTGTCTGTCTATTGTCTGGATTCGGCCACCATCCCTGTCATATGCTAGCACCGACCACCGAGCTCTATCTCCTTTTCTGTGTCATCTTTGGTCAGGGCATTCCGGCGGACTGCATCTGAAAAAAAAACACAAAGATAGAAGAGGTCAGCATGACCATGTGATGTTACTCATAAAACCACCAAAACTTATATTGGATGCAGGGCTCTACGCTTACATTCTGATCAATGACAAAATAACCTTCCCATTATAAGGAGATATTTGACTATAACATTTTAACCTTATTAAATTTCAAATTCATAAATTGAGTTAGAATAATAAGAGGCAATCAGGAAGAATAAGTTACCAATCAAATGAAATCAGTAGCAACACAATTCATCTTTGCACTGCAGAGGTGGCATATAATAGAAATGTGGGATTTAGTTATATTTACAGACTGTTTAATGAGGCTCAGAAGTGGCATTAATGCATTTCAATTTTTGATAATGTTATGATGTTAATGTTTTAAATAGAGTTTGAGTATAGAAATACAATTATGATCAGTCTTGAAGAAAAAAAAAATGACTAACTTTTAAGACTAGTCTTAAAGGTTTATGCAACCAGCCACTGATCGAGTCAGTCGCACTGTAGAGCCCTGGGATGTCACTACAGTGCCGTTTCCAGCACTGACACTCACCCAAAACCACACTTTTCAAAGTGAGCCCTTTGAATGCAGGCTTTCAGTTGACCTCACTCCAATTAATGAGTCTCGCCACGAAGAGTTCATTGTTTTTTTCAGGACCCACCCCACGGTGTCTTTAAGAGTCTTGTCTCCGACCATTCCAGGAAAAACAGTCTGAAACAAAAAGACATGTACCTTATTAGTTATTTAAGGAATATAGCATGAGTGAAAATGAGGACTGACTTTTAGAAATGATCTGATTAAACCATAATTTAACTCACCAAATTCTTCTTCTCATCTGGATTATTTAATGTCTCCTACAAACATTGTAGCTCCTCAATAGTTGAAAGTGGGAGCCCAAAATGTGTTGGGTCTGGGGTGAAGTCTGCAACTGCTGCTCTCTAATAGAATCGAGCTGGATGAGGATTTCCTTAGCAATAGGCTTTATGCCCAGCTGCACTACTTCTTGAATTTCAGCCAGCTCCTTGTTTCCTGTCTGCCATTACTGGACAAACTGATAAATCCAGGTGTGTCTGATTATTGTTGTTGTGACTACTAAGCTCAGGCACCTGGATTAATCAGTTTGTCCAATAGTGGCAGACAGGAAACAAGGAGCTGGCTGAAGTTCAGGAAGTAGTGCAGCTGGGCATAAAGCCTATTGCTGTAAGACACAAGAAAAAGCAGGCATAGCAGATTACTAGCAAAACATTTTACGTAGATATGTCAGAGTAAACCGAGAGAGATCACTTTGTATAATTCCTACCTGTAGGCACAGCCTCCTGAGAAGACCTGTGTTGTGTGTCATATACTTGTGTGCCATGTAAGGGTGGGGTGTGCTAAAAGAAAAGAAAAATATGTTTTAATCTCATCACATTTACCAAATAGGAATAGGCAAAAAAAAAGTGAATTTTTTTTTTTAAATGTGGTCAATTCAATATCAATTCTCATTGTTTTTCTGTATTTATTTTCATTACATTATATCTGAAAAGCATTCCGGTTGAAGGAACTGTCAATGTCCCGATTGGGCCAGTGCTGCATGATCATAAAAGTTTACATTTTGCACGCATTTTTAAGCCTTGTCAATTTAAGCATTCAAGCGAAAGAGAACTTGCATGCGCTATGTGAGAAGAGCACACACTGGAAGCGCTTACAGCTGCGCGACAGCGTGCAAATTACAAAATTAATTCTAGTTCTCTCCTTGCAAATTCACACATTTTTAAAAAAAATGCCGTCCTTTGCGAGTAAACAGACTATGAGAAGAAGTAGAAAAAGAATGAATTCATTGCCTATCATAATTTGATCCGTGCATTAGTCTTAAAGTGGTAGTAACCTTCACCTGTCTGTGTTTTTAAATGTTAATCAAACTACAAAAGAGGAAGTCACTCCCTGCTTTTCACTGAATAACGATTTGTAACTTTGTGCAGATTAAATAAAGGTTAATCCTAATTAGTGAAGATATGCCGTGTTATTTTACATTTGATTACTTTTTTCAATTTCTGTATCTGAAAAATACTGTTAGACCTACCTGAAATGCACAGATTTCTTCATTTGTATCTTTGTTCTATTGTACTTATATTGCGTTGCTTGCATTTAATTTTTATTAACAGCCATTAACTTGTCTTTAATCTATGAAATTGATATTAGTAGTTTTAGCTGTAGTATCAAAAATAGAATTGATAATTGTTAATTTTCACTGTTATTTAAAATATTGGGTGTCATAACCTTATTACAAGAATAAATGGGTAAAAACTACAAAAACTATTTCATTAATTTATTACTTTTTTTGTGGTGGGGCCAGTGAAAATGTAATCATTGAATCGAAAATCGCAATCCAATCAATTTGAGATCTAGTGTATCTGAATCGATTTGAGACATCTGAAACAATACCCAGCCCTAATACCAAAGTGATTTTTTTTCTCTCCATGGGCTAACTCGCCCTTCTTACTTGAAATCCAGTTTGGCCTGATGTCTGACTTCTGCTAGCTGCTGCATGGGTTGGGGTGTCTGTAGGTGTAGCACTCAGGCTGTTGGTAATGGAGATTGGAGACCACGATGGTGGACTAAGCGCTGTGATGTTCGCTGAAAGGGGAGAAGCCCGTGGACCCACAGAATTTCTACCTGTGGGCACAGCCCCCTCACAAGACCTGTTTTGTGTGCCATGTATGGGTGGTGTGCTAAAAGAAAAGTTGTTTTAATTAGGGCTGGGTATTGGCAAGGGCCTCCCGATACGATACGTGTCACGGTACATGGGCCATGATACGATACGTATCACAATACAATCAAAAATGTAAAAAATAGAGCTGAACACCTGCAGCTCTTTGAAAGATGCAGGTGTTTTTAAATTTTCTGCCATTTTCTCACTCCCTCTAACTTCTGAGACATTGGACAGTGACAACTACGGCAGCGGCGAGGAGGTCGTTTGACGCACACAGAGGGATTTGATGATTTTTAAAATATCGACAGTAGAGATCGAAATATTGATACACTATCGATATCGATTTTTTTGCACAGCCCTAGTTTTAATCTCATCACACATATCAGTCATCAGTCAGATCATCGTCAACAAGCTTACTGTCGTTCTTAATACCTTGCAGCAAATTAGACAACGATTTAACTGCTTAGTGTCTTAGATTAGATTTAAAATAATGCATTTGATCAGCTATTCTTACCTAAGAGCAGTGTTTATTTTAGAACAGCAAAAGCAAGATTACCTGAGGGAAAAAGAAAAAAAGATTAGCATTGTACAAAACTATACATAATGTCTTATTATACTAAACCATTACATTTTAGTCCAAGCCCAACCCAATAACCATTATGACATTACTCAACTACCAGCATAACTGCACAGTGCATAAATTAGGGTCCATCAAGACATGTTTAAGTTTACACACAAATCTATAATTGTGACATTCCATACACTGGTATATATTAATCCGCAAATCACATGCGAGCCGAACCGTGGTTCGGATCAACTGCGATTTGTCACAGCACTACCAGCTAACATTTTGTTCCACTTAATTTTCTTCCAAAGACCACTATGCTTGTAAATATTAATCACGTAAATTGCATTTAATAAAAAATGCGTCCCATTATTTAACATCCCAGCTAGTCAATGCTAGCTTCGTTCGCGCCATAAAAGTTGGAGCCACTTTCATATTATCCAAAATTTGCACTACTTTTCTCAGACATGATAAATAATTTGATGTTGTCCTAATTAATAATTCTTAATGAATTATGAATTCTTTATGTTTGTTTCATCTGGAAAAAAGTACATGAACATGTCAAAGGAACATGAACGAATCAATAATAATCAACATGTAATCAGCAACAGTTCGAAATAGAGTTAATATATGATGTGACGGGAACTCGATTGAAACTATGCTTAGCGTGAATGTTGATGCTTTTTAAGGAAACTGAACACAAGACTTACCTCAAGTTTAACGTATGGCGTAGGATCGAAAAGGGAATGGATGATTCAGTCAGGCGTTGAGTTTTATCTCACCCGTTGTACAGACGTTACTCCAGTGATGAGCTGAGCGTGCTGACGCTTTCTGCAGTTACCGTTGAAATCGGCTTCATACTGGCAAAAGGGTCCTAGCCGAGCACCCAGTTTAAAACAGCCGCCAACGTACGGGATTCATCTTAAAATGAATTTTTTTATATTTATCAGCTTACCCCGAGGCCATCCAAGATGTATGTGATTTTGTTTCTTCAGTACAAGACAAATGTAGATTTTAAACTCCATTTCAGTCTGTCAGTCGTATGCATGTGAATAGTAACAAAATCTCAGACAGTAAAAACATGCACAGACAAATCCAAATTAAACCCTGCCGCTCGTGACGACACATTGATATCCTAAGAAACGAAACGATCGGTTTGTGCGAGAAACCGAACAGTATTTATATAATTTTTACCTCTAATACAGTACTATGCGTAGTCAAATGAGCCCGTGCACAGCACCTTCTTCTTTAGAGTTTTAATGGCGGGTTGCGAAGCAACTTCATAGGTGCATACCGCCACCTACGGTTTCGGATGGCCCTGTATAGCCCTCAAGCCGTGCACCAGATACAGTAGATGGCAGTATGCAACTATGACGTTGCTTCGCAACCCGCCATTAAAACTCAAAAGAAGAAGAAGGCGCCGTATATTAGAGGCAAAGAGTATAGAAGCCCTTCTATACTCTTTGTTAGAGGTATAAATTATATAATACAGTTCGGTTTCTCACAGAAACCGATCGTTTCGTGTCTTAGGACATCAACGAGCAGCAGGGTTTAATTTGGATTTGTCTGTGCATGTTTTGTTTTTTACTGTCTTTTGTTATGCACAGACTAAAACGGTTGGAGTTAAAAATCTACATTTGTGTTAAAGAAAGTCGCCTAAATTGAATGGCATCCATTAAAACCATCCTTGATTTAACATAAGCCGAGTCATTTCCAAAAGTGGTCCAGATCATACAGCCAGAGCTGGGTTACCAGTTACGGTGAACATGAATCGGCCCAGTGCTTACAGCAAGAACAAAAATGCATGTGCCAGAGCGAGCTGCGGGGCACAATCTGCTCGGTTAACACACGCCGATGCGGAGTCTGAGCCGCAGCTGCCGCAGGGCAGCCGAGCTCGGGCCGATTATACATGCTAGCTGGGTGGCTGAATCCATGTTGTGCCTCCATCTTTGAAATACATTCGCCAACGAGGGACATTCCTGAAATTCAAGCTCCGCTTTTCGCGCTTTCAGACTACACTCACGCTGGCCGCTAGCTGAAGCCGAAGGTTGCATGTGTAGGCGGTATACGTCATCAAGACAGTCTTATTTCAGAATATTAACAATTATAAAGCTGACAATTATTCTTAGTTAATTGTAAATTGATGTAATATGCTTATGACTTGCGAATCTAATGCTCAGTTAATTTAAATAAACCAGGCTTGATGACGTATGCAGCCTGCGACCTGCAAAGTAAATATTGGAGTTAGTTTTCCAAGATGGGGCTCAAGGGACACTGAAGTTGCTACTTTCTATCTTCTCCACAGGTAATTCAGCATATTCGTTTACATCTATACAGTCTATGTTGTAAACTTGAAGTTGTATAGTTCCTTGGCTAACTATAGCATGGTTATGCAGTTAGTGTAAACACGCATGTGGTTTAATGTGTTCGAACAGCCACACGCCGTCTCTCCGCCCATTTATGTAATCTGAGGTACTGAGAGAAATGTTTTTCATCTTTTCTGACCTCTAGCACAAATAAACGGTGACAGCCCTATTTTAAGCCTTTCATTGATAAAACGCAGCTGATCTGCGCGTCTTTCGTTTCATTTTACAAGCGTGTGAAAGTTGAGCGATCTTATTTCCCCAATATCAGAGAAAGCTCTTACATATACACGGACATGTAACGTTTACTTAAAACATAAGCATTGGACTCTGACATAATATTAGTTTGCGTCCATTTAAACCCGTCATTACTCCCGCTCATGATTAAATGTCAGGAGAGGGACTCGTCCACAGACCATCTCCTCAGTAATCTGGAGGGAAGCAACCGAAAATGGACAAAAAGAGACGGATTTAAACACCAAGTGTAAACGTAATGTGTCTCTCTCGTCCACTTGTGATCTGATCGACGAAAACACATCTTAATACCAAGTTTAACAGCCCCTGTGATATTTTTTCTCGCGTCGATGAAAAAGGAGTTTATAAGCTACGTTTATGGTTGCTTTTTGTATGTGATTTTAAGCGGACATATCATGACAATCAGACTTTTTCCATGTTAAACATAAATCTGTGTGCTTTGATGGATCACAGGCAAAGGACATTGCAAATTGTTCATTTTTTTCATTGCTTTTGCTTTGTAGCTACTGGAAGCCATGTTAACCTTGGCATGACACGGCCGGGCCACCGTACGAGTTAAAACGCATTCCGAATGGGGGGGGGGGGGCTAGAAAGTAATATTCAGTTGGTTGTCATATAGACTTTCACCGCTAGATGGGAGTAGATCTTACACAGCGGAGCTTTAAAAGCCCAGGTGAAAAAGAAATATATTTAAATAGTATTTTTTGGGACATACTTAATATATTTAAATGATACTATACTAAATGCATATTAAATGTATTATATTGAAACAACTTCAAATATATTAAATGCATTTCAAGATATATTTAAAGTCAATTTTAATCTATAAATTGGAACAACTTCAAATATATTTAGTGCAATTTAAGTGTACTTCTTTAAAATTCATTTGAAATGCACTTCTCATACACTTAAAAATACAGTTAGAATACATTTAAAGCTTAATTTAACTGTGCTTTAAGAACACTTTAATAGTACTTCAGCATATTAGAAATATACTAGCATTACATTAATAGAAATGTATTAGCATTACACTACTATTTTATTATAAAGCTGTTTTTAATATTTAAAATGTTACATTAAAATCATTAAATATTAAGACACATACACAGATTTTCAATACTAAACAATTTAATATACTTCATATTATGTTGTGTACATTACAAAAATATCTAAAGTAAATTAATCAAGCACAGAGACATAGATAATCTCTTGACCAAAGAGAAACAATATAAAACAAATATCTGAGAAATGCAATTACAGAGCTACTTCTATCAAATTGTACAACATTAACATTACATGTATTAATGAAAAGTACACTATGAATATGCAATCACTAAATATGCATAAGCAATGATTATATAATAATCATAATGTAATTCTCAGCATAAAAAGTTACTGAAAAAAAATGCCTACGTTCAATTTAAAGGCGGAGTGCACAATGTTTGAAAAACGCTTTGGAAAAGTGAGTTGGGCCGACTACCAAAACACACTTGTAGCCAACAGCAGTAAGGGGCGTGCCTACTAACCGACATCCTTGCCGGGGTTGCGTATGTGTGTGGTGGGTCTATCAAAAGAAGGTCCAGATTCTATTGGGGTAGGGGCATGTTTGTTATTAGGTAATTTCAAATGTTAACATTGGCTTTCAAAAATTGTGCACTCCGCCTTTAACCAACTTAAGATAAACCTGTAAAAAGCTGAACCAAAACAGTTTAGATGTCACATGTTTAAGTGGAGGGTCACTTCTTTTTGCAATTCAGACACCATAGTAATTGAAGACTGCTTTATCGCACGGTCTGTGAAAAGGAAACAGAATATACCAATTAACCAATAATGAATGAGCATTTGTCTATCCATGTTTGAAATAAATTGGCATAGATATGCATGTATGGAAGTTTTGTTAACTTCTCAGTTTACCTTTTAAACCTTTGACTGTGTCCTCATCAAGCGTATCAGTGTATGTGTCACAGCACTCTACAAGTGGGAATGAAAATAGGATTAGAACAGGCTCATGATATAAAGCAACCTGTGTGTATTACAGGATATGTTTTACATTGATAATTGTGTTTTATTTGAACCTAGATCATTTTCCATTGTTTGTCTATTGTGGTCTTGCAAACTTAAGGTTCACCTCTGTTTAAGGAGATTTAAGGAAATCAGAAATGTGCGACCAGCAAATTTGACCTTTTTTTGTGATATGACACGGAATTTGAAACAGCACATTGTACTTTCTGAATCTATAATTAAAGTATTTATTAGTTATACAGTGGAAATTAGTAGACATGTGAATATTTGGTTAGCATGTTGATTTACCGTGTGTGCCCCTAAATTTTCTGGTTGCCCCCCTAAAATTTTCAGTTGGGGGCCACTGTGCTCCTGGTAAAAAAAAGTTCATTTGAAAAACAACAGGCAGGTAAATGATGATTAATGATTTGTTTTCTTTTTAAGAATTACTTACCCCGAGTACAATATATTTAAGACAATATAATATAATCAAACCCAGCCTCGACATTTTTACAATCTCTCATAAAAGTATCCGGTAACACATTATATTAAGGTACACATATTAACTACTAACTAGTTGCTTATTAGCATGCATACTACTAGCATATTGGCTGCTTATTAGTACTTATAAAACACATACTAATGCCTTATTCTGGATGACCATTTTCTATTGTAGTTAATAACTAATAGACCATTAACTGAGATTACTCCTACAATAAACTCCTAATTACTGCTTATTGGCCGTTAGTTAGGTAGGTTTTGTTGATGAATTACAATCTTAATATGCTATCCTCAGTATGGGGCTTATAATGCAGGAGTACCACAAGAATAGCCATTCACCCTTAATAACAATTAATAAATATGATCTATTTTTTGGTATCAACACACAGAACTACAAGTGTTAATAATGTCCAATTAACTATTAATTAGGTCTGTATAAGTCTGAATATGTTCCCCATTCTAAAGTGAGGTCTTGTTCACTTACTAATATATGTCTGTTCCCTATTCTAAAGTTGCCTCCTCTACACACTTAGTAAACCCATTATAGCACACAAGTACTTCAATTACAAACCATATTCTTAAGTGATGGGTTACACCTGGTTACGCATGTCACCTTGGTTGTCTAAAACACCGGGAATGAGACATTACCTGTCTACATTGTAAAAGTGACTTTGTTATTAAAAGGAAAGTTGAGGATTTTTGATGTTCACATGTAAAAAAACAAATTCAACCCAAGTAGAAAAATCTTTTATTTTCAACATTTTTGGGAATAAAAACATTTAAACATGTCCCCCGAAAGCTTAGAACAAATGCCTGCTTTTTTAGAACAAAAAGGTGTTCTCTGTGCAAAAATCATTAAATTGAAATATATAAAATAAATAAAATTACATTTTTTAAGTGTTTACTTCAGTTGCTACTTAAGCAGGATTATATATATAAACCAGAAAATATTGCACTTTATCTAAAATCTAAATATTTAACTTTACCAGCCCAGAGCAACATAAACTTGCTCTTTTAGCATGAACTGAACAAAGCAGAACAATTTTTTAGTACTTCATCATCAAGGGAAGAAGTTGGTCTCTTGATTTCTTGTCCTCTATAATTTTCTTTTTCTCAGGAGTAGTGTGGCTCGCACATTTTTTAGCAAAATACAGCAGGGTCTCATTTGCAGGATCAAACTTCAGACCCTTATAGGTTTCTGGGTCCACGATGTGGAGCTCTGCAATAGGTGCCGTCATCTTGATGGTTCCACGATCATCACCATTGATCCTGAAGGCTTCGGTCATTGTGCGAACACGAGTGAAGGTTTTCAGGACTTTTTGATATCTGTGGATAACCTCAGCTGGGCCTTTAACTGAAAAAATAAATAAATAAAACATAAGGGATGAGTATAGACCAAGACTAAAAGACTTCCTGTTATTTATTTCTAAGAGACAAATCTCCCCAATGACTACATTTACATGTACACCAATAATGCAATTATTTCAAATAATCAGAGTAAGGATTTAATGGCAGTAAAATGTTTACGTGACTGGAACAAATCTCTTCACTCCTGTTTACATGCAGATTTTATTTTATGATTATACCACAGGTCTGTTGAATGCTGTATTCTGATTGGCTGAGAAATGTTCCGTGGGTATGCATTATTTTGGAGGAATAGTCTACTCATTTTCAATATGAAACTATGTTATTACCTTAACTAAGAAGAGTTGATTCATACCTCTATCATCTTAGTGCGTGCACGTAAGCGCTGGAGCGCGCTGCGACACTTCAATAGCATTTAGCTTAGCCCCATTCATTCAATGGTATCAAAAAGAGATAAAGTTAGAAGTGACCAAACACATCAACATTTTTCCTATTTAAGACGAGTAGTTGTACGAGCAAGTATGGTGATACAAAATAAAACGTAGCGCTTTTCTAAGCGGATTTAAAAGAGGAACTATATTCTATGGCGGAACAGCACTTTTGGGAGTACTTTGACTTGCCGGAAAAATCTCCTCCCCTTCTCCCTCTCATAATGGGAGAGGGAGAGTGTTACTGCGCCGAGTCAAAGTACTCCCAAAAGTGCTATTCCGCCATACAATATAGTTACCCTTTAAAATCCGCTTAGGAAAGCGCTACGTTTTATTTTGTACCACCACACTTGCTCGTATAACTTCTCGTCTTAAATAGGAAAAACATTGATGTGTTTGGTCACTTCTAACTTTATCTCTGTTTGGTACCATTGAATGAATGGGGCTAAGCTAAATGCTATCGAAGTGTCGCAGCGCGCCCCAGCGCTTACGTGCACGGGCGGTCCCATCAATCAAAATCTGTACAAGTTGTCAACTTTAGACAGAGAGTATTTAATGGGTTTATGACATGTCATTTAGTGGTTTGTTTATTCCTGAGTGTATTTTATGTCAAGCGTATGCTGTCATTAAACATGACAGGTTGTGTTTGTGACATTTGCTGTTTATTGACATTTGCTGTATCTATCTATCACCCCTCCCTTTTCGACCCGTGCGCTTCTCAATACGGACTGCATTTCTTTCACAGGGGCGCGTGTTGTAAAGCGATTAAAGATTTCTAAAACTCAATGTTGGTAAAACAATCCCCCATTACGGTGTCAAAAAAGTAAATGTTTATTTTAGATTTTAGACAAATCATGAACAATGCTACGATTAAAACATTTGTTTGTAACATCACAAGTTATTTAATGAAATATACCGTATACGTGTATAGTTTAAGCAATGATCTGAGCCATAACCTTCGGAGCCGGCAATACTATAATCTTTAGACGAAAGTCTAAACTAAATACAATTTTAAACGATTCATGAGTTCCGTGAATCTTTTCATGACCTGCTCTATAGTTTCACGCGTATTAAAGATCCGGCGGTGCATGACAAAGCGCCGGGTGAACGGTCATATCTGCCATTTTAAAATAAAGTTAATAAATGTAATTCTGTCCACTATGGCAAAATATGAGTTTATTTTAGATTTAGGGGAATCTTCAACCAAGTCTCTGATTAAGACATGTGTATACGTGAACCGATGGTGACAGAAAACTTATATCTGACGTAATAAACTTTTAAATGTTTTTTAAGATGTCTTCACCTCATTTTAGGGTTTTATTTTTAATTAAAGGCTTCTTAAAACATGTGTGAATATGTGTATATTATACAATATTGTCTGCTCTGACAAAAATAAATTATTATGTAGATTTTAGGTCAATTGCCTGCGTGTATCTTATAAATACAACATGATAATACGTTTGTATTGGCAAGAGACTTCTTTAAAGTCACGCAAGAATAAAATATTTTAGTTGTAACTGGTTAACCTTAAATGTACTATTATCTATTTAACTATAAGCTATATTTTACTGAACAGCCTCAAAGTTTCTGATGCTGAACTTATGACCGTATGTGATAGATATTTCATCTATGTAGAGTCTTTTAAAACTGTAATGGTAAAATGTAATATGGACACTCTGTCAAAAATAAAGCATTTGTTTGTAACAAATTATTTAATGAAATATTCAGCAGTGGTATAGCGATGAACAGTGCCAAAACCACCGGGGACACCAATAACACATTCTATAGACTAAAGGCTATTTATTTTAAACTAAATAAAAGTTTAATCTTTTCAGACATAGTATTCTGAACACACCATTAGATCGCGCTCCGGCGTTTATAATAGAGAACATACGCGGATGAGTGTTCATATCCACAGTTAAGAAACTTTTAAACGATTAAAAACACTTTCATATCATTTTCTGAGTTTGTTTTAAATTAATGACATCTTAAAATCAACTGTGAATATGTGTTTATTACACAATAAAATGTAATTCTGTCCGCTCCGGTATAATAGGGGTTTTATTTTAGATTTGGGACTTTCTTTAACCAAAGTCTCTGATTAAAACATGTGAATACGTGTACCAACGTTGCCAGAAAACGTACGCTGATGCGCTCATATATCTGGCGTTAAGAGCCTTTTAAACGTTTTAAGACATTTCACACCCTATTCTGAGTTTAATTCATTAATGTCATCTAATATCCAAGTGTACATGTCTATTTACGATAAATGTAACACGGTACACATTTGTCAAAATAAAAGGGTTCTTGAACATGTTATTCCAGTGGGTGTTTCTTGTTTTGCGAGTGTTCGACATATTTATTGATGTGGAAAAAGTTTGTTGTTTGGACGAACAGTTTCAGTCTCTCTCTCTCTCTCTCTCTCTCTCTCTCTCTCTCTCTCTCTCTCTCTCTCTCTCTCTCTCACTCTCCAGATGTCTGGACAGAGGGAGTGTTGGTAAATTAAAAGAAACTCAGCCCCCCATTGTCAAAAAGTAAAAGGCTTATTTTAGATTTCAGGCTTCATTACTCAGATACAGATTAAAGCATGTTATTTCTTATTCGTAATTTAAAGAAACTTAGAAGTTTTAAGACATTTCATCACACATCCTATGATGACTTAAACCCTTGTGTTAGCCCTTAGAGGACAACAAAACGGGTGCAAATATTATTTATCAAAGTTTGATGTTGTTATAAAACAGGTTGTCACATACGTGACAACAATCATTTCTTTAAAGACAAAACATTTAACAAATTTGACATTTTGTTAAACATGCTTGTGTGCGTCCATAAACACAACAACAGTTAGGACATGGTTCTACATAATATTAAAATCACGGGCTTACGTCAAATAGGTAAACCTTAATTTTTACTAAATAAAATAAAAATAAACTATTTGAACATATTATCTGATATTAGGTTAGGTTTAAGATGAATCAGTGTCTATAGCTTTACGAATTACATCGTAAAACCCCCAGAGGATATGGTGTGTGCGTGTGTGTGTGTGTGTGTGTGTGTGTGTGTGTGTGTGTGTGGGGTGTGTGTGTAATGGCTGTTATCACGTGGTGCGGACCAAACGACCAACGCTGCGGGGGTTGTGAAGCGAAGAATGTGTTCTGTATAGATGAGAAGTTTTTCCTTCTGAACACAGAACATTTACCAAAAACGTAACCCCGGATTAACACATCACAGAACAATTTGAACAAACGTGTCGGATTCGTACACACCAGAGGTCTGTTTTATGTTTTGCAGAAACTGTGGAAACTTTTGATGATGCCAAGGTGTCCGAATTCGCAAACAAACTATCAAACGCAAAGCAGCGGAAACAGTGGACACGAGCCTTTTGTTGCTGAGAAGGCGATTGAACTCAGAAACAAACAAGCAAGCAAAGTTGTCTACGAAACTACGGATTCTTGAAAAAGATGGCACAAAGATCATTCGAACGACTACGCAATGGCCAGAAGGGGTATGTGTACGGGACCGACCTTTTTAAAGATATGCTTAAAAAGAACTACAAGCGCGAGATGTCCAATCTACTATGTACTGTGATATACAAAGATGCCAATGTGTGCATGCCTCCAAACTATTGCGAAGCTAACGCCGGTCGTGTAACCAGACTCAAGGAAAAAACAGATGGTGTGAAAAGTATAGATGGCTCTCTCAATAACATGGTACAGACGGTTGTACAGGCCCAAGAGGAACCCCGTGTGATTATTAGACAGGCCCTAGAGATATTTTATGAATGTGACGAGGCCGAGTTCTACATCATCAATATCATACTTATGTCGGCCTTTGTAATTGACGTATGCATTGATATCCTTGTAAAGAAACGAGAAATTAATGTGTGTGAAATCATAGAAAATGCCGTAGATTTCATGTTTGATAAGGGTCTTGGATCATGCATGCACTTTCTATGGTATCTAGATAATATCATAACGTTTAATGATGACTAAAAAACCAAACCTGTGAGCCAATGGTATATTTTAAGCAAGTTTTACAGTTGTTTTTTAGTTTTCCAAAAGTTTCATTCTGTTTTATTTTTTACTCAACATTATGATGGCAATCCATGTCCGTCAACAATTGTATACTTTAACAAAAACTATGTTCTAGTAGTTTCAATGTATGGTCACTGTTGTTTTTCATCATTGATTTTGTTTACTGCTTATGGTTTTTTTTTTTTTGTATGTTTTGCTGTACCGGTTTCATAAAAACAAAAAATATACAAGGATTTTTGGTCTTAATGTCTGTGTTGTTACCATTAGAACATTTAGACATCTTGTTCAGACAACGTGTGACACTGCTCATTCTTCATATGTTTTTGCAAATCCACACAGAGAAATGTGAAAGATTAATAGAAATTACATGTGGCTACATCACATGTTTTTTCAGAGGCGTAAAAATAAAAGTCAACAGTGTTAGTATGGGAATCTAAAACAGCACATGCACGATATGATCCTAATTTTGTTGCCTGACGTCTGTCACATAGTCAAAGATCATCTACTTCATGTCTCTACGAATCCTGACAGAGCTTTAGTTTCATATACACAACACATCAAATGTAAACCACGGTAAACTAAATACATTTGACAGTCAAGATCTCTAATTTTCTGACAAGCCCAAAAAAGATGAGGAGGTCATCATCAAACATCACTCACTTTTAAGGTACCGAAAGGTTTTTGTTTATTTTAGTATAACTCAACACTGAAATTTTAGTTAAGCACACAGAAATGCACAGATTTTACGTTTTCAGTATACATGTGTACATCACATTGTGATTTCAGTCTCAACTAGATCGATGATCTATCAATATTAGCCACAAATGTTGTTTGTATGCGTGCTCTGATTTCACAAAACATCCATTTACATTCAAAACCTTTTGGATTCAACGCCTTAAAGTCATCAATTTATTTCGTTCACATCAAACGCACCAAAAATTTTGAATGTGCAAACTGTTTTACTTCGTTTTAAACATGTTTGTGCGTTTTCGGTCTAGATTTTTATAGAAAACTTCAGAACATGACACCATTTTAACATTTACAAAATGATGAAACATTTTACTTTTAAGTGGCTCCCATGAGTATGTGTTGCTGTGACAAATACCTTTGATTGTTTGGAAATTATATGAATGCAGAGAAACAACGCAAAAGTTTTGAACTTTAACATAATTTATATGCGTCCTGATTTTTAAAAACAGTAAGCTGTAATGTTTCTTACACACAGATCTAAACACATCACAAGTCTCAATGTTTAATAACATAAAAACCTGTATGCAAAGGTTTGTTGGCGTATTTTTAGACACAAGCTGTTTATTTTCATCTTTAAACAAATGTGTATGACAAAAGTTGTCCTGCCTGAACTGACACTAAGGATCGATGCCGAAATGTTAAATCTAAGTATTTTGCAAAACAACCTTCACCGTCATATAGATGTTTTCAATCTAATGGTACCTGTTTAAATGTGACCATACTATTTCAAACATTACCAAGTTGTAGATGGTTGTGACTCAATTTACAAAGGTTTTAACACACATTACTGTTTGTCACGATGTGTTTCATCGCATTGCTGTTGTATGCAACAGACTCTCAAGTTTTATGTTAAAAGGATTACTAAATAAAAACCTAAGCAATCTGTATTATGTTGCCACTGATGATTTTACAAGTTTACAGTTTCAAACATTTTTGCTATATTCGCTGTGAAAGATTTAGTAAATAAATCTAAAACATAAACAGTGTTGAAGCGTTACCTTAATCTTCTAGCAACAATTTTCAAGAGATTACCAACATGTATGATGTACTAACTGTCAGGGGATCTGTGATATTATTTTCTGAAGTAATTAGCTATCTAATGGCTACTGCACAATAACTTATGCGATAAAGAGTTTGTTACATAACCTATAGAAACGAAACAAGATAAATTACAAAGTCACTGGCATGAGGTTTACACTTAAACAAATCACGCAGATGTTTAAAGTGAAGTTGTTACGCCCAGAGAGGAATGTCCCTAACTCCAGGACTCCTATCTCCGCCTATCCATTACAGTCATTAAATCGGCGCCAGTATGATTCATTCAAACACAATCGCCTAACAAGTTTCAAGAAACTATGGACTCCTACTGCTACACCAACACATTCGCGCTACCCCACCCCAGAGCAATATGTATATGAGAGAACCTACAGCTGGACCTGTGCACTCAATAAGTCCACCATAGTATCTGATGGCGGACCATCAACCTACAACAACAACACAACCCTTTGTACGGCTCAAGTAATGTCTGATAATGTACCAATGGACCGGTGCCCCCAAGAAGGATCCGACAAATCCTGATGAATCGATACACATTGCGTGTATCGATTCCACAGACTGTTTGGTTTCAAGATCATGAAATAGTCATAGTGATACATCTGTTACAAACTTGATGACAAAAAGCTAATGGCGTTCTATAGAATATTTAGAGACTATTACCTGCGTGGTTTGTGCGTATTTACAATATCAAATAATAATCAAATTGCTGTTGGTGAGATTATTGAACCGATCGTGAAAAACGTTGTGATATTTCTACACTACAATGATAACATATGATGTATTTCTTTTACTTGATGAGAAATAAAAAATATGTACCACTTTAAACATCTGCGTGATTTGTTTAAGTGTAAACCTCATGCCAGTGACTTTGTAATTTATCTTGTTTCGTTTCTATAGGTTATGTAACAAACTCTTTATCGCATAAGTTATTGTGCAGTAGCCATTAGATAGCTAATTACTTCAGAAAATAATATCACAGATCCCCTGACAGTTAGTACATCATACATGTTGGTAATCTCTTGAAAATTGTTGCTAGAAGATTAAGGTAACGCTTCAACACTGTTTATGTTTTAGATTTATTTACTAAATCTTTCACAGCGAATATAGCAAAAATGTTTGAAACTGTAAACTTGTAAAATCATCAGTGGCAACATAATACAGATTGCTTAGGTTTTTATTTAGTAATCCTTTTAACATAAAACTTGAGAGTCTGTTGCATACAACAGCAATGCGATGAAACACATCGTGACAAACAGTAATGTGTGTTAAAACCTTTGTAAATTGAGTCACAACCATCTACAACTTGGTAATGTTTGAAATAGTATGGTCACATTTAAACAGGTACCATTAGATTGAAAACATCTATATGACGGTGAAGGTTGTTTTGCAAAATACTTAGATTTAACATTTCGGCATCGATCCTTAGTGTCAGTTCAGGCAGGACAACTTTTGTCATACACATTTGTTTAAAGATGAAAATAAACAGCTTGTGTCTAAAAATACGCCAACAAACCTTTGCATACAGGTTTTTATGTTATTAAACATTGAGACTTGTGATGTGTTTAGATCTGTGTGTAAGAAACATTACAGCTTACTGTTTTTAAAAATCAGGACGCATATAAATTATGTTAAAGTTCAAAACTTTTGCGTTGTTTCTCTGCATTCATATAATTTCCAAACAATCAAAGGTATTTGTCACAGCAACACATACTCATGGGAGCCACTTAAAAGTAAAATGTTTCATCATTTTGTAAATGTTAAAATGGTGTCATGTTCTGAAGTTTTCTATAAAAATCTAGACCGAAAACGCACAAACATGTTTAAAACGAAGTAAAACAGTTTGCACATTCAAAATTTTTGGTGCGTTTGATGTGAACGAAATAAATTGATGACTTTAAGGCGTTGAATCCAAAAGGTTTTGAATGTAAATGGATGTTTTGTGAAATCAGAGCACGCATACAAACAACATTTGTGGCTAATATTGATAGATCATCGATCTAGTTGAGACTGAAATCACAATGTGATGTACACATGTATACTGAAAACGTAAAATCTGTGCATTTCTGTGTGCTTAACTAAAATTTCAGTGTTGAGTTATACTAAAATAAACAAAAACCTTTCGGTACCTTAAAAGTGAGTGATGTTTGATGATGACCTCCTCATCTTTTTTGGGCTTGTCAGAAAATTAGAGATCTTGACTGTCAAATGTATTTAGTTTACCGTGGTTTACATTTGATGTGTTGTGTATATGAAACTAAAGCTCTGTCAGGATTCGTAGAGACATGAAGTAGATGATCTTTGACTATGTGACAGACGTCAGGCAACAAAATTAGGATCATATCGTGCATGTGCTGTTTTAGATTCCCATACTAACACTGTTGACTTTTATTTTTACGCCTCTGAAAAAACATGTGATGTAGCCACATGTAATTTCTATTAATCTTTCACATTTCTCTGTGTGGATTTGCAAAAACATATGAAGAATGAGCAGTGTCACACGTTGTCTGAACAAGATGTCTAAATGTTCTAATGGTAACAACACAGACATTAAGACCAAAAATCCTTGTATATTTTTTGTTTTTATGAAACCGGTACAGCAAAACATACAAAAAAAAAAAACCATAAGCAGTAAACAAAATCAATGATGAAAAACAACAGTGACCATACATTGAAACTACTAGAACATAGTTTTTGTTAAAGTATACAATTGTTGACGGACATGGATTGCCATCATAATGTTGAGTAAAAAATAAAACAGAATGAAACTTTTGGAAAACTAAAAAACAACTGTAAAACTTGCTTAAAATATACCATTGGCTCACAGGTTTGGTTTTTTAGTCATCATTAAACGTTATGATATTATCTAGATACCATAGAAAGTGCATGCATGATCCAAGACCCTTATCAAACATGAAATCTACGGCATTTTCTATGATTTCACACACATTAATTTCTCGTTTCTTTACAAGGATATCAATGCATACGTCAATTACAAAGGCCGACATAAGTATGATATTGATGATGTAGAACTCGGCCTCGTCACATTCATAAAATATCTCTAGGGCCTGTCTAATAATCACACGGGGTTCCTCTTGGGCCTGTACAACCGTCTGTACCATGTTATTGAGAGAGCCATCTATACTTTTCACACCATCTGTTTTTTCCTTGAGTCTGGTTACACGACCGGCGTTAGCTTCGCAATAGTTTGGAGGCATGCACACATTGGCATCTTTGTATATCACAGTACATAGTAGATTGGACATCTCGCGCTTGTAGTTCTTTTTAAGCATATCTTTAAAAAGGTCGGTCCCGTACACATACCCCTTCTGGCCATTGCGTAGTCGTTCGAATGATCTTTGTGCCATCTTTTTCAAGAATCCGTAGTTTCGTAGACAACTTTGCTTGCTTGTTTGTTTCTGAGTTCAATCGCCTTCTCAGCAACAAAAGGCTCGTGTCCACTGTTTCCGCTGCTTTGCGTTTGATAGTTTGTTTGCGAATTCGGACACCTTGGCATCATCAAAAGTTTCCACAGTTTCTGCAAAACATAAAACAGACCTCTGGTGTGTACGAATCCGACACGTTTGTTCAAATTGTTCTGTGATGTGTTAATCCGGGGTTACGTTTTTGGTAAATGTTCTGTGTTCAGAAGGAAAAACTTCTCATCTATACAGAACACATTCTTCGCTTCACAACCCCCGCAGCGTTGGTCGTTTGGTCCGCACCACGTGATAACAGCCATTACACACACACCCCCACACACACACACACACACACACACACACACACACACACGCACACACCATATCCTCTGGGGGTTTTACGATGTAATTCGTAAAGCTATAGACACTGATTCATCTTAAACCTAACCTAATATCAGATAATATGTTCAAATAGTTTATTTTTATTTTATTTAGTAAAAATTAAGGTTTACCTATTTGACGTAAGCCCGTGATTTTAATATTATGTAGAACCATGTCCTAACTGTTGTTGTGTTTATGGACGCACACAAGCATGTTTAACAAAATGTCAAATTTGTTAAATGTTTTGTCTTTAAAGAAATGATTGTTGTCACGTATGTGACAACCTGTTTTATAACAACATCAAACTTTGATAAATAATATTTGCACCCGTTTTGTTGTCCTCTAAGGGCTAACACAAGGGTTTAAGTCATCATAGGATGTGTGATGAAATGTCTTAAAACTTCTAAGTTTCTTTAAATTACGAATAAGAAATAACATGCTTTAATCTGTATCTGAGTAATGAAGCCTGAAATCTAAAATAAGCCTTTTACTTTTTAACAATGGGGGGCTGAGTTTCTTTTATTTTACCAACACTCCCTCTGTCCAGACATCTGGGGGTTGTCTGCTGGTTGATAGTGGACTGGTGATAGAGAGTAGAGAGAGAGAGAGAGAGAGAGAGAGAGAGAGAGAGAGAGAGAGAGAGAGACTGAAACTGTTCGTCCAAACAACAAACTTTTTCCACATCAATAAATATGTCGAACACTCGCAAAACAAGAAACACCCACTGGAATAACATGTTCAAGAACCCTTTTATTTTGACAAATGTGTACCGTGTTACATTTATCGTAAATAGACATGTACACTTGGATATTAGATGACATTAATGAATTAAACTCAGAATAGGGTGTGAAATGTCTTAAAACGTTTAAAAGGCTCTTCACGCCAGATATATGAGCGCATCAGCGTACGTTTTCTGGCAACGTTGGTACACGTATTCACATGTTTTAATCAGAGACTTTGGTTAAAGAAAGTCCCAAATCTAAAATAAAACCCCTATTATACCGGAGCGGACAGAATTACATTTTATTGTGTAATAAACACATATTCACAGTTGATTTTAAGATGTCATTAATTTAAAACAAACTCAGAAAATGATATGAAAGTGTTTTTAATCGTTTAAAAGTTTCTTAACTGTGGATATGAACACTCATCCGCGTATGTTCTCTATTATAAACGCCGGAGCGCGATCTAATGGTGTGTTCAGAATACTATGGGCTCTATCTTACACCCGGCGCAATGCAGCGCAATGCGCGACGCAAGTGTCTTTCGCTAGTTTCCACCCTAATTTTCACGTTTAGCGCCGCGTTGTTTAAATAGCAATTGCATTTGCGCCCCCTTTTGCGCCCATGGGCGTTCTGGTCTGAAAACGAGGTGTGTTCAGGCGCATTGTTGGCGCGTTGCTATTTTGAGGCAACTAAAATAGACTACGCCATTGACCAACAAAAACCTGGTCTAAAGTCTAAAGTCAATGGCGCAATGTGTTTTATGTTATTTAAAGAGCGCATTAGTAAAATGCGCCTAAACACGGGAGGACAACGCGGGTTTGCTTATCACAAGGTACATAATGCGCAGCAGCACAAAAATGCTTTTAAATATGAAAGATTAAAGGATTGAATGTAAAAGATTATTATTGAATCTCTTGGACATAAATGAGGACAGATTATGAGACGTTAGAAGGCGCAAAGAGCTGCTTCACCTGCAGCCTGCTAAGTAAATAAATGCTTTGCTTTAAACAAATGCGTCTGTTTTTAAATGTTTTTTTTTTAATGCTACCTCACGGATTTATTGTCTATGATGACTCTGTACCTGTGGATATGGTGAGATGAGAAACATTTTTAAGTAATGCTTAAAAAAACTCTTTGCTAAAAAAAACGCTGTCCAAAGTGCTGAAACGTGAGGAGAGCCGTTTGTAAATTCTTTATCTCCTGTTTATTACAAATAAAGTATTTTTAGAGTACAAACCTTATCTTACATGCTTGTAAATAATTTTTTTATGATATTGGATAGCCATACATTAAAAGCAATTACAAGCCTGCTTTTTACTTCCATGACTAAAAGAAAACGGGTTTTAAAGGTTTTGATAAAAAAATAACAATTTCAATACAAGTGAAAAACAACACAATTATTTAACATTAATCTTAAACTGGGGATCTTCTTCCTCCGCTTATTTTTTCAGTTTACAAAGTCCGTCATCTAAATAGGGATTAGACATAACGCCAGCGCAACTAGCTTTTAAAGGGGATGAGAGCAGAGACTCTCATTGGTTTATTGCACGTTACGCCCAAAATACTCCCATTACAATAGGACCTACCCTTTTCGACCATGCGCTCGGCGCAAAATCCATTTTTCCCGTCGTTAAATTAGCAAAAGTGGATTCGGACACGCCCATTTAGATGTTGCGCTGTGCGCTTTAGACAATGCGCTTAGATCGTTAAAATAGGGCCCTATGTCTGAAAAGATTAAACTTTTATTTAGTTTAAAATAAATAGCCTTTAGTCTATAGAATGTGTTATTGGTGTCCCCGGTGGTTTTGGCACTGTTCATCACTATACCACTGCTGAATATTTCATTAAATAATTTGTTACAAACAAATGCTTTATTTTTGACAGAGTGTCCATATTACATTTTACCATTACAGTTTTAAAAGACTCTACATAGATTACAAACCGACCCTGCTGTGAAATATCTATCACATACGGTCATAAGTTCAGCATCAGAAACTTTGAGGCTGTTCAGTAAAATATAGCTTATAGTTAAATAGATAATAGTACATTTAAGGTTAACCAGTTACAACTAAAATATTTTATTCTTGCGTGACTTTAAAGAAGTCTCTTGCCAATACAAATGTATTATCATGTTGTATTTATAAGATACACGCAGGCAATTGACCTAAAATCTACATAATAATTTATTTTTGTCAGAGCAGACAATATTGAATAATATACACATATTCACACATGTTTTAAGAAGCCTTTAATTAAAAATAAAACCCTAAAATGAGGTGAAGACATCTTAAAAAACATTTAAAAGTTTATTACGTCAGATATAAGTTTTCTGTCACCATCGGTTCACGTATACACATGTCTTAATCAGAGACTTGGTTGAAGATTCCCCTAAATCTAAAATAAACTCATATTTTGCCATAGTGGACAGAATTACATTTATTAACTTTATTTTAAAATGGCAGATATGACCGTTCACCCGGCGCTTTGTCATGCACCGCCGGATCTTTAATACGCGTGAAACTATAGAGCAGGTCATGAAAAGATTCACGGAACTCATGAATCGTTTAAAATTGTATTTAGTTTAGACTTTCGTCTAAAGATTATAGTATTGCCGGCTCCGAAGGTTATGGCTCAGATCATTGCTTAAACTATACACGTATACGGTATATTTCATTAAATAACTTGTGATGTTACAAACAAATGTTTTAATCGTAGCATTGTTCATGATTTGTCTAAAATCTAAAATAAACATTTACTTTTTTGACACCGTAATGGGGGATTGTTTTACCAACATTGAGTTTTAGAAATCTTTAATCGCTTTACAACACGCACCCCTGTGAAAGAAATGCAGTCCGTATTGAGAAGCGCACGGGTCAAAAAGGGAGGGGTGATAGATAGATACAGCAAATGTCAATAAACAGCAAATGTCACAAACACAACCTGTCATGTTTAATGACAGCATACGCTTGACATAAAACACACTCAGGAATAAACAAACCACTAAATGACATGTCATAAACCCATTAAATACTCTCTGTCTAAAGTTGACAACTTGTACAGATTTTGATTGATGGGACCGCCCCCCTATCAAAGGGGTCATAAAAACGACCTGTCAGACAGCAACTGTCACCGGGTGGGGGAGGGGGTCATAAAAGTTTGACGAATGCCGTCCCACTACAACTACTTATAACTATTAGTTACAGTATTAGTAACTATTTGGCTTGTGTTTTGTTTCCGTGCACTTGAGGCATTTTGCATATTTGTTCTGCTCTTTGTTACTTCTGACCTTATTTTATGAATTTTTTTTTATTTATTATAAACGTAAATTCTGATCTGATTTAAGTCTGTAAATTTTGGATTGCTTTTCGCTGTATCGATGTTGCGCTATTGCGTGCTGGCCATGCTTGCGCATGTAATTTAGCCGAACGGGCTAGGTGCTCTGCGTCTCATATTTAGGAGTTCATCAAACTAAACATTAAAAAACGGATGTTTCTCGACGAGTATAAGTTTTTAAAATGTATTTAAAACAGACTGGTTGTCTTGTCAAAAGTTACACTACAAAACAGGTAAGCCGTTTTTTTTTTTTTTTTTGATGAAACAGAAACTAGTATCTGCACCGAACCTATTTCTGCCTGACACGAATGACTTTCTTGTGATTTAATATTATGGTTGGTCGGTGTTCACTTTCAAATGATAGCAAAGAGATTCCTGAAATAAATAATATCATCAGATTTTTCTGTATCTAAAGTGAATACAGAGATGATCAAAGTCAAAGCAAGCAAGCAAGCAGGTATTTCTGTGCTAAATAATAACGCGTAGTGTCTATAAAATCATTAATTTCAGTGTTTTTGTTATAAACTAACGTTTAATGATTTGTATATAAAGCTTAGTTTTTATCATTTATAGTCACAATCACAAATTATTTGTGATTTCTCATTTGTTTTTTGTTTTTGTCATGACTGCTTTGACGCGCTATCTCCAAATTAAATAAAAACACTTAATTGTAGCCGGAGTTTCCAAGGCAGGATCACCTTTGTAATTTTTGTAGGTTTAGTTATCAAAATGTATTTTTGTGTGATGTTCTGTGATGTTCTTTAAAATGTTATGAGGAATAATTAAACAAATGTTGCCTTACATTTTACCTTAAAATATATATATATAAATGCATCGTCAGTTTTGTCTTCGTTTATTACTTGAAAGACAGTTTTGGTCACTTTATCAGAAAGTTGTTTATGTGTGCTGCTTGTGAAAGAAAATAAAAGTTACCAATTTGTACCTGGTCTGGCTGGCCCCCTCCCAACCCATGCACACAAACATAGATGATTCGACTATCGGTCGACTATGGAAAGATTCGACAATTCTGATTCGAATATGTAAATCCTTAGTCGAGGACACCCCTAATAAGAACATATGATTTATAAAACACAATAAATGAATGAATGAATACATGAATGAATGAATAGATGAATGAATGAATACATGAATGAATGGATAAATGAATAAATGGATAAACGAATAAATGGATAAATGAATAAATGTAATAATAAAAATTATAATAATGAAATTGATAATGATAAAACAATATTAAGTAATCAAATACAATAATTAAATGGATAATAACTAATGATTATAAAATGATTATGGTCCGTGTACGTTTTATTCATTTGATATCCTATCTAAAATGAAATAATGAGAAATAGAAAGATGACTTGTTTTTCGTTGTTTCGTTTAGTTCACTAAACGGAAAATGGGATTTCGGCTCGATTTCTCATTTTTCGTTTGCCTTTCAGAAATCGGTTTTATGGTTCAATATTGCATTCACACATGTGGGCGGCGCTAAAGCACCCCTTTCATCTGATTGGGGGAAATCGATCTTCTGTACAGCCTAAATTCTGCCAGGCAGAATAAGAGTCACTACCAAGTCTGTCTTTGATAAGCTATTTACACTCCTACTTACAGTTAACAGTTATGATATTTGATGCAGAAATATGTTGCTGGGACCAAATTATTGCTTATTATTACAGTTTGTCACTTACAAAAATGTATCATTCTTTTAGTCTTTATTATGTTTCGTGTTGGCCTTGGCCTAAATACAAAAGTAAAATCTCTCTCTTTCTCCCTCTCCCTCTCTCTCCCTCTCTCTGTCACACACACACACACACACACACACACACACACACACACACACACACACACACACACACACACACATTCTGGTTTCCATGTTTTGTGGGGACATTCCATAGACGTAATGCATTTTATACTGTACAAACTGTATATTCTATTCCCCTTACCCCATTCCTTAACCCCAACCATCACAGAAACCATTCAGCTACTTCACATTTTCAATAAACATCATTCTGTTTGATTTATAAGCTTGTTTCCTCATGGGGACATCAAAATGTCCCCACAAGGTCACAAAAACACTGGTATTCCTATCTTTGTGGGGACAATTGGTCCCCGCAACGTGATAATTACCAGGTACACACACACACACACACACACACACACACACACACACACACACACACACACACACACACACACACACACACACTAATGTGCTTAAAGTGAAAATATGTTCCTATCATGTGATTAACAACATATACAGATATCTGGAACAGACGGCTTTCAGTTTTGTGTCATAACGGCTTCTTTAGGGTCGCGGCGAGCATTGCAGACTGTATAGGGCTGTATAGGCAGGGAACGCCCTGGCTGTTTTAAAAAAAAATGACATAGGAAAATAAAGTCTAGTTTTTTAGACAAAACAATGTAAAAGTAAATTAGTGCTTAAAACAAGCAAAAAAATCTGCCAATGGAATAAGAAAAGAATTCTTGAAATAAGTTTATTTTTTCATAAACGCTTAATTCAATATTTTTTTCTTCCAATATTCCATTGGCAGATTATTTTGCTTGTTTTAAGCACAAATTCGCTTAGATTTTATACTTTTTGTCTAAAAACTTATTTTCCGAGGTCTGCTCATCAAGAAAATACATCTTAATTTTAGAATTTTTTTATATTTTTACTGGAAACAAAAATACTACTTAAAAAAGTTATTTTCTGCAGTGTGGCCTACGCTATGCCCATTTTTGAGTCGCCATTATTCAGTATTTTTCCCAATCTGCTGTAATGTTTTTTAATCTGATATTTTGTCCATGCCACTTTCCAACACAAACTGACGCCCCTGTGTTCAGATCTCATCTATCAACTTTTAATTGATAATCGGATAATAAGGTTAAAATGCAGTCATGCACAGAATACATATTAAAGGCAGTCAGTGCAGGCTATTCACACAAATGTTATAGGCTATCTTTATATACAATGTAATGTATAAAAAAAGATCATGGTAGTCATGGTATTTTTATATATTTAACTGTCATAGACAGACTATAGAAGGTGTTATGTGAGTACTACATAGCTTTAACATCATTCCCTAATCTCCAAATCGGCTCTGGGCAACCTCACATTGTGCGTCCATATGAGCGACGTGGAAGATGAGGCTTTCAAGTGCTCGACTCGCATCATGGACCGATTGCTAGACAGAACCCCGGTTCGCCTCCCGCTCGAGCGCGTTTGAATAGAGCTGTCAACATGAGTAATTTCACTATTAAATGTATTATGGAAGAATTAAAATGTTAGCTATGATTACTGTAATACTTAATTGTGTTTTATGAAATATTACTCAAGAAAGCCTACTTGACTGTTATATGAGTATGAAATTGCTCATTAATAAACTAACCTTTTATCATCATTCCTGGTATTTTAATCCATCTCTTTTGTTCACTTTCGACCGCTTAAAATGTAGGGTCTGTGTCTGCTTTCATTAAAACAGGAGCAGTAAAAATATTATGTCAAGAGACTGCTGCTTGAGTGGATAGTAAATTGATGTTTGCGTGGTTAGTAGGCTACATGTTGCACACGGATTTGTGCACGTGCGGGTCATGCACAAATACCACGCTTACCAGGCTTTTTGACAGCAAGGTAATGACGTCATTGCTGTAATCATGTGATTGGCTAAGGCACACTGCGTATTACCCTAGATCTAAACAAATGTCAAAACAAACACTAGTTGGCGGCATGTAATCATGACACCTGTCCGCATTTAAAAGAAGAAGGTGCATAATGTTACGTCGTCGTTTCGCGGTGTTCTGTTGTTAATGTTAGATGCCTAATGGAGTCACTATTACCGTATCGAAATACTATAGAGAATATCATTAGAGGTGGATGTTCTGAAATTCGAATGTGGACTGGCAAACAGTGCTTCAAAGTCTAGCATACGTCGGTTTTGTGATGCACATGGCTTACGAAGAAAACGTGTAGACAACTCCCAGCTCGAGGTGGAAGTTGCAACGGCCGTTCCAGAGGTAGCTACATTAAAATGTAAGTAATTTAAGGTGTAACATTTTTTAATGTGTGTTTAAGTTTTTGTGTTCTTCGTATGGCTTTGTGGTGTAATATATGCTCTAAGGGGCTGTCCACACGGAGACGCGTATCACTGTATACGTATAAATTTGTTATCGTATTGGCGTTTCATCCACACGGATCCGGCGTTTTGGGAGACTGAATCCGCAATTTTTTGAAACCGGGTCCTAAAGTGGATAAATCTGAATCCGACACCCTTGTGGTTTCGTCTGTACAGCCAATCCGTATATTTTGTGAAGCGAAAACGTCATCACATCACGTGTCGGAAGCGTCACACGTAACAGCAACAACAATAACGGCGGATTACGTGATTGTGTTCGTGCTACAGAAGCTACTAAAGCCTACTAGCTTTATTACAGCAAAATCTATTGCTTCTATGCAATTGTGGTGACCAACAAGCGATAATGGACAACACCATACGTTGGCTATGCGCATGCTTAAAGTCTTCTTCTCCGTGTATAGTGTATATCTGTGGCAGAATTACAGCGCCCCATACTGGTCCGGCATATATACTACACCGCTTTCAGTCGGTTTCAGTGGTTTCGTGTTTACGGATTATTTTTTTAGAGCAAGGAAAAAAAATGATCGGATAGGGAATGCACCGGCTTCGTGTGGATATACTGTAGCCTAAGACTCTAAGGCTCTACACTATTGCTGAGATTTTCTCATTATAACTGCAGTTTACCAAAGAAAGTTCAAAATGCGTTTCAAGGAGCCTCTACATCACCTGGGCCGTTAAATAAAAAAGTTGCAACAATAGAAGTTCAAAATGTTCGAGCAACGTGATTGGAAGTTCATATTGAGCTGTGTCCCAATTCGAAGGATGCGACCTCAGAAGGCGACCACTTCAGAGGATCCATAATTTGCGACACCTGCTGTAGGTAGATTAAGCTAACCAACAGTACATCAAACAAATCAACCTTAGAAATATATGCAACATACACAGAATAATATTAATCTTTTTTTTCTGCTAAATACACACTTTTAAATGTTTCTTTTAAAATATTCAGCCGTTACAGGCGCGCAATGAATCTTGGGGTAGCCTTGAGGCTGTGAAGGATCCATTCATTTTGACGCATTTTGAGGATTAATTTTAAGTTTTTTTTATTACTAGTAAAGAAATGCATTGATTTATAATTTGTATTTGTATGTAGTTTCATCAACAATGTTTTTTTTTTAAATCTACTAATATAGGAGTGTGGTCTGCTGCTGGTATGTCCCTCTAGGCAGATGGCACCCAGGTCAAAAAGACGTAGTATTTAATGTATTAAAAATATACTTAAAATACAAATAGTATGTTTATAATACATTTGTATTTCCAACATACTTATTTGAAGTGTATTAAAAATACGTTAAATTGCATTTAAACGTATTTTTTAAAAGTATACTTGAAGTACACTGGTAATAAATATATACTTAATTACATTTTTAAGAAATATGCTAAACTTAAGAATATTTTTAATGTATTTATATCAAGTGTACTAGAAGTACATTCGTAATAAATATAAACTTAATTACATTTTAAAGAAATATGCTAAACTTAAGAATATTTTTAATGTATTTGTATTAAGTGTACTATAAGTACATTGGTAATAAATAAATGCTTTATTACATTTTTAAGAAATATGCTAAACTTAAGAATATTTTTAATGTATTTATATTAAGTGTACTAGAAGTATGCTGGTAATAAATATATGCATAATTACACTTTTAAGAAATATGCTAAACACAAATGTACTTCTAGTGAAGTTTTAGTATATTTGGATAAAACATACTTTTTTCAAAACATGATTCATTAATTGTAATAAGCTAACATTGAACTTTCCTCAAGCATTTCAACATTATATCATTACGATTGCATAATAAACTATTTTTTCAAAGATTTGCTTAAAATCTTACGTTTGCTAGTGTTTATGTACAATCAACTAGTGATGGGTCGTTCGTGAACGAGCCGCTCTAAGAGCTGATTCTTTGTAGCGAACGAGCAGAGCCGAATCTTCAGACGCAGGCAGGGGTAGGACCGTAAGAGCCAGCTCTAATAACAGAGCCGAGCCAAAAAAGCGAAATCTATTAAAAGAGCCGGACTGCCATCACTAAAATGTAGAGCCGGAGCTTGAGCCGAAAGAGCCGAATCAATGGAAAGAGCCGGACTGCCCATCACTACAAACAACACACGTGACTAAACCTGATTGGTTGTTGTCATAGTAACACGTCACGGTGCTATTTGAAACTTGTTCAGTTCAGTTCAGTTCACGAGGTGCATGTGGTTGCTTGCATTAAACGTATAAACTGTTAAATTAGATGGCGACTCTGCATTAAACGTATTTATTTAATTAATCGGCGATCATATTTCACTAGAGGGCTAAGATAAAACAACTCGATTTAAAATGTGAGCAGTTTTAGTGGATCTGACGTCGAGGGAAAAAGTATTTCGCTTTTTGCTTGGAGATGAACGAGACAACACGAGGGTAAGTGATGACAGATTTTCGCATTTCTTTATTTAGTTAACTATTAAATAAGTAAAACATTACATTACATTTAACCTAGCTTCTTTAGTAACATTATGTCTGTGTTGCGTGTGGTAATTTAAACATCTTTATTTTCTGACTAACGTTAGGCATTTCTCTCATTAAATCATTAAAACCTTTCTTTTTTTTTTAGCACAGCGACATAAATATGACCGACCAGATCCCAAGTAGACGGGAACAAATGAAGATATAGCGCATAGAAAGACTTATTCTTGGTGGTAAGTTTGTTGTTGCTATTTGTTCCCTTATAAAGTTCACGTTTAAGTTTTTCTAATGTTTCTCTTGCAACGCTAACGTTAGTTTAAAACAGTGTTCTTCACTCCCAATCCTGGAGAGCCGGTGCCCTGCAGAGTTTAGCTCCAACCTTAATCAAACACACCTACCTGTGATTTTCTTAGCTGTGTCTGAAACCGCTCCCTATCCACTATATAGTGCACTATATCGGGTGTCGGCCATTTTGTAGTGGTGTCCGAAACCTGAGTGAACAACTTCATTCCCTACATTCATTCACTACTTTTTACCCACAATGCACTCTGATTTTGAGGGTACATTCGATGTACACTCGTTCACTCATATTTCCCATGATGCAACGGGAGACGAACACGTAACTTGAATCAGCTGAAGGATACTGACAGTAAACACCAAACATTTTCTTGTTGTCAGTTATTTTCTACTTTTTGAAAATAAACAAATGAAAAAAAATTGCGTTATCTTTTATTTTAAATCTAATACACATTTTTATTAAACAATAAACAAACAGCAGTAAATAAATATTATAAGCAGTTGTTTTGTTCTCTTTATTATCAACTAATACAATAAACATGACAAATGTGAAAAACAGTAAGAAAGTAAACTTTACCATTTCACAGCACAATCAATAAAGCCACACAGGTGTTTTTGATGAATCTCTGCGACAGCTCTCTGACGCATGATATTTGCGTCAGTGTCCGAAATCGCTCACTCATTTTCATTTGCTTCATCCCCATATAGTGGACTCAACTGTCATTCCCCATATAGGGAATAGTGAATGAGTGAACGAGGGAACGGTTTCAGACACAGCTCTTGTGATCATGAAGACATTGATTAGTTTGCAGGTGTGTTTGATTAAGGTTGGAGCTAAACTCTGCAGGGCACCGACTCTCCAGGGTTGGGAGTGAAGAACACTGGTTTAAAATGAATGTTTGAGCTGTCTTACCTGAAAATACCATGATATGACCATATGGTTATTATAACTCCAGTAATGTTCAATGACTAATGTTTATATCAGTTCAATCTTGACAACCTTATTGTCTTTTTGTTCATTTTTAAATGTATTTCTAATTACATATGGACACAAAAATGACATTGTAAGAAGGGATACTTTTATGAGAGATTGTAAAACTGTCGAGGCTGGGTTTGATTATATTATATTGTCTTAATATATTGTACTCGGGGTAAGTAATTCTTAAAAAGAAAACCAAATCATTAATCATCATTTACCTGCCTGTTGTTTTTCAGATCAACTGCTATTGACATTTTTGAATTGGGACAAATGTGGAGTGATTCGGAAGAAAAACGTTTGCAACACATCCATTCCAGGTGGCTAATTTCTGTCCTTTTGAATTATTCATGTAAGAAACTTTTTTTTTATTGTAAAGCTGTAAGGGACTTGGCCTAGTTATCCTTGCATATACCATTTGGCAGGGCACCAGACTAACTTTTTTTACTAGGAGCACAGTGGCCCCCAACTGAAAATTTTAGGGGCGCACCAGAAAATTTAGGGGCACACACGGTAAAACAACATGCTAACCAAATATTCACATGTCTACTAATTTATACTGTATTACTAATAAATACTTTAATTATAGATTCAGAAAGTACAATGTACTGTTTCAAATTCAGTGTCATATCACAAAAAAAAGGTCAAATTTGCTGGTCGCACATGTGCGACCGGATGTAAAATTCAGTGGCACACTCTCAAATTTAGGTGTCAAAATGCCACCATTTGATAGCAGTCTGGAGCCCTGTTTGGCATCATTTCTGATTTCCTTAAATCTCCTTAAACAGAGGTGAACCTTAAGTTTGCAAGACCACAATAGACAAACAATGGAAAATGATCTAGGTTCAAATAAAACACAATTATCAATGTAAAACATATCCTGTAATACACACAGGTTGCTTTATATAATGAGCCTGTTCTAATCCTATCTTCATTCCCACTTGTAGAGTGCTGTGACAGATAAAACTGACACGCTTGATGAGGACACAGTCAAAGCTTTAAAAGGTAAACTGAGAAGTTAACAAAACTTCCATACATGCATATCTATGCCAATTTATTTTAAACATGGATAGCCAAATGTTCATTCATTATTGGTTAATTGGTATATTCTGTTTCCTTTTCACAGACCGTGTGATAAAGCAGTCTTCAATTACTACGGTGTCTGAATTGCAAGAAGAAGTGACCCTCCACTTAAACATGTGACATCTAAACTGTTTTGTGTTTTAGTTCAGCTTTGTATAGGTTTATCTTAAGTTGGTTAAAGGCGGAGTGCACTATTTAACAATGTTAACATTTGAAATTACCTAAACAAACATGCCTCTACCCCAATAGAATCTGGACCTTCTTTTAATAGAGCCACCACATACAACAGCAACCCCGGCAAGGATGTCGGTTAGTAGACACACCCCTTACTGCTGGTTGGCTACAAGTGTGTTTTGGTAGTCGGCCCAATTTCCTTTTCCAAAGCTTTTTTCAAACATTGTGCACTCCGTCTTTAAATTGCACTTAAACATTTTTATTTCAGTAACTTTTTATGCAGAGATTACATTATGATTATTATATAATCATTCCTTATGATTATTATATAATCATTGCTTGTGAATATTTAGTGATTGCATATTCATAGTGTACTTTGTTAATGTTAATGTTGTACAATTTGATAGAAGTAGCTCTGTAATTGCATTTCTCTGATATTTGTTTTATATTGTTTCTCTTTGGTCAAGAGATTATGTATGTCTCTGTGCTTGATTTACTTTAGATATTTTTGTAATGTACACAACACAATATGAAGTATATTAAATTGTTCTGTATTCAAAATCTGTGTATGTGACTTACTTAATGATTTTAATATAACATTTTAAATATTAAAAACAGCTTTATAATAAAATAGTAGTGTAATGCTAATACATTTCTATTAATGTAATGCTAGTATATTTCTAATATGCTGAAGTACTATTTAAGTGTTCTTAAAGCACAGTTAAATTAAGCTTTAAATGTATTCTAACTGTATTTTTAAGTGTATGAGAAGTGCATTTCAAATGAATTTTAAAGAAGTACACTTAAATTGCACTAAATATATTTGAAGTTGTTCCAATTTAACACAATTTCAATATATTAAATATAATACAAATAGATTAAAATTGACTTTAAATATATCTCGAAATGCATTTAATATATTTGAAGTGGGTTCAATATAATACATTTAATATGCATTTAGTATAGTAGCATTTAAATATATTAAGTATGTCCCAAAAAATACTATTTAAATATATTTATTTTTCACCTGGGAACCCTTGGCTATTCTTCTACAATTGGAAAAAACTGAATGGTCAACTCACGTGCGGCATGTCAGCCAATCAATAACGATTAGTAACATCATTGGCAGGCATTCAGAGTGTTAAGTAAAGCCGCAAGTCACACTGGACTCTGAGCATGCCAGTATTTGTCAGACATTATTGTGTAATTGGAGATAAATTTTATTTATTTTATTTATTTAGTTAATTTAATATGGACATAGCAATAGACATTGGACGAACCAGATGCATTGTACAAAGTGTTATAGCACGTGTGCTAATTTTCAACACCTGTCCATAGGAGGCTTTTACAACTAAAAAACAAACTAAAACCACAGTATACTAAACAAACACAGTTACACATGAGAACAACTTTGGCCCGTTTTAAGCCACTGTTTTAGCTCTCTGATAAAGATGTTAATATTGGTCTGCAGTTTAAATCCAGTGGGGAGAGAGTTCCAAAGTGTAGCCCCTCTAAAGGAGAAGCTAGATTGTCCAAAAGATGTTCTTAGCTTCGGGAGCACACAATCCCCACTAGCTGAGGCTCTGGTGGAGGGTCTAAGAGAACCCTGACGCCTCTCCATGAGGCCCGAAAACAGTGGTGACACACAATTGTTCAAACATTTAAAAGTCAATTTCAAAACACTAAAATTTATAAAATTTTCAAAAGTAAAAAGCTTGTGTTTTTGTATGATATCACACTGATGCCATCTCATAGGTTTTTTATCAAATATCTTAATTGCCTGTTTATAAAGAGAGGTGACTGGTTTTAGAGTGGACGCTGATGTTTGTGACCATACCGTAATACAGTATGACAAATGCGAAAAAACCATAGCATGCATAAACAATAAAGCCGCGTGATGTGACAAATGCCCTCTAATAAAACGAAAACAATTCAAGTTTGATTTCACTTTCTTGCAAACATGGTTTACTTGACTTTGAAACTTCAAGTGTTTGTCCAAAATAATTCCCAAATATTTAGTTTCATGAACCTCTTGAATGGGTTCTTGGTCTAAATGAACCTCAAAGATGCTGTCAGGGGACCTCCGGTTGATCGAAAAACACATTGAAAAAGTTTTCTGTACGTTTAAAGTTAAATGAGACAGCTGAAGCCATCTTGAGATGTTATGTAGTGCCTGTGTTAACTGCTGCCCAGCCAGTGCAGTTGTTTTTGCTGACACATGGATAACTGTGTCGTCAGCATAAAGCTGGCAATTTACACCCTGACAGCAATCTGGAAGATCATTTATATACATTGAAAACAACAGTGGTCCTAAAACTGACCCTTGAGGCACTCCTAAGTCATTTAGACTCAAGTTGGATTTAACGGTTCCTACTTTAACACATTGTTCTCTACCCTCCAGGTATGACTTAAACCATGAGAGAGCTGCAGGTGAAAGTTGGAAATGTTGTAATTTCTGTAATAAAATACAGTGGTCCACTGTGTCGAAGGCCTTCTTTAGATCTAAAAACACAGCGCCTACGACATTCCCTTTATCCAGTGAACCTTTAATCTGTTCTAGCAAGAAGCAATTTGCTGTTTCTGTACTGTGTTTTTGTCTGAACCCAAACTGCTGGGCATGCAACAATTTGTTATTTTCAAGATGTTCTATTAATTGTTCCGCCACAATTTTTTCCAGAACTTTAGAAACAACAGGGAGAATGGAAATAGGCCTATAATTACAGGCTTGATCTTTATCGCCTGACTTATAAATTGGAGTTATAACAGCAGTCTTCCAGCTCTGAGGAAAAGTATTTGTCTGTATTGACTGGTTTACAAGATAAGTAATGGGATCGAGCAAACTGCTTAGATGTTTTTTAATTAGAGAAACATTGAGATTATGTATGTCTCTTGATGTAGAATTTTTCATTTTGACAATAATTTTCCTTACTTTGTCACACGAAACTTCTCTGATTTGTAAGAGATCTGTACTACTAGGCTGAACTTTATTCTCATGAGGTAATTTGCCCTTGAAAGGTTTAGCTAGATCGTAAACTGATTCGACAAAGTATTTGTTTAGCTCATTTGCAATTAACTGGTTATCAGTAACATAATTATCATCAATTTTAAGGCAATCTATAATTTGAAGGTTTTTCCTATTAGAATTTGTCATCTTATTTATATGTTGCCATAGTTTAGAGCTGCTTCCATTTGCATCTTCTATCATTTTTATAAAATATTTTGTTTTTGCTTTACGCAGCTCACTTATGACTTTGTTCCTGAGACCAGTGAAGATTTGATGGTCAATATTATTCCTAGATTTTAAGGACTTTTTAAGTGCAAGGTCACGTTTTTTAGCCATTAGCCAAATGTCGTGGTTAAACCATGGTAGAGAATACTTCCTTGTTTTTTTTGTCCAGGTTTTTGTATACTTATTTATTACATCATTTAGTTTAGTGACAAATTTGGATGCACTCACATTTAAATCTGTCTCAGCGATAATACTATTCCAATTAATTTGATTTAGCTCATTTTCGAAAGAATTTATTTTTGATTTGGGAATTCCTGTTGTTTTCATTTTATTCTCTGCTTTATTATGATTAATAAAACGCTTTTTAGTTAACTTTCTAACAGCTAATGTCATGTTATGGTCACTAAGCCCTGTGATCAGATTATAAGTTTTAGTTATTCTTTCTGGTCTATTTACAAAAATCAAATCAATCAATGTTTCGCTTTGTTTAGTAATTCTTGTAGGTTTGTTTATCATTTGCTTATATTTGAACTTATCCATCAATAATTTCAGCTTTGTTCTGCTGTTATTTTTCTCCTGCCAATTTATATTGAAATCGCCCATTATTATACATTCTGTACAATTATCAATATTCAACAGGAGACTCTTAAGATCTTCATCGAAATTTACTCTATGTGAAGGTGGATTATAAATGACGATTAATTTAAATTGCATTGTTGCAGACAGAATTACATTTAGCCCCAGGCATTCCAATGTCGAGTCAATGTTAACTATCTCACACTTAAATTTATCTTTGATGTATAATAGCACCCCCCCACCCCTCCCTTTGTCCCTATCTCTCCTGTAACACTTAAAGCCAGGTATGTTGATTAGGTCTGTAGGAACGGATGGATACAGCCAGCTTTCAGTCACACACATGTAATCCAGGTTGGAATCAGTTAACAATCTTTTAATTTGATCTATTTTTGGTAAGATACTCCTTATATTAATGTGTCCTCCCAAAATCCCCTTTGGTTTTGTTTGGGGATTCCAAATAATCTGGGCATGATTTACAGTTTGAAAGATCTTCAGCTCTTTCTGCTTGAGCGCTGCCCGATTTGGATTTTTGGACCTTGTATGTTGCCGTCGTTGTTTACATTCGTTATCTGTTGTAATGCATGGGCCGTGTAGATCAAGACTCACCGCAGTGTCCGAATCCAAATTACAGACAACGATGCTCTGAGACTCTGTTGCTGGTACTGGATAACATACACCCACGCTCCACTCCTCATCGCGATCAAAGCCCCGCATCTGCTGCGGCTCCAACACGACAGCGCCAGCAGTTGTTCCGTCCCTCTCGCCGCCAGATGCACTACTTTCAGTCAGAAAGACTACGTCTGTTGTTACATCAACTTCCGGAAACGAATCATGTTCTTGATACTGCTGTTCAGTGTGTTGGAATACATCGTCTTTACGTAGTGGCCCGGGATTTAAGTGTACATCTCCCGACAGAAGCAGCAACAACATTAAAGTTTTAATTATTTTTGGAGGAGCGTGCTTCTGCTTGCTCGTGCAGTTGCGTTTGTTCAGTCTTTTGGAAGCCCGTGCTTCATTGGCAGTAAAGGTGTGGGAGAAGATGGTAACATAACCAACACCAAAAAAATATAGTTTGGTTTTCTCACCCAAAATGCCAAATGGATCTTGATCAACAGCAGCGGGACGGTTAGTATTTTCACCTGCTTTAGTTGGTATATCGCATATAAACAGTACTGACATAAACGCCAGAATGCAACAGGTAGCCAAGACTGCTATATGGTGGTTTTCGTACTCATGTTTGCGGTTTCTCTTTTGTTTGCGAAAATGTTTGTTGATATCATATAAAGCACCAATTTTAAACTGGTTAGGGACTATATGAGCGGCAATATGTCCTGATTTGTGTTCGTGAGTGGAGCCCACCAAACCACTCACGCCATCCGCCGCCGCCGCCATCTTCCACATAGGAAAGAATGTGGTCGCAAAGGCCTTGTTGATGAAATGTGAGGGTACATGCACATTTATGCAAAAATGTATAGGTGGAGTGCGTTAGGCTCTGTGATTCTGTTCAGTATTTCCTAAATAAAATCTAATACATACATTATTCTATTAATAACTTGTATTACTGAAATGCATATATTAATAAGTTCAGGGATGAATAAGAATTGATCAGATGTTATTAATAACAACCAAAACAAAACACAAAGAACACCGTGCCAGGGGTATTACAATAAATAAATCAATAATAAATAAATAAATAAATAGTCTTTTTTTTAAATAACATATAAAGAGATTTTTCAAGTTTTTATGAAAAATCACAGTTCTTTGCGTACAACTCATAGATGAGTTTTACAGCATACAATTAACGACCACATGGGAACTCGAATGTTCTTTAAGTAAGTGTGCAACTTTTTTCTGTAACAGACTGGGCCAACGTATGGAAGAAGAATGATGAAGGGATATCTGGCTACAAAAGGTATAACTGCATCTGAAGGTCGTGTTGGAAGTGTGCTGCGAACCATCAATCAGCCCTATCATGTGGCTCGGTATCATGTAGGTATCATCAAAGAAATGACAGATGTACATTTTTACAAGTGTTAGTGAAACTCAAACATGAAACTTAAGCACTATTCGGACGGGATTAGTTTTCCAAACGACCTTTGAGTTTCAAAACGTCCCCCACGACGTCTGTGATTTTATGAGTCGATTCGGACGGGACTAAATTTTACATGCTATTCCAGAGGTGGGAGTGTCTGTTTCATGCGTTTGGGCGTTTCTGAAGATCACATGCTCTGGATGCGCGCTCATATGACGTAGCAGCAGCGCAAACATGGCGGCGAGAAAGAAAGCGAGACACTGGACTCGGGAGGAAACTTTAGCTTTAATTTCGGTATGGAGTGAACCTACATTCCAATTTCAATTTGAACACTGCGTACACAATCACAAAGTTTGGCACGAAATCTGGAAAAAAGTTTGTCAGGTTTGTCTTTCGATACAAAACACGTTCGACTCCATGAAATGCAAAGACCGCATTGAGTATCTCAAGCGACTTTATCGGGACTGCGTGAAGCACAACAACAAGACCGGGTCTGACCCACAACGTTGCCCATATTATGATGAACTGGACTCTGTTCTTGGTTAGTAACTGCTTATGTTTTTTATATTATTTTATATTTATTGCACAATATAAAGCTCTTTGCAGTTTACTAATATTGAACTTTTAAAACTGTGTTATGTACAAATGTATTTCACGATAGTCATAAACATTGTTATGAATAAACATTTATATAAGACCAAAATGTAAACTGGCTAAAATTAGATGGCATATTACATCTGTTTGTGTTCGTATTTCATCATTTCTGTCAATATTAAGTTATTAATTTTCGTGCATTTCCTTAGCATGTCGCCCTATGACTAACCCTAGGGGTTGGACATATGGATATGTCAAGCTCAGATGAGCAAGAACATTCATGTAAGTTTTCAAAAATGTCTCATTTTACAAATTATCACTGTTGCCATTTAAATGAGATATTGCACCTCTCAAATGTGCCAAATTATATATCTCATCACAGCTAGCAGTGCAGACACATCTGGAGTATGTTGGACTTTAAGGCGTCCATTTGCATGTTCATAATTTAGAGGGAAGGCAAAAGATACAAATATCTAAGTTCAAATATTTATTGATCAGATATGAAAAAGTTTAACAGCGCTGGGTCCTCTCAAGTAACGAACAACCAGCTCAGGAAGTAACATGCTTATTTATAAAATATGTGACGTCGATCTTTCTTCAGAAAATCTCCACCCACAAAGGCCGTTCCCCTCGTCCATCTGACTCCATCACCACACCCAATTTTAGCCTGTAGGCAAAGATGGACACACATAGACAAAGAAAAACAAACTGTTCTCCTCTCATCCCTGGGAGCCCTGCAGTTCCTCTCCAGTACTCCTCCACTTTGAATAGCATGTTATAATGCTTTCTTAAAAACAAATCATTAATAAAACATTCATTTATAAAAAACATAAGCTGTAAGATGAAAGTGATTATTATGTAAAACATATTTCAATATCATGACATCATTTCATTATTTGTAAAATTGGTTATATGAATAAGGCACACATTAACTTCTTTAGATAGATAAACACATATTAAATCTTTTACTGCAATACTACTTCTAAGCAAACACTTTAATCATTATTAAAAACCATCTGTTAGGAAAGAAAACACACACACACACACAGACACACAGGAGATTCTGTTCTTCAAGGTTGAGCTGCCCTGCCCCCATTAGGTTATTATGTTGGCTTGAGAAAGCCAACATACTGTTGTTGCACTTAAACTTATTATTATTATGTTGGCTTGAGAAAGCCAACATACTGTTGTTGCACTTAAACTTATTATTATTATGTTGGCTTGAGAAAGCCAACATACTGTTGTTGCACTTAAACTTATTATTATTAGTGGTGCTTGCATTTATGCAAGGCATCACTATTTCTATTCCTCAGGGATATTATTATTAGTGGTGCTTGCATTTATGCAAGGCATCACTATTACTATTGCTCATACTTATTATTAGTGGTGCTTGCATTTATGCAAGGCATCACTATTACTATCTTGCATACTTATTATTATTATTATTATTATTATTATTATTATTATTCTTTGTTGAATTGTTTTACTTTTGGCTTGGAGTATAATCATATATTGTCCCCCGAAATTTGCCACGGCAAGCACCACTTCACATTTTCTTCAGGAAATGTACCTATCTAGTTATTATTATTATTATTCTTTTTCTGGACACTTTTTCGGCGCATAACTCGTCCCGCACGCTTTGTCGTAGACCCATAAATTAGGGCTCAAATCGACCGGCTTATTGAGGAGAGGTGTGCTATGACTTTTATAAGCGATCGGGTGCAGGATTTCCGAAAGGGGGGCGAAAAACCACCCAAAAAATCCCATTGACTTAACAATGCGCCCAACTTTGACGAGTCATAGCTCCGCTCGAGGATTTTGTAGAAACATGTGGGTTACAACACTTGAAGAGGGTGGTAGGCTCTGTAAGAACATGGATCACAATGGGGTGTAAGTTGTACCCCTGGGGTGTAAGAGGTGCCCAAAAGTGCCCCAATGAAAAGTCAATGGGGCAAAATCCCATAGACTTACCATTGCAAAAATTTTGACGGGTCATAGGTCCGAGCCAGGATTTCATAGAAACATGTGGGTTACTACATTTGAAGAGGGTGCTAGACTCTGTCAGGACGTCCCCCACAATGGGGTGTAAGGTTACCATAGCAACCATTTTGGGCACCCTAGCAACCTATACCATAGACTGCAATTATAAAATGCCCGGATGGATATCTTTGCACCACAGTGTCATAGAGACATGGGGGTGGGCTCATTTTACTCAGGCATCCAATCAGTCTCTCAGGATCCTTACAGACTTACTAAGCCACGCCCCTAGCAACCACTTTTGAGCACCCTATCAACATAAAATACAAACAGTTATATCTCGGCATCAGAACATCGTAGAGACACGGGGGTTGGACCGTTTTACTTGTGACTAGGGGTGTAACAATTGGGCACATCATTGGCCACTCCCAAGCCACGCCCCTAGCAACCAAATACAGTACCCTAGCAACAGAGTAAACAAAGCCTTATATCTCCGCATCAGAACATCGTAGAGACACGGGGGTTGGACCGTTTTACTTGTGACTCGGAGTGTAATCACTGGGCACATCATTGGCCACTCCCAAGCCACGCCCCTAGCAACCAAATACAGTACCCTAGCAACAGAGTAAACAAAGCCTTATATCTCCGCATCAGAACATCGTAGAGACATGGGGGTTGGACCGTTTGACTCGTGACTCAGAGTGTAATCATTATGGGATGCCAATTTTTCCCTAGCAACCAAATACAGTACCCTAGCAACAGAGTAAACAAAGCCTTATATCTCCGCATCAGAACATCGTAGAGACACGGGGGTTGGACCGTTTGACTCGTGACTCGGCGGGTAATCACTATGAGATGCCAATTTTTTCCCTAGCAACCAAATACAGTACCCTAGCAACAGAGTAAACAAAGCCTTATATCTCCGCATCAGAACATCGTAGAGACATGGGGGTTGGACCGTTTGACTCGTGACTCAGAGTGTAATCATTATGGGATGCCAATTTTTTCCCTAGCAACCAAATATAGTACCCTAGCAACAGAGTAAACAAAGCCTTATATCTCAGCATCAGAACATCGTAGAGACACGGGGGTTGGACCGTTTGACTCGTGACTCAGATTGTAATCATTATGGGATGCCAATTTTTTCCCTAGCAACCAAATATAGTACCCTAGCAACAGAGTAAACAAAGCCTTATATCTCCGCATCAGAACATCGTAGAGACATGGGGGTTGGACCGTTTGACTCGTGACTCGGCGGGTAATCACTATGAGATGCCAATTTTTTCCCTAGCAACCAAATACAGTACCCTAGCAACAGAGTAAACAAAGCCTTATATCTCCGCATAAGAACATCGTAGAGACATGGGGGTTGGACCGTTTGACTCGTGACTCAGAGTGTAATCATTATGGGATGTCAAAATTTTCCCTAGCAACCAAATACAGTACCCTAGCAACCGAATAAACAAAGCCTTATATCTCTGCACCAGAACATCGTTGAGACACGGGGGTTGGACCGTATGACTCGTGACTCAGAGTGTAATCATTATGGGATGCCAAATTTTTCCCTAGCAACCAAATACAGTACCCTAGCAACCGGATAAACACAGCCTTATATCTCCACATCAGAACATCGTACAGACACGGTAGTTGAATCGTTTAACTTTTGGCTTGGAGTATAATCATATATGGTCCCCAGAATTTTGCCACGGCAAGCACCACTCACATTTTCTTCAGGAAATGTACCTATCTAGTTTATAATTATTATTCTTCTTTTTCTGGACACTTTTTCGGCGCGTAACTCGTCCCGCACGGTTTAACGTAGTCCCACGAAAGAGGGCTCAAATCGACCGGATTATTGAGGAGAGGTGTGCTATGACTTTTATAAGGGATCGGGTGCAGGATTTCTGAAAGGGGGGCAAAAAACCACCCGAAAAATCCCATTGACTTAACATTGCGCCCAACTTTGACAGGTCATAGCTCCGCTCAAGGATTTTATAGAAACATGTGGGTTACAACATTTGAAGAGGGTGGTAGGCTCTGTAAGAACTTGGATCACAATGGGGTTTAAGTTGTACCCCTGGGGTGTAAGAGGCACCCAAAATTTCCCATTGACTTATAATGGGGCAGTAAACATGCCCATATAAGGGAATAAAACAGTTCCAGATGGGATATCTTTGCTTTACAGTGTCATAGAGATAAGTGGGTGGGCTCATTTCACTCGGGCATCCAATCAGTCTCTCAGGATCATCCCAGAGCTATTAAGCCACGCCCCTAGCAACAATTTTGGGCACCCTAGCAACATCTCCCATAGACTGCCATTATAAAATGCCCAGATGGATATCTTTGCATCACACTGTCACAGAGACATGGGGGTGGGCTCATTTTACTCAGGCACCCAATCAGTCTCTCAGGATCCTTACATAGGTATTAAGCCACGCCCCTAGCAACCACTTTTGAGCACCCTAGCAACTTAAAATTCAAACAGTTATATCTCGGCATCAGAACATCGTAGAGACACGGGGGTTGGACCGTTTGACTCGTGACTCAGAGTGTAATCATTATGGGATGCCAATTTTTTCCCTAGCAACCAAATACAGTACCCTAGCAACAGAGTAAACAAAGCCTTATATCTCGGCATCAGAACATCGTAGAGACACGGGGGTTGGACCGTTTGACTTGTGACTCAGAGCGTAATCATTTTGGGATGCCAATTTTTTCCCTAGCAACCAAATACAGTACCCTAGCAACAGAGTAAACAAAGCCTTATATCTCCGCATCAGAACATCGTAGAGACACGGGGGTTGGACCGTTTGACTCGTGACTCAGAGTGTAATCATTATGGGATGCCAATTTTTCCCCTAGCAACCAAACACAGTACCCTAGCAACAGAGTAAACAAAGCCTTATATCTCCGCATCAGAACATCGTAGAGACACGGGGGTTGGACCGTTTGACTCGTGACTCAGAGTGTAATCATTATGGGATGCCAATTTTTTCCCTAGCAACCAAATACAGTACCCTAGCAACAGAGTAAACAAAGCCTTATATCTCCGCATCAGAACATCGTAGAGACACGGGGGTTGGACCGTTTGACTCGTGACTCAGAGTGTAATCATTATGGGATGCCAATTTTTTCCCTAGCAACCAAATACAGTACCCTAGCAACCGAATAAACAAAGCCTTATATCTCCGCATCAGAACATCGTAGAGAGACGGGGTTTGGATCGTTTTACTCGTGACTGGAAGTATGATCATATACTGTCCCCAGAAATTTGCCACGGCAAGCACCACTCACATTTTCTTCAGGAAATGTACCTATCTAGTTATTATTATATTTTATTCTTACATCTGCACGTTTTTTCGGCACCTAACTCGTCCCGCACGGTTTGTCGTAGACCCATGAAAGAGGGCTCAAATCGACGGGCTTATTAAGGACACGACTGCTATGACTTTTATAAGCGATCGGGTGCAGGATTTTCGAAAGGGGGGCGAAAAACCACCCGAAAAATCCCATTGACTTAACATTGAGCCCAACTTTGACGAGTCATAGCTCCGCTCGAGGATTTTGTAGAAACATGTAGGTTACAACATTTGGAGAGGGTGGTAGACTCTGTAAGAACATATATCACAATGGGGTGTAAGTTGTACCCCTTGGGTGTAAGAGGCGCCCAAAAGTGCCCCAATGAAAAGTCAATGGGGCGAAAATCCCATAGACTTAACATTGCAAATACTTTGACGGGTCATAGGTACGAGCGAGGATTTCGTAGAAACATGTGGGTTGCTAAAATTAAAGAGGGTGCTAGACTCTGTCAGGACGTCCCCCACAATGGGGTGTAAGGTTACCCTAGCAACCATTTTGGGCACCCTAGCAACCTATCCCATAGACTGCCATTTATAAAATGCCCAGATGGATATCTTTGCACCACAGTGTCACAGAGACATGGGGGTGGGCTCATTTTACTCAGGCATCCAATCAGTCTCTCAGGATCCTTATTGAGGTATTAAGCCACGCCCCTAGCAACCAGTTTTGAGCACCCTAGCAACATAAAATTCAAACAGTTATATCTCCGCATCAGAACATCGTAGAGACACGGGGGTTGGACCGTTTGACTCATGACTCGGAGGGTAATCACTAGTGGATGCAATTTTTTCCCTAGCAACCAAATACAGTACCCTAGCAACAGAGTAAACAAAGCCTTATATCTCCTCATCAGAACATCGTAGAGACACGGGGGTTGGACCGTTTGACTCGTGACTCGGAGGGTAATCACTAGTGGATGCCATTTTTTTCTCTAGCAACCAAATACAGTACCCTAGCAACAGAGTAAACAAAGCCTTATATCTCCGCATCAGAACATCGTAGTGACACGGGGTTTGGACCGTTTGACTCGTGACTCGGAGGGTAATCACTAGTGGATGCCATTTTTTTCCCTAGCAACCAAATACAGTACCCTAGCAACAGAGTAAACAAAGCCTTATATCTCCGCATCAGAACATCGTAGAGACACGGGGTTTGGACCGTTTGACTCGTGACTCGGAGGGTAATCACTAGTGGATGCCATTTTTTTCCCTAGCAACCAAATACAGTACCCTAGCAACAGAGTAAACAAAGCCTTATATCTCAGCATCAGAACATCGTAGAGACACGGGAGTTGGATCGTTTTACTTTTGGCTTGGAGTATAATCATATATGATCTCCAGAAATTTGCCACGGCAAGCACCACTCACATTTTCTTCAGGAAATGTACCTATCTAGTTATGTTGGCTTGAGAAAGCCAACATACTGTTGTTGCACTTAAACTTATTATTCTTTTTCTTCTGAGACTAAAATTTCTAACTCTAACTCGTCCTAGAGCTTTCAAGCTACAGCCATCAAACTTTGGACAGACCTTCGGTCTGATCTGACTCGAGTTGCTATATCTTTTCTAACTGATGGGACCTTCCGAATTCCTAAACGGGGCGCTGAAACACCCCAAAATTTCCATAGACTTAACATTGAGACAAACTTTGACGGGTCATAGCTGCGAGTGAGAAACTTGTAGAAACTTGTGGCTTACCACATTAAAGGAGGCTGACAGGCTGTGTAAGAACATACCTCACAATGGGGTGTAAGCTGTACCCCTGGGGTGTAAGAGGCCCCCCAAATTTCCCATTGACTTATAATGGGGCAGGAAACATGCCCATAAAAGGGGAAAAAAGCGTCCCAGATGGAATATCTTCACTTTAGAGTGTCTTAGAGACATGGGGGTGGGCTCATTTTACTCAAGCATCCAATCAGTCTCTTAGGATCACCCCAGAGCTATTAAGCCACGCCCCTAGCAACAATTTTGGGTACCCTAGCAACATCTCCCATAGACTACCATTATAAAAAGCCCAGATGGATATCTTTGCACCAGAGTGTCATAGAGACATAGGGGTGGGCTCATTTTACTCAGGCATCCAATCAGTCTCTTAGGATTCTTATTGAAGTATTAAGCCACGCCCCTAGCAACAAAATATGAAGACCCTAGCAACATAATAAACAAAGCCTTATATCTCTGGATCTGAACATCGTAGAGACACAGGGGTTGGACCGTTTTACTCGTGGCTTGAAGTGTAATCATTATGGGATGGCAATTTTATCCCTAGCAACCAAACTTAGTACCCTAGCAACGGAATAAACAAAGCCTTATATCTCCGCTTCAGAACATCATAGAGACACGGGGGCTGGACCGTTTTACTTGTGTCTTGAAGTGTGATCATTATGGGATGCCAATTTTCTCCCTAGCAACCAAACTTAGTACCCTAGCAACAGAATAAACAAAGCCTTATATCTCCGCATCAGAACATTGTAGAGACACGGGGGTTGGACCGTTTTACTTGTGGCTTGAAGGGTGATCATTATGGGATTCCAATTTTCTCCCTAGCAACCAAACTTAGTACCCTAGCAACGCAATAAATGTTAGCTTCATGCTAGCTTCATGCTAGCTTCATGTTTATCATGCTAGCTTCATGCTAATCATGCTAACTTCATGCTAGCTTCATGCTAATCATGCTAGCATCATACTAGCTTCATGCTAATCATGCTACCATCATGCTAGCTTCATGCTAACTTCATGCTAATCATGCTAGCTTCATGCTAATCATGCTAGCATCATGCTAGCTTCATGCTAATCATGATAGCATCATGCTAGCTTCATGCTAATCATGCTAGCATTATGCTAGCTTCATGCGTATCATGCTAGCATCATGCTAGCTTCATGCTAATCATGCTAACATCATGCTAGCTTCATGCTAATCATGCTAGCATCATGCTAGCTTCATGCTAATCATGCTAACTTCATGCTAATCATGCTAGCATCATGCTAGCTTCATGCTAATCATGCTAACAACAAGCTAGCTTCATGCTAATCATGCTAGCATCATGCTAGCTTCATGCTAATCATGCTAACATCATGCTAGCTTCATGGTAAATCATGCTACCTTCATACTTCAACATACTAACAGCCAGATAGCCTACTAAACTAAACTTATGTCAAACCGTTTTAAACGTTCAGGCTACGCTTTCTCAAGCCAACATAAAGTTTGTCTTCAAACTTTACTATCTAGTTATTATTATGTTGGCTTGAGAAAGCCAACATACTGTTGTTGCACTTAAACTTATTATGTTGGCTTTGAAAAAGCCAATATATTGTTATTGCTATTAAACTTATTATTAGTGGTGCTTGCATTTATGCAAAGCATCACTATTATTATTGCTCAAAGATATTATTAGTGGTGCTTGCATTTATGCAAAGCATCACTATTATTATTGCTCATACTTATTATTATTATTATTATTATATCTTATTATTCTTATGTCTGCACACTTTTTCGGCGCGTAACTCGTCCCACACGGTTTGTCGTAGACACACGAAAGAGGGCTCAAATTGACCGGATTATTGAGGAGAGGTGTGCTATGACTTTTATAAGAGATCGGGTGCAGGATTTCCGAAAGGGGGGCGAAAAACCACCCAAAAAATCCCATTGACTTAACATTGGGCCGAACTTTGACGGGTCATAGCTCCGCTCGAGGATTTGGTAGAAATATGTGGGTTATAACATTTGAAGAGGGTGGTAGGCTCTGTAAGAACATACATCACAATGGGGTGTAAGCTGTACCCCTGGGGTGTAAGAGGCACCCGAAATTCCCCATTGACTTATAATGGGGCAGGGAACACGCCCATATAAGGGAATAAAATCGTTCCAGATGGGATATCTTTGCTTTACAGTGTCGTAGAGATAAGTGGGTGGGCTCATTTTACTCGGGCATCCAATCAGTCTCTCAGGATCATCTCAGAGCTATTAAGCCACGCCCCTAGCAACCACTTTTGAACACCCTAGCAACATCTCCCATAGACTGCCATTATAAAATGCCCAGATGGATATCTTTGCAGCACAGTGTCATAGAGACATGGGGGTGGACTCATTTTACTCAGGCATCCAATCAGTCTCTCAGGATCCTTACATAGGTATTAAGCCACGCCCCTAGCAACCACTTTTGAGCACCCTAGCAACATAAAATTCAAAACAGTTATATCTCGGCATCAGAAAATTGTAGAGAAACGGGGGTTGGACCGTTTTACTTGTGCCTCGGAGTATAATAACTAGCCACATCATTGGCCACTCCCAAGCCACGCCCCTAGCAACTAAATTTGAGCACCCTAGCAACAGAATAAACAAAGCCTTATATTATCGCATCAGAACATCGTAGAGACACGGGGGTTGGACCATTTTACTTGTGACTCGGAGTGTAATAACTAGCCACATCATTGGCCACTCCCAAGCCACGCCCCTAGCAACTAAATTTGAGCACCCTAGCAACAGAATAAACAAAGCCTTATATCTTCGCATCAGAACATCGTAGAGACATGGGGGTTGGACCGTTTGACTCGTGACTCGAAGTGTAATAACTAGCCACATCATTGGCCACTCCCAGGCCACGCCCCTAGCAACCAAATATGAACACCCTAGCAACAGAATAAACAAACCTTTATATCTCCTCATCAGAACATCGTAGAGACACGGGGGTTGGACCGTTTGACTCGTGACTAGGAGGGTAATCACCAGTGGATGCCATTTTTTTCCCTAGCAACCAAATACAGTACCCTAGCAACAGAGTAAACAAAGCCTTATAACTCCGCATCAGAACATCGTAGAGACACGGGGGTTGGACCGTTTGACTCGTGACTCGGAGGGTAATCACTAGTGGATGCAATTTTTTCCCCTAGCAACCAAATACAGTACCCTAGCAACAGAGTAAACAAAGCCTTATATCTTCTCATCAGAACATCGTAGAGACACGGGGGTTGGACCGTTTGACTCGTGACTCGGAGGGTAATCACTAGTGGATGCCATTTTTTCCCCTAGCAACCAAATACAGTACCCTAGCAACAGAGTAAACAAAGCCTTATATCTCTGCATCAGAACATCATAGAGACACGGGGGTTGGATCATTTTACTTTTAGCTTGGAGTATAATCATATATGGTCACCAGAATTTGCCACGGCAAGCACCACTTCACATTTTCTTCAGGAAATGTACCTATCTAGTTATTATTATTATTCTTCTTTTTCTGGACACTTTTTCGGCGCGTAACTCGTCCCGCACGCTTTGTCGTAGACCCATAAATTAGGGCTCAAATCGACCGGCTTATTGAGGAGAGGTGTGCTATGACTTTTATAATCGATCGGGTGCAGGATTTCAGAAAGGGGGGCGAAAAACCACCCAAAAAATCCCATTGACTTAACATTGCGCCCAACTTTGACGAGTCATAGCTCCGCTCGAGGATTTTGTAGAAACATCTGGGTTACAACATTTGAAGAGGGTGGTAGGCTCTGTAAGAACATGGATCACAATGGGGTGTAAGTTGTACCCCTGGGGTGTAAGAGGTGCCCAAAAGTGCCCCAATGAAAAGTCAATGGGGCAAAATCCCATAGACTTACCATTGCAAAAATTTTGACGGGTCATAGGTCCGAGCCAGGATTTCATAGAAACATGTGGGTTACTAAATTTGAAGAGGGTGCTAGACTCTGTCAGGACGTCCCCCACAATGGGGTGTAAGGTTACCATAGCAACCATTTTGGGCACCCTAGCAACCTATACCATAGACTGCCATTATAAAATGCCCGGATGGATATCTTTGCACCACAGTGTCATAGAGACATGGGGGTGGGCTCATTTTACTCAGGCATCCAATCAGTCTCTCAGGATCCTTACAGACTTACTAAGCCACGCCCCTAGCAACCACTTTTGAGCACCCTAGCAACATAAAATACAAACAGTTATATCTCGGCATCAGAACATCGTAGAGACACGGGGGTTGGACCGTTTTACTTGTGACTAGGGGTGTAACAATTGGGCACATCATTGGCCACTCCCAAGCCACGCCCCTAGCAACCAAATTTGAGCACCCTAGCAACCGAATAAACAAAGCCTTATATCTCCGCATCAGAACATCGTAGAGACACGGGGTTTGGACCGTTTTACTTGTGACTCGGAGTGTAATCACTGGGCACATAATTGGCCACTCCCAAGCCACGCCCCTAGCAACCAAATACAGTACCCTAGCAACAGAGTAAACAAAGCCTTATATCTCCGCATCAGAACATCGTAGAGACACGGGGGTTGGACCGTTTTACTTGTGACTCGGAGTGTAATCACTGGGCACATCATTGGCCACTCCCAAGCCACGCCCCTAGCAACCAAATACAGTACCCTAGCAACAGAGTAAACAAAGCCTTATATCTCCGCATCAGAACATCGTAGAGACACGGGGGTTGGACCGTTTGACTCATGACTCGGAGGGTAATCACTAGTGGATGCCATTTTTTCCCCTAGCAACCAAATACAGTACCCTAGCAACAGAGTAAACAAAGCCTTATTTCTCCGCATCAGAACATCGTAGAGACACAGGGGTTGGACCGTTTGACTCATGACTCGGAGGGTAATCACTAGTGGATGCAATTTTTTTCCCTAGCAACCAAATACAGTACCCTAGCAACAGAGTAAACAAAGCCTTATATCTCCGCATCAGAACATCGTAGAGACATGGGGTTTGGACCGTTTGACTCGTGACTCGGAGGGTAATCACTAGTGGATGCCATTTTTTCCCTAGCAACCAAATACAGTACCCTAGCAACAGAGTAAACAAAGCCTTATATCTCCGCATCAGAACATTGTAGAGACACGGGGGTTGGACCGTTTGACTCGTGACTCGGAGGGTAATCACTAGTGGATGCCATTTTTTTCCCTAGCAACCAAATACAGTACCCTAGCAACAGAGTAAACAAAGCCTTATATCTCCGCATCAGAACATCGTAGACACACGGGGTTTGGACCGTTTGACTCGTGACTCGGAGGGTAATCATTAGTGGATGCCATTTTTTCCCCTAGCAACCAAATACAGTACCCTAGCAACAGAGTAAACAAAGCCTTATATCTCCGCATCAGAACATCGTAGAGACACTGGGTTTGGACCGTTTGACTCGTGACTCGGAGGGTAATCACTAGTGGATGCCATTTTTTTCCCTAGCAACCAAATACAGTACCCTAGCAACAGAGTAAACAAAGCCTTATATCTCCGCATCAGAACATCGTAGAGACACGGGAGTTGGATCGTTTTACTTTTGGCTTGGAGTATAATCATATATGATCTCCAGAATTTTGCTACGGCAAGCACCACTCACATTTTCTTCAGGAAATGTACCTATCTAGTTATTATTCTTCTTTTTCTGGACACTTTTTCGGCGCGTAACTCGTCCCGCACGCTTTGTCGTAGACCCATAAATTAGGGCTCAAATCGACCGGCTTATTGAGGAGAGGTGTGCTATGACTTTTATAAGCGATCGGGTGCAGGATTTCCGAAAGGGGGGCGAAAAACCACCCAAAAAATCCCATTGACTTAACATTGCGCCCAACTTTGACGAGTCATAGCTCCGCTCGAGGATTTTGTAGAAACATGTGGGTTACAACATTTGAAGAGGGTGGTAGGCTCTGTAAGAACATGGATCACAATGGGGTGTAAGTTGTACCCCTGGGGTGTAAGAGGTGCCCAAAAGTGCCCCAATGAAAAGTCAATGGGGCAAAATCCCATAGACTTACATTGCAAAAATTTTGACGGGTCATAGGTCCGAGCCAGGATTTCATAGAAACATGTGGGTTACTAAATTTGAAGAGGGTGCTAGACTCTGTCAGGACGTCCCCCACAATGGGGTGTAAGGTTACCATAGCAACCATTTTGGGCACCCTAGCAACCTATACCATAGACTGCCATTATAAAATGCCCGGATGGATATCTTTGCACCACAGTGTCATAGAGACATGGGGGTGGGCTCATTTTACTCAGGCATCCAATCAGTCTCTCAGGATCCTTACAGACTTACTAAGCCACGCCCCTAGCAACCACTTTTGAGCACCCTAGCAACATAAAATACAAACAGTTATATCTCGGCATCAGAACATCGTAGAGACACGGGGGTTGGACCGTTTTACTTGTGACTAGGGGTGTAACAATTGGGCACATCATTGGCCACTCCCAAGCCACGCCCCTAGCAACCAAATTTGAGCACCCTAGCAACCGAATAAACAAAGCCTTATATCTCCGCATCAGAACATCGTAGAGACACGGGGTTTGGACCGTTTTACTTGTGACTCGGAGTGTAATCACTGGGCACATAATTGGCCACTCCCAAGCCACGCCCCTAGCAACCAAATACAGTACCCTAGCAACAGAGTAAACAAAGCCTTATATCTCCGCATCAGAACATCGTAGAGACACGGGGGTTGGACCGTTTTACTTGTGACTCGGAGTGTAATCACTGGGCACATCATTGGCCACTCCCAAGCCACGCCCCTAGCAACCAAATACAGTACCTTAGCAACAGAGTAAACAAAGCCTTATATCTCCACATCAGAACATCGTAGAGACACGGGGGTTGGACCGTTTGACTCATGACTCGGAGGGTAATCACTAGTGGATGCAATTTTTTTCCCTAGCAACCAAATACAGTACCCTAGCAACAGAGTAAACAAAGCCTTATATCTCCGCATCAGAACATCGTAGAGACACGGGGGTTGGACCGTTTGACTCGTGACTCGGAGGGTAATCACTAGTGGATGCCATTTTTTTCCCTAGCAACCAAATACAGTACCCTAGCAACAGAGTAAACAAAGCCTTATATCTCCGCATCAGAACATCGTAGAGACACGGGGTTTGGACCGTTTGACTCGTGACTCGGAGGGTAATCACTAGTGGATGCCATTTTTTTCCCTAGCAACCAAATACAGTACCCTAGCAACAGAGTAAACAAAGCCTTATATCTCCGCATCAGAACATCGTAGAGACACGGGGTTTGGACCGTTTGACTCGTGACTCGGAGGGTAATCACTAGTGGATGCCATTGTTTCCCCTAGCAACCAAATACAGTACCCTAGCAACAGAGTAAACAAAGCCTTATATCTCCGCATCAGAACATCGTAGAGACACGGGGTTTGGACCGTTTGACTCGTGACTCAAAGGGTAATCACTAGTGGATGCCATTTTTTTCCCTAGCAACCAAATACAGTACCCTAGCAACAGAGTAAACAAAGCCTTATATCTCTGCATCAGAACATCGTAGAGACATGGGGGTTGGACCGTTTGACTCGTGACTGGAAGTGTAATCACTAGTGGATGCCAATTTTTTCCCTAGCAACCATATACAGTACCCTAGCAACAGAGTAAACAAAGCCTTATATCTCCGCATCAGAACATCGTAGAGACACGGGGGTTGGATCGTTTGACTTTTGGCTTGGAGTATAATCATAAATTGTCCCTTGAAACATGCCACGGCAAGCACCACTCACATTTTCTTCAGGAAATGTACCTATCTTTTATAATTATTATTCTTCTTTTTCTGGACACTTTTTCGGCGCGTAACTCGTCCCGCACGGTTTAACGTAGTCCCACGAAAGAGGGCTCAAATCGACCGGATTATTGAGGAGATGTGTGCTATGACTTTTATAAGGGATCGGGTGCAGGATTTCTGAAAGGGGGGCAAAAAACCACCCGAAAAATCCCATTGACTTAACATTGCGCCCAACTTTGACAGGTCATAGCTCCGCTAGAGGATTTTATAGAAACATGTGGGTTACAACATTTGAAGAGGGTGGTAGGCTCTGTAAGAACATGGATCACAATGGGGTGTAAGTTGTACCCCTGGGGTGTAAGAGGCACCCAAAAATTCCCATTGACTTATAATGGGGCAGGAAACATGCCCATATAAGGAAATAAAAAAGTTCCAGCTGCGATATCTTCGCTTTACAATGTCCTACAGACAAGTGGGTGGGCTCATTTCACTCCGGCATCCAATCAGTCTCTCAGGATCATCTCAGAGCTATTAAGCCACGCCCCTAGCAACAATTTTGGCCACCCTAGCAACATCTCCCATAGACTGCCATTATAAAATGCCCAGATGGATATCTTTGCACCTGAGTGTCATAGAGACATGGGGGTGGGCTCATTTTACTCAGGCATCCAATCAGTTTCTCAGGATCCTTAAAGACTTACTAAGCCACGCCCCTAGCAACCACTTTTCAGCACCCTAGCAACATAAAATTCAAACAGTTATATCTCAGCATCCGAACATCGTAGAGACACGGGGGTTGGACCGTTTGACTCGTGACTCAGAGTGTAATCATTATGGGATGCCAATTTTTTCCCTAGCAACCAAATACAGTACCCTAGCAACAGAGTAAACAAAGCCTTATATCTCTGCATCAGAACATCGGAAAGACATGGGGGTTGGACCGTTTGACTCGTGACTCAGACTGTAATCATTATGGGATGCCAATTTTTTCCCTAGCAACCAAATACAGTACCCTAGCAACAGAGTAAACAAAGCCTTATATCTCCGCATCAGAACATCGTAGAGACATGGGGGTTGGACCGTTTGACTCGTGACTCAGAGTGTAATCATTATGGGATGCCAATTTTTTCCCTAGCAACCAAATACAGTACCCTAGCAACAGAGTAAACAAAGCCTTATATCTCCGCATCAGAACATCGTAGAGACATGGGGGTTGGACCGTTTGACTCGTGACTCAGAGTGTAATCATTATGGGATGCCAATTTTTTCCCTAGCAACCAAATACAGTACCCTAGCAACAGAGTAAACAAAGCCTTATATCTCCGCATCAGAACATCGTAGAGACATGGGGGTTGGACCGTTTGACTCGTGACTCAGAGTGTAATCATTATGGGATGCCAATTTTTTCCCTAGCAACCAAATACAGTACCCTAGCAACAGAGTAAACAAAGCCTTATATCTCCGCATCAGAACATCGTAGAGACACGGGGGTTGGACCGTTTGACTCGTGACTCAGAGTGTAATCACTATGGGATGCCAATTTTTTCCCTAGCAACCAAATACAGTACCCTAGCAACAGAGTAAACAAAGCCTTATATCTCCGCATCAGAACATCGTAGAGACACAGGTGTTGGACCGTTTGACTCGTGACTCGGAGTGTAATCATTATGGGATGCCAATTTTTCCCTAGCAACCAAATACAGTACCCTAGCAACAGAGTAAACAAAGCCTTATATCTCCGCATCAGAACATCGTAGAGACACGGGGGTTGGACCGTTTGATTCGTGACTCAGAGTGTAATCACTATGGGATGCCAATTTTTTCCATAGCAACCAAATACAGTACCCTAGCAACAGAGTTAACAAAGCCTTATATCTCCGTATCAGAACATTGTAGAGACATGGGGTTTGGACCGTTTGACTCGTGACCCGGAGTGTAATCACTATTGGAAGTCAAATTTTTCCCTAGCAACCACATACAGTACCCTAGCAACCGAATAAACAAAGCCTTATATCTCCGCATCAGAACATCGTAGAGAGACGGGGTTTGGATCCTTTTACTCGTGACTGGAAGTATGATCATATACTGTCCCCAGAAATTTGCCACGGCAAGCACCACTCACATTTTCTTCAGGAAATGTACCTATCTAGTTATTATTATTATTATTCTTTTTCTCCCCCCAAAATTATAAACACTAACTCGTCCTAGGGCTTTCAAGCTACATGCACCAAATTTTCCACAGACCTTCAGACTGGTCTGACTTAGTGTGCTATATCTTTTCTAACTGATGGGACCTTCCGAATTCCTAAACGGGGGTCTCGAACACCCCAAAATTTCCATTGACTTAACATTGAGACAAACTTTGACGGGTCATAGCTGTGAGTGAGAAACTTGTAGAAACTTGTGGCTTACCACATTTAAGGTGGCTGACAGGCTCTGTAAGAACATACATCACAATGGGGTGTAAGCTGTACCCCTGGGGTGTAAGAGGTTTCCCATTGACTTATAATGGGGCAGGGAACATGCCCATATAAGGGAATAAAAGCGTCCCAGATGGAATATCTTTACTTTAGAGTGTCGTAGAGACATGGGGGTGGGCTCATTTTACTCAGTCATCCAATCAGTCTCTTAGGATCGCCCCAAAGCTATTTAGCCACGCCCCTAGCAACAATTTTGGGTACCCTAGCAACATCTCCCATAGACTACCATTATAAAAAGCCCAGATGGATATCTTTACACCAGAGTGTCATAGAGACATAGGGGTGGGCTCATTTTACTCAGGCATCCAATCAGTCTTAATAGGATTCTTATTGAGGCATTAAGCCACGCCCCTAGCAACCAAATTTGAGCACCCTAGCAACATAATAAACAAAGCCTTATATCTCTTGGTCTGAACATCATAGAGACATGGGGGTTGGGTCTTTGGGTCATGTTAGCTTCATGCTAGCTCCATGCTAAGTCATACTAGCTTCATGCTAGTTTCATGCTAGCTTTATGCTAATTTCATAATAAATCTTGCTAACTTCATGATAAATCATGCTAACTTCATGTTAAATCTTGTTAGCTGCACGCTAAATAGTGCTAGCTTAATGCTAATCATGCTAGCATCATGCTAATCATGCTAGCTTCACGTTAAATCATGCTAGCTTCATGCTAATCATGCTATTCTCATGCTAACTTCATGTTAATCATGCAAGCCTCGTGCTAGCTTCATGCTAGCTTCATGCTAATCTTGCTAGTTTCATGCTAGCTTCATGCTAATCATGCTAACATCATGCTAGCTTCATGCTAATCATGCTAGCATCATGCTAGCTTCATGCTAATCATGCTAGAATCATGCTAGTTTCATGCTAATCATGCTAGCTTTATGCTAGCTTCATGCTAATCATGCTAACATCATGCTAGCTTCATGCTAATCATGCTAGCATCATGCTAGCTTCATGCTAATCATGCTAGTTTCATGCTAGCTTCATGTTAATCATGCTAACATCATGCTAGCTTCATGCTAATCATGCTAGCATCATGCTAGCTTCATGCTAATCATGCTAGCATCATGCTAGCTTCATGCTAGCTTCATGCTAGCTACATGCTAATCATGCTAGCATCATGCTAGCTTCATGCTAATCATGCTAGCATCATGCTAGCTTCCTGCTAGCTTCATGCTAATCATGCTAGCATCATGCTAGCTTCATGTTAATCATGCTAGCATCATGCTAGCTTCATGGTAATCATGCTAGCATCATGCTAGCTTCATGCTAGCTACATGCTAATAATGCTAGCATCATGCTAGCTACATGCTAATCATGCTAGCTTCATGCTAATCATGCTAGCATCATGCTAGCTTCATGCTTATCATGCTAACATCATGCTAGCTTCATGCTAACATCATGCTAGCTACATGCTAATCATGCTAGCATCATGTTAGCTTCATGCTAATCATGCTAGCATCATGCTAGCTTCATGCTAGCTTCATGCTAATCATGCTAGCTTCATGCTAACATCATGCTAGCTTCATGCTAATCATGCTAGCTTCATGTTAATCATGCTAGCATCATGCTAGCTTCATGGTAATCATGCTAGCATCATGCTAGCTTCATGCTAGCTACATGCTAATCATGCTAGCATCATGCTAGCTACATGCTAATCATGCTAGCTTCATGCTAATCATGCTAGCATCATGTTAGCTTCATGCTTATCATGCTAGCATCATGCTAGCTTCATGCTAATCATGCTAGCATCATGCTAGCTTCATGCTAGCTACATGCTAATCATGCTAACATCATGCTAGCTACATGCTAATCATGCTAGCATCATGTTAGCTTCATGCTAATCATGCTAGCATCATGCTAGCTTCATGCTAGCTTCATGCTAATCATGCTAGCTTCATGCTAACATCATGGTAGCTTCATGCTAATCATGCTAGCATCTTGCTAGCTTCATGCTAGCATCATGCTAACTTCATGCTAATTATGCTAGCATCATGCTAGCTTCATGCTAATCATGCTAGCATCATGCTAGCTTCATGCTAATCATGTTAGCTTCATGCTAGCTTCATGCTAATCATGTTAGCTTCATACTTAAACATACTAACTGCCAGATAGCCTACTAAACTAAACTTCTGTCAATCCGTTTTAAACGTTCAGGCTACGCTTTTTCAAGCCAACATAAAGTTTGTCTTCAAACTTTAATATCTAGTTAGTGGTGCTTGCATTTATGCAAAGCATCACTATTACTATCTTGCATACTTATTATTATTATTATTATTCTTCTTTTTCTGGACACTTTTTCGGCGCGTAACTCGTCCCGCACGCTTTGTCGTAGACCCATAAATTAGGGCTCAAATCGACCGGCTTATTGAGGAGAAGTCTGCTATGACTTTTATAAGCGATCGGGTGCAGGATTTCCGAAAGGGGGGCGAAAAACCACCCAAAAAATCCCATTGACTTAACATTGCGCCCAACTTTGACGAGTCATAGCTCCGCTCGAGGATTTTGTAGAAACATGTGGGTTATAACATTTGAAGAGGGTGGTAGGCTCTGTAAGAACATGGATCACAATGGGGTGTAAGTTGTACCCCTGGGGTGTAAGAGGTGCCCAAAAGTGCCCCAATGAAAAGTCAATGGGGCAAAATCCCATAGACTTACCATTGCAAAAATTTTGACGGGTCATAGGTCCGAGCCAGGATTTCATAGAAACATGTGGGTTACTACATTTGAAGAGGGTGCTCGACTCTGTCAGGACGTCCCCCACAATGGGGTGTAAGGTTACCATAGCAACCATTTTGGGCACCCTAGCAACCTATACCATAGACTGCCATTATAAAATGCCCGGATGGATATCTTTGCACCACAGTGTCATAGAGACATGGGGGTGGGCTCATTTTACTCAGGCATCCAATCAGTCTCTCAGGATCCTTACAGACTTACTAAGCCACGCCCCTAGCAACCACTTTTGAGCACCCTAGCAACATAAAATACAAACAGTTATATCTCGGCATCAGAACATCGTAGAGACACGGGGGTTGGACCGTTTTACTTGTGACTAGGGGTGTAACAATTGGGCACATCATTGGCCACTCCCAAGCCACGCCCCTAGCAACCAAATTTGAGCACCCTAGCAACCGAATAAACAAAGCCTTATATCTCCGCATCAGAACATCGTAGAGACACGGGGGTTGGACCGTTTTACTTGTGACTAGGGGTGTAACAATTGGGCACATCATTGGCCACTCCCAAGCCACGCCCCTAGCAACCAAATTTGAGCACCCTAGCAACCGAATAAACAAAGCCTTATATCTCCGCATCAGAACATCGTAGAGACACGGGGGTTGGACCGTTTTACTTGTGACTCGGAGTGTAATCACTGGGCACATCATTGGCCACTCCCAAGCCACGCCCCTAGCAACCAAATACAGTACCCTAGCAACAGAGTAAACAAAGCCTTATATCTCCGCATCAGAACATCGTAGAGACACGGGGGTTGGACCGTTTTACTTGTGACTCGGAGTGTAATCACTGGGCACATAATTGGCCACTCCCAAGCCACGCCCCTAGCAACCAAATACAGTACCCTAGCAACAGAGTAAACAAAGCCTTATATCTCCGCATCAGAACATCGTAGAGACACGGGGTTTGGACCGTTTTACTTGTGACTCGGAGTGTAATCACTGGGCACATCATTGGCCACTCCCAAGCCACGCCCCTAGCAACCAAATACAGTACCCTAGCAACAGAGTAAACAAAGCCTTATATCTCCGCATCAGAACATCGTAGAGACACGGGGGTTGGACCGTTTTACTTGTGACTCGGAGTGTAATCACTGGGCACATAATTGGCCACTCCCAAGCCACGCCCCTAGCAACCAAATACAGTACCCTAGCAACAGAGTAAACAAAGCCTTATATCTCCGCATCAGAACATCGTAGAGACACGGGGGTTGGACCGTTTTACTTGTGACTCGGAGTGTAATCACTGGGCACATCATTGGCCACTCCCAAGCCACGCCCCTAGCAACCAAATACAGTACCCTAGCAACAGAGTAAACAAAGCCTTATATCTCCGCATCAGAACATCGTAGAGACACGGGGGTTGGACCGTTTCACTCATGACTCGGAGGGTAATCACTAGTGGATGCCATTTTTTCCCTAGCAACCAAATACATTACCCTAGCAACAGAGTAAACAAAGCCTTTTATCTCCACATCAGAACATCGCAGAGACACGGGGGTTGGACCGTTTGACTCGTATCTCGGAGTGTAATCACTAGTGGATGCCAATTTTTTCCCTAGCAACCAAATACAGTACCCTAGCAACAGAGTAAACAAAGCCTTATATCTCCGCATCAGAACATCGTAGAGACATGGGGGTTTGACCGTTTGACTCGTGACTCGGAGTGTAATCACTAGTGGATGCCAATTTTCTCCCTAGCAACCAAATACAGTACCCTAGCAACCGAATAAACAAAGCCTTATATCTTCGCATCAGAATAATGTAGAGACATGTGGGTTGAATTGTTTTACTTTTGGCTTGGAGTATAATCATATATTGTCCCCCGAAATTTGCCACGGCAAGCACCACTTCACATTTTCTTCAGGAAATGTACCTATCTAGTTATTATTATTATTCTTTTTCTTCTGAGACTAAAATTTCTAACTCTAACTCGTCCTAGAGCTTTCAAGCTACAGCCATCAAACTTTAGACAGACTTTCGGTCTGATCTGACGAGGTGTGCTATATCTTTTCTAACTGATGGGACCTTCCGAATTCCTAAACGGGGCGCTGAAACACCCCAAAATTTCCATTGACTTAACATTGAGACAAACTTTGACGGGTCAAAGCTGCGAGTGAGAAACTTGTAGAAACTTGTGGCTTACCACATTTAAGGAGGCTGACAGGCTGTGTAAGAACATACCTCACAATGGGATGTAAGCTGTACCCCTGGGGTGTAAGAGGCCCCCAAAATTTCCCATTGACTTATAATGGGGCAGGAAACATGCCCATAAAAGGGAATAAAAGCGTCCCAGATGGAATATCTTCACTTTAGAGTGTCTTAGAGACATGGGGGTGGGCTCATTTTACTCAAGCATCCAATCAGTCTCTTAGGATCACCCCAGAGCTATTAAGCCACGCCCCTAGCAACCATTTTGGGTACCCTAGCAACATCTCCCATAGACTACCATTATAAAAAGCCCAGATGGATATCTTTGCACCAGAGTGTCATAGAGACATAGGGGTGGGCTCATTTTACTCAGGTATCCAATCAGTCTCTTAGGATTCTTATTGAGGTATTAAGCCACGCCCCTAGCAACAAAATATGAAGACCCTAGCAACATAATAAACAAAGCCTTACATCTCTGGATCTGAACATCGTAGAGACACAGGGTTTGGACCGTTTTACTTGTGGCTTGAAGTGTAATCATTATGGGATGCCAATTTTCTCCCTAGCAACCAAACTTAGTTCCCTAGCAACGGAATAAACAAAGCCTTATATCTCCGCTTCAGAACATCATAGAGACACGGGGGTTGGACCGTTTTACTTGTGGCTTGAAGTGTGATCATTATGGGATGCCAATTTTCTCCCTAGCAACCAAACTTAGTACCCTAGCAACGGAATAAACAAAGCCTTATATCTCCGCATCAGAACACTGTAGAGACACTTGGGTTGGACCGTTTTACTTGTGGCTTGAAGGGTGATCATTATGGGATGCCAATTTTCTCCCTAGCAACCAAACTTAGTACCCTAGCAACGCAATAAATGTTAGCTTCATGCTAGTTTCCTGCTAATCATGCTAGCTTCATGCTAACATCATGCTAGCTTCATGCTAATCATGCTAACTTCATGCTAGCTTCATGCTAATCATGCTAACTTCATGCTAGCTTCATGCTAATCATGCTAGCATCATGCTAGCTTCATGCTAATCATGCTAGCATCATGCTAGCTTCATGCTAATCATGCTAGCATCATGCTAGCTTCATGCTAATCATGCTAGCATCATGCTAGCTTCATGCTAATCATGCTAGCTTCATGCTAGCATCATGCTAGCTTCATGCTAATCATGCTAGCATCATGCTAGCTTCATGCTAATCATGCTAGCATCATGCTAGCTTCATGCTAATCATGCTAGCTTCATGCTAGCATCATGCTAGCTTCATGCTAATCATGCTAGCATCATGCTAGCTTCATGCTAATCATGCTAGCATCATGCTAGCTTCATGCTAATCATGCTAGCATCATGCTAGCTTCATGCTAATCATGCTAGCATCATGCTAGCTTCATGCTAATCATGCTAGCATCATGCTAGCATTTTCTCCCTAGCAACCAAACTTAGTACCCTAGCAACGGAATAAACAAAGCCTTATATCTCCGCATCAGAACATTGTAGAGACACGGGGGTTGGACCGTTTTACTTGTGGCTTGAAGGGTGATCATTATGGGATGGCAATTTTCTCCCTAGCAACCAAACTTAGTACCCTAGCAACGCAATAAATGTTAGCTTCATGCTAGCTTCCTGCTAATCATGCTAGCTTCATGCTAATTATGCTAACATCATGCTAGCTTCATGCTAATCATACTAGCTTCATGCTAATCATGCTAACATCATGCTAGCTTCATGCTAATCATGCTAGCATCATGCTAACTTCATGCTAATCATGCTAACATCATGCTAGCTTCATGCTAATCATGCTAACATCATGCTAGCTTCATGCTAACTTCATGCTAATTATGCTAACATCATGCTAGCTTCATGCTAATCATACTAGCTTCATGCTAATCATGCTAACATCATGCTAGCTTCATGCTAACATCATGCTAGCTTCATGCTAATCATGCTATCTTCATGCTAGCTTCATGCTAATCATGCTAGCATCATGCTAATCATGCTAACATCATGCTAGCTTCAGGCTAATCATGCTAGCATCATGCTAGCTTCATGCTAATCATGCTAGCATCATGCTAGCTTCATGCTAATCATGCTAACTTCATGCTAGCTTCATGCTAATCATGCTAGCATCATGCTAGCTTCATGCTAATCATACTAGCTTCATGCTAATCATGTTAACATCATGCTAGCTTCATGCTAATCATGCTAGCTTCATGCTAATCATGCTAGCTTCATGCTAATCATGTTAGCATCATGCTAATCATGCTAGCATCATGCTAGCTTCATGCTAATCATGCTAGCATCATGCTAATCATGCTAGCATCATACTAGCTTCATGCTAATCATGCTAGCATCATGCTAGCTTTATGCTAATCATGTTATCATCATGCTAGCCTCATGTTAAATTATGCTAGCTTCATGCTAGCTTCATGCTAAATCATGCTAGCTTCATGCTAAATCATGTTCGCTTCATGTTAAATCATGCTAGCTTTATCTTAAATCATGATAGCTTCATGCTAAGTTGTCAAACTCTACTCTCAGACTAGGCTTTCTCAAGCCAACATAAAGTTTGTTCCGACGAACTTTTCTATCTAGTTATGTTGGCTTGAGAAAGCCAACATACTGTTGTTGCACTTAAACTTATTATTATTATTCTTTTTCCGAGACTAAAATTTCTAACTCTAACTCGTCCTAGAGCTTTCAAGCTACAGCCATCAAACTTTGGACAGACCTTCGGTCTGATCTGACTCGAGTTGCTATATCTTTTCTAACTGATGGGACCTTCCGAATTCCTAAACGGGGCGCTGAAACACCCCAAAATTTCCATTGACTTAACATTGAGACAAACTTTGACGGGTCATAGCTGCGAGTGAGAAACTTGTAGAAACTTTTGGCTTACCACATTTAAGGAGGCTGACAGGCTGTGTAAGAGCATACCTCACAATGGGGTGTAAGCTGTACTGCTGGGGTGTAAGAGGCCCCCAAAATTTCCCATTGACTTATAATGGGGCAGGAAACATGCCCATAAAAGGGAATAAAAGCGTCCCAGATGGTATATCTTCACTTTAGAGTGTCTTAGAGACATGGGGGTGGGCTCATTTTACTCAAGCATCCAATCAGTCTCTTAGGATCACCCCAGAGCTATTAAGCCACGCCCCTAGCAACAATTTTGGGTACCCTAGCAACATCTCCCATAGACTACCATTATAAAAAGCCCAGATGGATATCTTTGCACCAGAGTGTCAAAGAGACATAGGGGTGGGCTCATTTTACTCAGGCATCCAATCAGTCTCTTAGGATTCTTATTGAGGTATTAAGCCACGCCCCTAGCAACAAAATATGAAGACCCTAGCAACATAATAAACAAAGCCTTATATCTCTGGATCTGAACATCGTAGAGACACAGGGGTTGGACCGTTTTACTTGTGGCTTGAAGTGTGATCATTATGGGATGCCAATTTTCTCCCTAGCAACCAAACTTAGTACCCTAGCAACGGAATAACAAAGCCTCATATCGCTGCATCAGAACATTGTAGAGACACGGGGGTTGGACCGTTTTACTTGTGGCTTGAAGTGTGATCATTATGGGATGCCAATTTTCTCCCTAGCAACCAAACTTAGTACCCTAGTAACGGAATAAACAAAGCCTTATATCTCCGCATCAGAACATTGTAGAGACACGGGGGTTGGACCGTTTTACTTGTGGCTTGAAGGGTGATCATTATGGGATGCCAATTTTCTCCCTAGCAACCAAACTTAGTACCCTAGCAACGCAATAAATGTTAGCTTCATGCTAGCTTCCTGCTAATCATGCTAGCTTCATGCTAGCTTCATGCTAATCATGCTAACATCATGCTAGCTTCCTGCTAATCATGCTAGCTTCATAATAGCTTCATGCTAATCATGCTAACATCATGCTAGCTTCCTGCTAATCATGCTAACTTCATGCTAGCTTCATGCTAATCATGCTAACTTCATGCTAGCTTCATGCTAATCATGCTAACATCATGCTAGCTTCATGCTAATCATGCTAACATCATGCTTGCTTCATGCTAATCATGCTAACATCATGTTAGCTTCATGCTAATCATGCTAGCATCATGCTAGCTTCATGTTAATCATGCTAGCATCATGCTAGCTTCATGCTAATCATGCTAGCATCATGCTAGCTTCATGCTAATCATGCTAGCAGCATGCTAGCTTCATGCTAATCATGCTAACATCAAGCTAGCTTCATGCTAATCATGTTAGCATCATGCTAGCTTCATGCTAATCATGCTAGCATCATGCTAGCTTCATGCAAATCATGCTAGCATCATGCTAACTTCATGCTAATCATGCTAACATCATGCTAGCTTCATGCTAATCATGCTAGCATCATGCTAGCTTCATGCTAATCATGCTAACTTCATGCTAATCATGCTAGCATCATGCTAGCTTCATGCTAATCATGCTAGCAACAAGCTAGCTTCATGCTAATCATGCTAGCATCATGCTAGCTTCATGCTAATCATGCTAACATCATGCTAGCTTCATGGTAAATCATGCTACCTTCATACTTAAACATACTAACAGCCAGATAGCCTACTAAACTAAACTTATGTCAAACCGTTTTAAACGTTCAGGCTACGCTTTCTCAAGCCAACATAAAGTTTGTCTTCAAACTTTACCATCTAGTTATTATTATTATTCTTTTTCTTCTGAGACTAAAATTTCTAACTCTAACTCGTCCTAGAGCTTTCAAGCTACAGCCATCAAACTTTGGACAGACTTTCGGTCTGATCTGACTCGAGTTGCTATATCTTTTCTAACTGATGGGACCTTCCGAATTCCTAAACGGGGCGCTGAAACACCCCAAAATTTCCATTGACTTAACATTGAGACAAACTTTGACGGGTCATAGCTGCGAGTGAGAAACTTGTAGAAACTTGTGGCTTACCACATTTAAGGAGGCTGACAGGCTGTGTAAGAACATACCTCACAATGGGGTGTAAGCTGTACCCCTGGGGTGTAAGAGGCCCCCAAAATTTCCCATTGACTTATAATGGGGCAGGAAACATGCCCATAAAAGGGAATAAAAGCGTCCCAGATGGAATATCTTCACTTTAGAGTGTCTTAGAGACATGGGGGTGGGCTCATTTTACTCAAGCATCCAATCAGTCTCTTAGGATCACCCCAGAGCTATTAAGCCACGCCCCTAGCAACAATTTTGGGTACCCTAGCAACATCTCCCATAGACTACCATTATAAAAAGCCCAGATGGATATCTTTGCACCAGAGTGTCATAGAGACATAGGGGTGGGCTCATTTTACTCAGGCATCCAATCAGTCTCTTAGGATTCTTATTGAGGTATTAAGCCACGCCCCTAGCAACAGAATATGAAGACCCTAGCAACATAATAAACAAAGCCTTATATCTCTGGATCTGAACATCGTAGAGACACAGGGGTTGGACCGTTTTACTTGTGGCTTGAAGTGTAATCATTATGGGATGCCAATTTTCTCCCTAGCAACCAAACTTAGTACCCTAGCAACGGAATAAACAAAGCCTTATATCTCCGCTTCAGAACATCATAGAGACACGGGGGTTGGACCGTTTTACTTGTGGCTTGAAGTGTGATCATTATGGGATGCCAATTTTCTCCCTAGCAACCAAACTTAGTACCCTAGCAACGCAATAAATGTTAGCTTCCTGCTAATTATGCTACCTTCATGCTAGCTTCATGCTAATCATGCTAACATCATGTTAGCTTCATGCTAACTTCATGCTAGCTTCATGCTAATCATGCTAACATCATGCTAGCTTCATGCTAATCATGCTAGCATCATGCTAGCATCATGCTAATCATACTAGCATCATGCTAGCTTCATGCTAACTTCATGCTAATCATGCTAGCTTCATGCTAGCTTCATGCTAATCATGCTAGCTTCATGCTAGCTTCATGCTAATCATGCTAGCATCATGCTAGCTTCATGCTAATCATGCTAGCATCATGCTAGCTTCATGCTAATCATGCTAGCATCATGCTAGCTTCATGCTAATCATGCTAGCATCATGCTAGCTTCATGTTAATCATGCTAGCTTCATGCTAGCTTCATGCTAATCATGCTAGCATCATGCTAATCATGCTAACATCATGCTAGCTTCATGCTAATCATGCTAGCATCATGCTAGCTTCATGCTAATCATGCTAGCATCATGCTAGCTTCATGCTAATCATGCTAGCATCATGCTAGCTTCATGCTAATCATGTTAGCTTCATGCTAATCATGCTAGCATCATGCTAGCTTCATGCTAATTATGCTAGCATCATGCTAGCTTCATGCTAATCATGCTACCATCATGCTAGCTTCATGCTAATCATGCTAGCATCATGCTAGCTTCATGCTAATCATGCTAGCATCATGCTAATCATGCTAACATCATGCTAATCATGCTAGCATCATGCTAGCTTCATGCTAATCATGCTAGCTTCATGCTAATCATGCTAGCATCAAGCTAGCTTCATGCTAATCATGCTAGCATCATGCTAGCTTCATGCTAATCATGCTAGCATCATGCTAGCTTCATGGTAAATCATGCTACCTTCATACTTAAACATACTAACAGCCAGATAGCCTACTAAACTAAACTTATGTCAAACCGTTTTAAACGTGTAGGCTACGCTTTCTCAAGCCAACATAAAGTTTGTCTTCAAACTTTACTATCTAGTTAGTGGTGCTTGCATTTATGCAAAGCATCACTATTATTATTGCTCAGGGATATTATTATTATTATTATTATTATTATTATTATTCTTATGTCTGCACACTTTTTCGGCGCGTAACTCGTCCCGCACGGTTTGCCGTAGTCCCATGAAAGAGGGCTCAAATCGACCGGTTTTTTGAGGAGATGGTGGCTATGACTTTTATAAGCGGTCGGGTGCAGAATTTCCGAAAGGGGGGCGAAAAACCACCCGAAAAATCCCATTGACTTAACATTAAGCCAAACTTTGACAAGTCATAGCTCCGCTCGAGGATTTTGTAGAAACATGTGGGTTACAACATTTGAAGAGGGTGGTAGACTCTGTAAGAACATACATCACAATGGGGTGTAAGTTGTACCCCTGGGGTGTAAGAGGTGCCCAAAAATGCCCAATGAAAAGTCAATGGGGGAAAATACCATAGACTTAACATTGCAAAAACTTTGACGGGTCATAGGTCCGAGCGAGGATTTCGTAGAAGCATGTGGGTTACTAAATTTGAAGAGGGTGCTAGACTCTGTCAGGACGTCCCCCGCAATGGGGTGTAAGGTTACCCTAGCAACCATTTTGGGCACCCTAGCAACCTATCCCATAGACTGCCATTACAAAATGCCCAGAGGGATATCTTTGCACCACAGTGTCACAGAGACATGGGGGTGGGCTCATTTTACTCAGGCATCCAATCAGCCTCTCAGGACCCTTGCAGAGTTACTAAGCCACGCCCCTAGCAACCACTTTTGAACACCCTAGCAACATAAAATTCAAACAGTTATATCTCGGCATCAGAACATCGTAGCGACACGGGGGTTGGACCGTTTTACTTGTGACTCGGAGTGTAATCACTTGCCACATCATTGGCCACTCCCAAGCCACGCCCCTAGCAACCAAATATGAGCACCCTAGCAACGGAATAAACAAATCGTTATATCTCCGCATCAGAAAATCGTAGAGACACGGGGGTTGGACCGTATTACTCATGACTCAGAGGGTAATCATTAGTGGATGCCAAGAGGTATTAAGCCACGCCCCTAGCAACCAAATATGAGCGCCCTAGCAACCGAATAAACAAAGCCTTATATCTCCGCATCAGAAAATCGTAGAGACACGGGGGTTGGACCGTTTTACTCGTGACTCAGAGGGTAATCATTAGTGGATGCCAAGAGGTATTAAGCCACGCCCCTAGCAACCAAATATGAGCACCCTAGCAACTGAATAAACAAAGCCTTATATCTCCGCATCAGAAAATCGTAGAGACACGGGGGTTGGACCGTTTTACTCATGACTCAGAGGGTAATCACTAGTGGATGCCATTTTTTTCCCTAGCAACCAAATAAAGTACCCTAGCAACAGAGTAAACAAAACTTATATCTCCGCATTAGAACATTGTAGAGACACGGGGTTTGGACCGTTTGACTCGTGACTCGGAGGGTAATCACTAGTGGATGCCATTTTTTTCCTAGCAACCAAATACAGTACCCTAGCAACAGAGTAAACAAAGCCTTATATCTCCGCATCAGAACATCGTAGAGACACGGGGTTTGGACCGTTTGACTCGTGACTCGGAGGGTAATCACTAAAGGATGCCATTTTTTCCCTAGCAACCAAATACAGTACCCTAGCAACAGAGTAAACAAAGCCTTATATCTCCGCATCAGAACATCGTAGAGACACGGGGGTTGGACCGTTTGACTCGTGACTCGGAGTGTAATCATTATGGGATGGCAATTTTTTCCCTAGCAACCAAATACAGTACCCTAGCAACAGAGTAAACAAAGCCTTATATCTCCGCATCAGAACATCGTAGAGACACGGGGGTTGGACCGTTTGACTCGTGACTCAGAGTGTCATCATTATGGGATGCCATTTTTTTCCCTAGCAACCAAATACAGTACCCTAGCAACAGAGTAAACAAAGCCTTATATCTCCGCATCAGAACATCGTAGAGACACGGGGGTTGGACCGTTTGACTCGTGAATCAGAGTGTAATCACTATGGGATGCCATTTTTCCATAGCAACCAAATACAGTACCCTAGCAACAGAGTAAACAAAGCCTTATATCTCCGCACCAGAACATCGTAGAGACACGGGGGTTGGACCGTTTGACTCGTGACTCGGAGTGTAATCATTATGGGATGCCATTTTTTCCCTAGCAACCAAATACAGTACCCTAGCAACAGAGTAAACAAAGCCTTATATCTCCGCACCAGAACATCATAGAGACACGGGGGTTGGACCGTTTGACTCGTGACTCGGAGTGAAATCATTATGGGATGCCAATTTTTGCCTAGCAACCAAATACAGTACCCTAGCAACAGAGTAAACAAAGCCTTATATCTCCACGTCAGAACATCGTAGAGACACGGGGGTTGGACCATTTTACTTTTGGGTTGGAGTATAATCATATATTGTCCCGGGAATTTTGCCATGGCAAGCACCACTTCACATTTTCTTCAGGAAATGTACCTATCTAGTTATTATTATTATTCTTTTTCTTCTGAGACTAAAATTTCTAACTCTAACTCGTCCTAGAGCTTTCAAGCTACAGCCATCAAACTTTGGACATACCTTCGGTCTGATCTGACTCGAGTTGCTATATCTTTTCTAACTGATGGGACCTTCCGAATTCCTAAACGGGGCGCTGAAACACCCCAAAATTTCCATTGACTTAACATTGAGACAAACTTTGACAGGTCATAGCTGCGAGTGAGAAACTTGTAGAAACTTGTGGCTTACCACATTTAAGGAGGCTGACAGGCTGTGTAAGAACATACCTCACAATGGGGTGTAAGCTGTACCCCTGGGGTGTAAGGGGCCCCCAAAATTTCCCATTGACTTATAATGGGGCAGGAAACATGCCCATAAAAGGGAATAAAAGCGTCCCAGATGGAATATCTTCACTTTAGAGTGTCTTAGAGACATGGGGGTGGGCTAATTTTACTCAAGCATCCAATCAGTCTCTTAGGATCACCCCAGAGCTATTAAGCCACGCCCCTAGCAACAATTTTGGGTACCCTAGCAACATCTCCCATAGACTACCATTATAAAAAGCCCAGATGGATATCTTTGCACCAGAGTGTCATAGAGACATAGGGGTGGGCTCATTTTACTCAGGCATCCAATCAGTCTCTTGGGATTCTTTTTGAGGTATTAAGCCACGCCCCTAGCAACAAAATATGAAGACCCTAGCAACATAATAAACAAAGCCTTATATCTCCGCATCAGAACATTGTAGAGACACAGGGGTTGGACCGTTTTACTTGTGGCTTGAAGTGTGATCATTATGGGATGCCAATTTTCTCCCTAGCAACCAAACTTAATACCCTAGCAACGGAATAAACAAAGCCTTATATCTCCGCATCAGAACATTGTAGAGACACGGGGGTTGGACCGTTTTACTTGTGGCTTGAAGGGTGATCATTATGGGATGCCAATTTTCTCCCTAGCAACCAAACTTAGTACCCTAGCAACGCAATAAATGTTAGCTTCATGCTAGCTTCCTGCTAATCATGCTACCTTCATGCTAGCTTCATGCTAATCATGCTAACATCATGCTAGCTTCATGCTAACTTCATGCTAGCTTCATGCTAATCATGCTAACATCATGCTAGCTTCATGCTAATCATGCTAGCATCATGCTAGCATCATGCTAATCATACTAGCATCATGCTAGCTTCATGCTAACTTCATGCTAATCATGCTAGCTTCATGCTAGCTTTATGCTAATCATGCTAGCTTCATGCTAGCTTCATGCTAATCATGCTAGCATCATGCTAGCTTCATGCTAATCATGCTAGCATCATGCTAGCTTCATGCTAATCATGCTAGCATCATGCTAGCTTCATGCTAATCATGCTAGCATCATGCTAGCTTCATGTTAATCATGCTAGCTTCATGCTAGCTTCATGCTAATCATGCTAGCATCATGCTAATCATGCTAACATCATGCTAGCTTCATGCTAATCATGCTAGCATCATGCTAGCTTCATGCTAATCATGCTAGCATCATGCTAGCTTCATGCTAATCATGTTAGCTTCATGCTAATCATGCTAGCATCATGCTAGCTTCATGCTAATTATGCTAGCATCATGCTAGCTTCATGCTAATCATGCTAGCATCATGCTAGCTTCATGCTAATCATGCTAGCATCATGCTAGCTTCATGCTAATCATGCTAGCATCATGCTAATCATGCTAACATCATGCTAATCATGCTAGCATCATGCTAGCTTCATGCTAATCATGCTAGCTTCATGCTAATCATGCTAGCATCAAGCTAGCTTCATGCTAATCATGCTAGCATCATGCTAGCTTCATGCTAATCATGCTAGCATCATGCTAGCTTCATGGTAAATCATGCTACCTTCATACTTAAACATACTAACAGCCAGATAGCCTACTAAACTAAACTTATGTCAAACCGTTTTAAACGTGTAGGCTACGCTTTCTCAAGCCAACATAAAGTTTGTCTTCAAACTTTACTATCTAGTTATTATTATTATTCTTTTTCTTCTGAGACTAAAATTTCTAACTCTAACTCGTCCTAGAGCTTTCAAGCTACAGCCATCAAACTTTGGACATACCTTCGGTCTGATCTGACTCGAGTTGCTATATCTTTTCTAACTGATGGGACCTTCCGAATTCCTAAACGGGGCGCTGAAACACCCCAAAATTTCCATTGACTTAACATTGAGACAAACTTTGACAGGTCATAGCTGCGAGTGAGAAACTTGTAGAAACTTGTGGCTTACCACATTTAAGGAGGCTGACAGGCTGTGTAAGAACATACCTCACAATGGGGTGTAAGCTGTACCCCTGGGGTGTAAGGGGCCCCCAAAATTTCCCATTGACTTATAATGGGGCAGGAAACATGCCCATAAAAGGGAATAAAAGCGTCCCAGATGGAATATCTTCACTTTAGAGTGTCTTAGAGACATGGGGGTGGGCTAATTTTACTCAAGCATCCAATCAGTCTCTTAGGATCACACCAGAGCTATTAAGCCACGCCCCTAGCAACAATTTTGGGTACCCTAGCAACATCTCCCATAGACTACCATTATAAAAAGCCCAGATGGATATCTTTGCACCAGAGTGTCATAGAGACATAGGGGTGGGCTCATTTTACTCAGGCATCCAATCAGTCTCTTGGGATTCTTTTTGAGGTATTAAGCCACGCCCCTAGCAACAAAATATGAAGACCCTAGCAACATAATAAACAAAGCCTTATATCTCCGCATCAGAACATTGTAGAGACACAGGGGTTGGACCGTTTTACTTGTGGCTTGAAGTGTGATCATTATGGGATGCCAATTTTCTCCCTAGCAACCAAACTTAATACCCTAGCAACGGAATAAACAAAGCCTTATATCTCCGCATCAGAACATTGTAGAGACACGGGGGTTGGACCGTTTTACTTGTGGCTTGAAGGGTGATCATTATGGGATGCCAATTTTCTCCCTAGCAACCAAACTTAGTACCCTAGCAACGCAATAAATGTTAGCTTCATGCTAGCTTCCTGCTAATCATCCTAGCTTCATGCTAATCATGCTAGCATCATGCTAGCTTCATGCTAATCATGCTAGCTTCATGCTAGCTTCATGCTAATCATGCTAGCATCATGCTAACTTCATGCTAATCATGCTAACTTCATGCTAGCTTCCGGCTAATCATGCTAGCTTCATGCTAATCATGTTAGCTTCATGCTAGCTTCATGCTAATCATGCTAACTTCATGCTAGCTTCATGCTAATCATGCTAGCATCATGCTAGCTTCATGCTAATCATGCTAACTTCATGCTAGCTTCATGCTAATCATGCTAGCATCATGCTAGCTTCATGCTAATCATACTAGCTTCATGCTAATCATGCTAACATCATGCTAGCTTCATGCTAATAATGCTAGCTTCATGCTAATCATGCTAGCTTCATGCTAATCATGTTAGCATCATGCTAATCATGCTAGCATCATGCTAGCTTCATGCTAATCATGCTAGCATCATGCTAGCTTTATGCTAATCATGCTATCATCATGCTAGCCTCATGTTAAATTATGCTAGCTTCATGCTAGCTTCATGCTAAATCATGCTAACATCATGCTAGCTTCATGCTAATCATGCTAGCTTCATGCTAGCTTCATGCTAACCATGCTAGCAACATGCTAACTTCATGCTAATCATGCTAACATCATGCTAGCTTCATGCTAATCATGCTAACATCATGCTAGCTTCATGCTAGCTTCATGCTAATAATGCTAGCTTCATGCTAGCTTCCTGCTAATCATGCTAGCTTCATGCTAGCTTCATGCTAACATCATGCTAGCTTCATGCTAATCATGCTAGCTTCATGCTAGCTTCATGCTAATCATGCTAGCATCATGCTAACTTCATGCTAATCATGCTAACATCATGCTAGCCTCATGCTAATCATGCTAACATCATGCTAGCTTCATGCTAGCTTCATGCTAATAATGCTAACTTCATGCTAGCTTCCTGCTAATCATGCTAGCTTCATGCTAGCTTCATGCTAATCATGCTAGCACCATGCTAGCTTCATGCTAATCATGCTAGCTTCATGCTAATCATGCTAGCTTCATGCTAATCATGCTAGCTTCATGCTAATCATGCTAGCTTCATGCTAATCATGCTAGCTTCATGCTAACTTCATGCTAATCATGCTAACATCATGCTAGCTTCATGCTAATCATGCTAACATCATGCTAGCTTCATGCTAGCTTCATGCTAATCATGCTAACTTCATGCTAGCTTCATGCTAGCTTCATGCTAATTATGCTAGCATCATGCTAGCTTCATGCTTATCATACTAGCTTCATGCTAATCATGCTAACATCATGCTAGCTTCATGCTAACATCATGCTAGCTTCATGCTAATCATGCTAGCTTCATGCTAGCTTCATGCTAATCATGCTAGCATCATGCTAACATCATGCTAGCTTCATGCTAATCATGTTAGCTTCATGTTAGCTTCATGCTAATCATGCTAACATCATGCTAATCATGCTAACATCATGCTAGCTTCAGGCTAATCATGCTAGCATCATGTTAGCTTCATGCTAGCTTCATGCTAATCATGCTAGCATCATGCTAGCTTCATGCTAATCATGCTAACTTGATGCTAGCTTCATGCTAGCTTCATGCTAATCATGCTAGCTTCATGCTAGCTTCATGCTAATCATGCTAGCTTCATGCTAATCATGCTAGCATCATGCTAGCTTCATGCTAATCATACTAGCTTCATGCTAATCATGCTAACATCATGCTAGCTTCATGCTAATCATGCTAGCTTCATGCTAATCATGTTAGCATCATGCTAATCATGCTAGCATCATGCTAGCTTCATGCTAATCATGCCAGCATCATGCTAATCATGCTAGCATCATGCTAGCTTCATGCTAATCATGCTAGCATCATGCTAGCTTTATGCTAATCATGATATCATCATGCTAGCCTCATGTTAAATTATGCTAGCTTCATGCTAGCTTCATGCTAAATCATGCTAGCTTCATGTTAAATCATGTTCGCTTCATGTTAAATCATGCTAGCTTTAATTTAAATCATGATAGCTTCATGCTAAGTTGTCAAACTCTACTCTCAGACTAGGCTTTCTCAAGCCAACATAAAGTTTGTTCCGACGAACTTTTCTATCTAGTTCTGTATGCAACCTTTATTTCATTGGTTAATACACATTTATCAAAGACAACATCTTATATTTATTACATCAATTATTCAATGATTAATACTGATTAAGTAAGAAATACATTGCATATTTTATCCTGTGAACATTAAAGCATTAATTAATGACATAGTTCCCTGTTTGCTTTTCTCCCTCAGGCCTCTCTCTTATCTTGATCTATACCAGGCGTAAATTCCTAAATTCCTCCTTGCAGCACACACACAAAAACTGGTAACTCTCCACTCTCAAACATAAACACCTCATTTCTTCATAATAGCTCAGTGCATATATGAAACACACAATGTTTATAGAATAAAATGATCAATTAAAGAAATATAAAAATGGAACAAAATCAATTTCCACAGTCCTTATTTGGACATCTTTGTAACTTTAACACTTTTAGCAATTAGCAAGATTGATAAAACAACATAAAAATCCCACAATTCCCTCTCTTGACCTCTGAAAGAGGTCACACATTTTCTTCTTCATCCTCCTCGAGGTTCTGTACAACTTCATTCTTGTGGACTCAAATCCACACAGGAAACGTAAACTATAATATTATACGAAACTTTAAGAAAATCAACAGTAATGTAAAATGTAATAATTATAGAAAACTCAAAACTCTTAAGCATTAAAATGTTAAACAGGTTATACTGAATATATGGCAATTGTGATATTCAGGTCTCTAAACCCTTCTGTAAGGATTTCCAGCACTTTGTGGAAATCCAATTTATCCAGGCCACACCCCAGCCGGGGAGTGCATACACTTGTTATGTTTTCTTTCTCACACCACTCTCTCATACATCTGAGGCTGTAGGTAAAATTCTCATATGTTGGTAAATCAGTACAATTTTGTTTTATTATTAAATGAAAAATCAATCTGCCGTCGTCCTCATGGGTAACTGCACATTCACCTGTGTGTTTGTTCTGTCTTACAACCTTTTGTGTACCGTACTTCGCTTTGAACTGTACGGCTATACCTGCTCCGTAGGCACAATCTGTGCTCACACAGTGTGCTAGGGGTTCTGTTACTGGGCTGGAAAAAATGTCACCTTTTTTATGCACAATTTTACAGAGTGTTTGTTGACTTTGTTGTTGGTGTTGTGTGAGTGTTACCCCTGATGTGTTACCACTTCCTGTTTGTCCTCTCTGTATTCCAGCTGATTCACTTTCACTTTCAACACTCTCCCTCTCTTGGACCTGAGTCCTCAGGTCCACACCTGTGTCTGTTAGAACCCCAATCATCATTTATAACTGCTGGGTTGTTCCCACAATGTCGTTGTGTGGTAGCCTGTCACGAAAATTTTTCAATCATAGCAGTTAGTTTGTAGAAATAAACAGCATTAGTTAGTGGCAGGATTGGATCCTACACCAAGGCGTGCCTTGGGCCTGGAAACTGTCGACCTGTAAGCAATTCAAAGGTTGTGAAACCAGTGATCCTGTCAACAGAAAAGTGAATAGACATTAATGCAATTGGTAATGCATCAAGCCATGTTATTTTTGTCTGTGCACATAGTTTGTCAAGTCAAGTTTTAATGTCAAAGTCAGGTTCATTATTTCATCTTTGCTCTAACATTGGGGTGATAAGCAGCCCCGAAACTATATGTCAATTCCAGTACGTGTTTGTCAATTTTGTCAGATCTAACTTTGTCTTGGGAAACCATGGTTGGGGATTTAAGTGGTTTATTAGGCAGTTGACAACAGCCACGTCATTAGGTACCTTCACAGCCTGTAGTATGTGTCAGGCTTTGCTAGCATTTACTATAGGCCGGCCTTTCCTGGTTTCAAACCCACCTATCTGCCATATGGCAGTTCCATATATACTGCACCAATCACATATGCAGATTCACTATAAACAATCACCCTCTCTTCACCAGTGTAGTGCAAGGCTTTGAGTACAGCTGTCATTTCAGCTCTCTGTGCTGACCGTTTACCTTTCAATCTACCACTCAGTCGTGTTACAAAATCACCCACAACTTGCTCAACCACAGCAAAGCCTGCCTTGAATGTGTCATCTGCTGCTCTGAAACAACAACCATCTGTAAACATTGTGATTAACGGTGGGGTAGTTGTCAGTGGTACCGCGAACAAACCATCTCTCAATTTATTTGCTTTTCCAGTCAATGGTATAACAATTATAATTAATTACAATAATAATAATTTGTATATCAGTCAATGGTATACAATCCTGCGGCTCACCCTCAGTGATTAGATCTGCCATGTGAACACCTTCATGCACATATATGATGTCTGGGCTGGCGATTTCCTTAAATACAAAGTTTGTTACAATAATCAGTTATTTTTCTATTGTCACAGCTTTTCTTGTTTACCTTTTATAGTGTTCTATGGTGTTCTTTTTTCTTTTTCAATTTATTTCTTATATCTATTTTAATTTCCTTTCTGCCATAGCTGTTCTATGCCATATATATTTGCTTTTTAGCTCAGTACCATCAGTGGAATTCTGACTTCCTTTGTAGATACCAAATTCAATTATGCATTTCTTCCTGTCAGATTAATAGGAGTCTGATTTGATTTCAGAACAGGTAGTCACACCTAACAACAAAGTTCTTGATCAGCCTTTAAATGTGTCTAGCTGATTTTCTCATAAAGATTGTCTGTGTCCCTATAGTAACAAGGTCTTTACTAAACATTGAACGGCTGTTTACTCTTTCCCCTTTTTCATTCAAAGGCCCGTATGAAGATAAAAAAGTTCAGTGTCCAGTGAAATATTGTCCAGTTTCTCTTGCCTCCAAGAACAGTATTGTCTTTGTGAGTCTTTCTGGATTCCACTCAGTCTTTTTGGTGTTTCATCCTTGTAAATGTCTCTGACCATATGCAGTGCCCCCTTCACCGCTTGAGTTCAAGTATAGTCCCATTCAAATAGAATGTGCTTTCAGTCCAGTTTATGAGTTACTCCTCTCTTTGCAACTCCAGCACTTTGATATCACACACAGTTTTTCATTGTCTGTTTCTTGCCAGCTTTTTAGTCACTTTCTTGAATGTCAAAGGATGAGAGCTTTCAGCCTTTCAAGGTTTAACTTAACCCATTGCAAAATATTGCCTTTCAATTTAAAATAAAATTTATCTTGTGACCACCTTCCATCATCAGATGAAGACTCCTCTTCATTTTGTTAAATCTTTTGTCCTTTATACAATTTATCTGTGTCATTCACCTTTTAACAATTTTCTGTCCTTGTTTAATTGTTCATCTTCATTTCCACATTTAATAACTTGGTCTCTACTCTTTTCTGTAATTTGTTGTTTTTCTTTCAAAGCTTCGCTTCTGTCGTTCTGCTAGATTTTGCTTAATCCCATTTATGGTTTTAACAGACTCATTATATCACAGACACACTACATTTTCACACAAATAAAATCTACATCTACATTTAATTCACCGCTATTGATTTGAAAAACAGGCTGTTTCATTGGGGCTTTGGCTTTCTCATAAGGAGTAGGTGTGTGCAAGGAGGGGTAGATCGATTTCACTGGGGGTGGAGCTGGAGGAGGAGCCGTAGGTGTCACACTTGAGTCTGGCTGACTGTTTCCTTGTTTAACTTCCTGTTGCTTTGCAGCTGCACCACTGTAAACTTCCCCTTTTCTATTTGATTCAATAGCCTGCATGGCAGCAGCAACCAGAGCCAATCTTGTCCAAATTCTCAACTCTTTCTCTTAGTCTTTTACAGTTGGTCCCTCTCCAAACTATTAACATTTTTTCCATGGCACATACACCGGTGAACACACATATTCATCACACTCTTTCTGAAATTCAACCATTCTTTATACAACTGTAAATACAATTCCTCTATATATATACAATGTCAAAATGAAATATACCCAAATACAACTGCAGAATCAAGTGCACAATGGAATTTCCTGGGCCTGTAACCCAAAGGTTTCCACACCCTTAATTTAATACTGTACTCAATTAGATGATTTCTAGGACTTTCACCTAAAGGTCTCTCAACCCATAAATTTAATACTGTACTCAATTAGATAATTTCTAGGACTTTCACCTAAAGGTCTCTCAACCCATAAATTTAATACTTTACTCAATTAGATTATTCCTAGGACTTCCACCTAAAGGTTTCTCAACCCATAAATTTAATACTGTACTCAATTAGATTATTCCTAGGACTTCCACCTAAAGGTTTCTCAACCCATAAATTTAATACTGTACTCAATTAGATTATTCCTAGGACTTCCACCTAAAGGTTTCTCAACCCATAAATTTAATACTGTACTCAATTAGATTATTCCTAGGACTTCCACCTAAAGGTTTCCCAACCCCCTACGGGCTTCAACCCGAGTTGGTATTTTATAACGCCTAATGCGTTAAAGGAATCCTCAACCTTTTATTTAACAAAAAAATCAAAAATTTCAAAAAGTTTTTCACTCTGATCAATTCTTATTGTTTAAATAATTAATTTCAGTTCGGAGCTCCTTATCAACACAATTAATTTGGTAGATGTCCAATAGCAGAATTTGATATAACAGGTTTCTGCTTACCTTTATTTTAGAAGACCGGTCTTTTGTGTTGAAATGGAGCCCTCCCTTACTCTGGTTTCTTCAATGTGAAACCCTCCTTCCTCTCACTCTCTCCTGTCCCTCCACAAAACGTCGGCGGTCACCAATTGTTGGACTTTAAGGCGTCCATTTGCATGTTCATAATTTAGAGGGAAGGCAAAAGATACAAATATCTAAGTTCAAATATTTATTGATCAGATATGAAAAAGTTTAACAGCGCTGGGTCCTCTCAAGTAGCGAACAACCAGCTCAGGAAGTAACATGCTTATTTATAAAATATGTGACGTCGATCTTTCTTCAGAAAATCTCCACCCACAAAGGCCGTTCCCCTCGTCCATCTGACTCCATCACCACACCCAATTTTAGCCTGTAGGCAAAGATGGACACACATAGACAAAGAAAAACAAACTGTTCTCCTCTCATCCCTGGGAGCCCTGCAGTTCCTCTCCAGTACTCCTCCACTTTGAATAGCATGTTATAATGCTTTCTTAAAAACAAATCATTAATAAAACATTCATTTATAAAAAACATAAGCTGTAAGATGAAAGTGATTATTATGTAAAACATATTTCAATATCATGACATCATTTCATTATTTGTAAAATTGGTTATATGAATAAGGCACACATTAACTTCTTTAGATAGATAAACACATATTAAATCTTTTACTGCAATACTACTTCTAAGCAAACACTTTAATCATTATTAAAAACCATCTGTTAGGAAAGAAAACACACACACACACACACACACACAGACACACAGGAGATTCTGTTCTTCAAGGTTGAGCTGCCCTGCCCCCATTAGGTTATTCTGTATGCAACCTTTATTTCATTGGTTAATACACATTTATCAAAGACAACATCTTATATTTATTACATCAATTATTCAATGATTAATACTGATTAAGTAAGAAATACATTGCATATTTTATCCTGTGAACATTAAAGCATTAATTAATGACATAGTTCCCTGTTTGCTTTTCTCCCTCAGGCCTCTCTCTTATCTTGATCTATACCAGGCGTAAATTCCTAAATTCCTCCTTGCAGCACACACACAAAAACTGGTAACTCTCCACTCTCAAACATAAACACCTCATTTCTTCATAATAGCTCAGTGCATATATGAAACACACAATGTTTATAGAATAAAATGATCAATTAAAGAAATATAAAAATGGAACAAAATCAATTTCCACAGTCCTTATTTGGACATCTTTGTAACTTTAACACTTTTAGCAATTAGCAAGATTGATAAAACAACATAAAAATCCCACAAGTATCAGATAATGTACCAGACCAGCAAGCAGCAGCAGTGACAGCATCTGAGAATAACAGCAGTGTTATGTCTCAGCAGACCTCAAATCGTGGCCAAAATCCCACCACTACAAGTAAGTTGCTTTGAAACTTTTGTTGTTGTTTTTAAGCAAGCATTCATAAGTAATGAATAAATCAGAAATATTAAATCTACATTAGGGATGCATAACCGTTAATTGCAATTAATCTATAGCAGAATAAAATGTTTTTACATGATATATGTGTGTGAACTGTGTATGATAGTTATGTATATATAAATATGCACACATGCATGTATAATTGTAAGAAAAAAAATATATATTTATCTATAATATAAATTACACAGAACTATACAAATGTATATACACATGTAAACATTTCTTAAATGTATACATGCATGTGTGTGCATTTATCTACACAGTTATTATACACAGTACACACACACATATATGATGTAAACTTTTATTCTGCTATAGTTTAATCGCAGTTAATCGCTATGCATCCCTAATCTACATATGAAGAGTTTCGTTGCAAAACGAGACAACTCCGTTTTTAACATTTTTGTCAAAACATGTTTATTGTTATGTTATTGTTTTGTTTTTATGGTGCTACTTAGCTGTATTTTTTAAGTTATAAAAGGTTTTAAATTAGTTAAACTGTTAAATTGATATTAATTGGAATGCACAACCAAAAAACGAGATTTCAGAAAAAAACGGAGTAATGTAATTCTCTGTGACTGCCAATACGTATGTGTTGTTGTCATGATGCAATGTAATTGTGTAATTATGATCTTTCTCATCAGGCCGCAAAGGCAAAAAAACTCAAATCATGGAGGCTATGGAGAGAGGGATAAACATGCTTATTCAGCATGATAAAGATGCCACTGAACAGCGTCTGGACAAGGATCAGATGGCCTGGGAGAGACAATACTAGCAGGCCAGACTAGATCTGGAGAGAGCACGTTTTGAGTTTGAGGTGAAGCGCCAGGAAGCTGAAGATAGGTGTGCACGAGATACCCAGCAATTCATGCTTCAGCTTATGCAGATGATTAGACCTACAGTGCAACAGTATCAGCCCTCCACTTCATTCACACAATATCTGGGTCAGCAGTATTATCCATCTGACAGTTTCTGTGTTCAATCGGAAGCTGTACACCCAAACCCATCACTAACGCAGTTCCATGAACAACGTTCCTTATCTGACCAAAGCCATGACAAGTGTTGGACTTTAAGGCGTCCATTGCATGTTCATAATTTAGAGGAAAGGCACAAGATACAAATATCTAAGTTAAAATATTTATTGATCAGATATGAAAAAGTTTAACAGCGCGCTGGGTCGTCTCAAGTGGCGAACAGCCAGCTCAGGAAGTAACATGCATATTTATAAAATATGTGACATCGATCTTCTTCTGAGAATCTCCACCCACAAAGGCCGCTCTTCCTCGTGAATCTGACTCCCTCACCACACCCAATTTCAGCCTGCCGGTGAAGACAGACACACAGACAAAGAAAAAACAAACTGTTCTCCGCTCATCCCTGGGAGCCCTGCAGTTCCTCCCTAGTACTCCTCCACTTCACATATGGTTGACTTCACATAGCATGTTATAATGCTTTCTTAAAAACAAATCATTAATAAACCATTCATTTATTCATAAAAAACATAAGCTGTAAGATAAAAGTGATTATTATGTAAAACACATTTCAATATCATGACATCATTTCATTATTCGTAAAATTGGTTATATGAATAACTGTGAGTTCACACCAGACGCGCTAGGGGCGGCAAAAACGCGCTATTCGCGCGTAGTTAAATGCTTGAACATTTTGAGTTTACTCGCTGTATTCGCGCGTGAAATTCTAGTCATTCGAGACATTCACGCGGAAATTCGCGTCATGGGAGGGGTTTCCGCCAGGCCGGAGATCCAAGCATGCACCCACTCCTTCAAGAGCTGCCCTGACGGCCGCCTGCAGGCTGCAGCGCTACTTCCGGCCGGCCTCAGTTAGATGACCTGGGAGTATTTCCTTTGAGGACTGCAGAGCCCCTGTCTATCGGTCTCCGGTCAGTAAATCATTGAATATTCTGTGTGATTACAAGTAATTAATGACTGAGAACCTCGATAGACATAAATGGGGTGGTTAGCTTAAACCAAGTGTTGTAGACAAAAGTTAATTGTCATTTCAAGTACAGTATTGATAACTGTGTGTTCAGAAGACTATGGGGCGGTTTCCCCTTATGGAAATGAATGTATGTTTGTGGTAAAAGTGTAGTAACCATACTATTTTGGTGTATTGATTATTATTAGTAAAACCATGGTTAACTTTCGTAAGGACAGGGATTAAACTAGTCATAGACTAAAATAAATGTAAGAGCTGTCCAAACTGAAAACCACTTGCACTGTCATATCTTAAAATACATTAGTGTCCTTTGTTTTGTCTCAAAATGCACACAAGTAATGTTTTTAGTAAGGCATGTTTGTTAAAACTTGTTATTTCCTTAACTAATTGGGCAGGTAACTGCTATATTAGACTATCATTCAATATTATGTTTTTGCAATGTAGCAAGCAAATCAGAGCAAATGTTAAATAAATGTAAAGGAGATTTAATTAAGCTTGTTGTTGTTTAACTGTAAAAAGTAAAGAGAAATGAAGATATCACAAACACCAGTTTTATAATTTTATATTTGCTAATATGGAATTGCAATCTGCATTTATGACAATGTTTATTTTATTTTCTCTCTTTCAGATATCTTACCACTGGAGACTCCTCCCGTACAATCACCACCAGCTTCTGTTGATGTTTAAACAAAGTCTAAACTGTGATTTACTATGTTGTGCGCAAAGTAAAATACCAAAACCTTTGGTGACTGTATAGACCATTTATTTATACAAAATATATCAATATATACAAAGAACCTTTACAACTATTTACATAGAGGAATAAGAAAGGATCTTGCTTGGAAGGGGGAGAGCCAAAGTGAAGGAGAGGAGAGAAAGTCTGGTTCATTACCTGCAGAGATTGCTGCCTCTTTTTTAAAACTACATTGTAGGCTCCACATTAAGCACAACTGTGCTGCTTTAATAAATTAATTTGTGAACTTTAAATTTAACAATTTTTTTCATCTGAGGTAGCAACCTCTGCAGGTAAGGGACCAGACTCAAGAGGAAGAGCTCATCCTCTGAGCGTGGAGGCGGTGCTGGATCTACAGGACTGGTCCGGACTCCGGAGTGCTTCTAGGAGGCTGCCACTTCACCACTGATGGCTGCTATCTAGGCCTTCTCTGAGCTCTTCATCTTGGTGGCGCTGTATCAGATGATAACACATTTTGTACAATGAGAAGGCAGAAAAGGATTAAACTTATTCACAAATTGTCAGTGTTGTGTGCTTACTGTAAATATAACATGCATGTAAACATGGCCATTATTACCTGCGGGGACAGCTGCAGATGTTGATGGGTCGGCATGGGAAGCAGAAGCAGCAGCAGGTTCATAGGGGACACAGGCTCACCACCATCAAAAGAACCAGTCGGCTTTGTAATGACAATATGAAATATTAATATAACATTATACATATGGCACATTATATTAGTCAGAGAGAAATTAATTTTCATTTACAACTAATGTTGACTTTTCATTATAAAAAAACAACATATATGCCCTGTTGTGTTGCTTCACTTGGCAATATATAAGACTACGTGGAAAATTAATAGTGTATACTATAAATAGTTTAATTATTTATTAAAAAAGACTAAATATGAATAAAAGAAACAAGTAATAGATTCATAAGACAAAATACTACTGGTTTTATCAACCCAAAACAAATAAAATCTTAGTTTTGACCATTAAACACAGATAGGCCTACATAAGAGCCAGGGAATTCCTGTCAGGGATTTAGCCCAGTTCAGGCTGTGGTCAGCGGGGAAGGAGAACACTGAAGTCCGCCTGCTACCTCTGGATCTCATGCCCGAATCTGTCTAAGCAAACATTCAAATAGGCGCTATCTCTACTAATCGACTGCATATTTGAATATTGTACATATATATTCTCGACTGAACTAATCTTAAAACTACACTTTGTGTCCAAAAAACGGTAATATTGGTAATAAACGGTCCGTAGGCCTATATTGAGTTATTAGGACATTGCTTACATGTATAGCTCAAATTAAGTAAACTTACCAGATTGTTCGATCCTCCTCACTCACTTTCTTCCAACCAAGATCTTTTAAATTCCTGTTTCGGTAAAAAGTACGAAGATGTCTCACGACGATTGATCTCCATTGTTTTGCATTTCTGCCTCCACCGTCTGCTGGCTTCCTGTAATCACGTCACTACTAGAGAAAGCTCCTGATTGGTTAACGCAGCGCGAATGTCCGCCAAAGTTCAAATTTTTCAACTTGAGCGTTTCCCGCGAATCGGCGTCAACGCTAAAAGCGCTCAATTCGCGCAGCGCCGTTCGCGCGTCAACGCTTGAAACGCTCAATTCACGCCGCGCCATTCGTGCAAAAAGCTCATTTCGCACCGCGCCATTCGCGCGTATTGCGCAGCAGGATGTCTATTCGCGTCTTTGCATTGACTTAACATGTAAATCACTCGCGCTTAACGCCCCTAACGCGTCTGGTCGGAATGCACCATTAGGCACACATTAACTTCTTTAGATAGATAAACACATATTAAATCTTTTACTGCAATACTACTTCTAAGCAAACACTTTAATCATTATTAAAAACCATCTGTTAGGGAAGAAAACACACACACACACACACACACACACACACACACACACAAAGAACAAGCACAGGAGATTCTGTTCTTCAAGGTTGAGCTGCCATGCCCCCATTAAGTTATTCTGTATGCAACCTTCATTTCATTGGTTAATACAAATTTATCAAAGACAACATCTTATATTTATTACATCAATTATTCAATGATTAATACTGATTAAGTAAGAAATACATTGCATATTTTATCCTGTGAATATTAAAGCATTGGTTAATAACATGGTTGCCTGTTTACTTTTCCCCCTCAGGCCTCTTTTATCTTGATCATCTCCAGGCGTAAATTCCTCGCTAATCCTCCTTGCAGCTTTTTACACACACACAAAAGCTGGAAACTTTCCATTCTCAAACACAAACACCTCATTTCTACATAATAGCTCAGTGCATATATGAAACACACAATGTTTATAGAATAAAATGATTAATTTCCACAGTCCTTATTTGGACATCTTTGTAACTTTAACACTTTAAGCAATCAGCATGAAATGTAGGCAGTAAATATGTAAAACATAATTATTCAACAACACAACAGTACTCCATTGTTCATGAATTGGTTAAATGCATTCATTAGTTAAACATACTAATTTTCACTTTCTCTAAATATAACATAGTTATAAAGCAAACAACTTGTTTATTGAAACCATCTGTTCTGCGTGTTTTCCGTTCAGGGCTTTGTTATCAGCGTTTGCTGATTTCTCCCCCAACCGAAACCACAGCCTCTCAACTTTACACACAGACAGCTTTCTTGTACTCAGCACAGGAACCATTATTGTAATAATACACATGAATTAAGATTATAAACAGCACGATTAGTAAAACAAAATCAAATCCCACACAAGTAAAGCTACAGTTCATTAAAAGTACTTTGTGTTCCTTTGGTTAATTTATAAGAATTTTTGTGCTGTTGCATTTGTTTGCACAAGTTTAAAGTTATTGCAATAACCTTTTATAAGACGTAATGATGTCATTATCGTGGAGGTTATGTTTTTGCACTTTGCAATGTTTACATTTTATGTTTTGATGTGTAATAGTACTACTTGAAGATGAAGAATGCAGTTTATTTGAAATGTACAAGTGAACAGACAAGAAGTTTAAGTTTTATAATGTTGTTAAGAAACATATTTTTGAAAAACAGTACATATGTTAATGCCAAAACACATTTTTGAGAAACCGTACATGCTTAAGCAAAACAAGCATTTACAAAAGTGCATAACACAAAAAATGAAAATAAAAGTTCACTTAAAAGTTCAGATGTGTGCGTGTGTGTGTGATGTTGCTTTACACATAAAGAGGCACTGGTTTTCAGAAATGTGTAGGACTAATGCCTCACGGATATCATCAGCAGTACAGATGACCTGGTCATGCTGTGGTGTTACAAGGGTGCCTTCACCTGAATCTGTATCTTCTTGCTCTGTGTGTTCATCCTCAGGCTGCTCTGTTGTGTTTTGTTCATGTGTGTGTATTGGTTGATCAAAGAAATTCAGCTTCAAAGATTCACAAAAGTTGTGCAACACAATGCACGCTGCAACAATAAACTTCACATTTTTAGTTACACTGTCATTGCGCTTCATTAGACAGCGCCATCTGCCCTTAAGACGGCCAAAGGAATGTTCCACGTGAATCCTTGCCCTGCTCAGACATTCATTAAATTGTAGTTGGGGCCCTCTTGCAACTCCTTCTGGGTATGGTTTCATGACGTTTCGAGACAGGCAGTATGCAGAGTCAGCCACAATCAAAACGGGTATGTCAACCCCTTGTATGTTTCTGGACAGTGGTGGAAAGCAGGTGCCATTTTCCAGCTTTGCATGCAGCTTTGAGTTTTGAAACACAAAAGAGTCTAGGCACTTACCAGGCCAGCCAACGTCAAAATCCATAAACATGTACTGATGATCCACCAGGCCCTGTAACAGCACACTGTACCATCCTTTTCGATTATAGTAATCAGTGTGAAAGCTGGAGGGGGCTATAATTGGAATATGTGTACCATCTAGGGCCCCAGCACACATGGGAAACCCTGACTTCTCTTCGAAGCCTCTAATAATGGAGTTGACCTGTTCTTCTAATGTTGGCATCTTAACAAACTTACTTTTTAGTTTGCAGAGACCCTGACACACCTCCCAAAACACATCACAGGCAGTGCTCACCCCAGTGCCAAAAAGGTTGGCAACGTCATGAAATTCCACATTGCTTGCTAATTTGTAAAGTGTCATAGCAACCCTTTTTTCAATGCATACTGGGGTCTTCATTGTTGTGGATTGCTTTGTTATGTGAGGACGAATAAGGTCACAAAGATTCAGGAAGGCATCCTGTGGCATTCTGAAGTTTAAGTACCACTCAGTCTCCCCAAAATTTTGGAGGATGTCTGTACCCCAAAAGGCATTTGAACGCTCCTTATTTGCACTTGGTGTTGTAGTCATGCTGTACACTGTAGAAAAGTTACAAAGTTAAAACAATCTATTGATTTGGTTGATGGAAAGTGATGTTTGAAATTTTACTTTAAGAGTTACATTTAAAATTATTACATGAATAAAACATGTAAATTATTAACTTAATTTTAACTAATCAACAAATCCTGCTATAGCAACCTACGTGTTTTATATAACTTGCTGCTTATAATAAACCAATAGAAATCATGAACAATTTATCATCTTCATTAATTAATATTACTATTCCGGAGTTGAACAAAATAAGGTTCAGTTTCTTACCTGATACTGATATTACAGTGGCCAGTCTTAACAGTGTACAGGATTCGGCTCGTCTTGATTTATTTTTTAAATTCCGCCGAATGGAGTAAATATCCATGTCTGAATGAATGGAAATGCAGGAAGTACAATATACGCGCGTTAGTAAGACCTTACGGCAGTTCACGTTGCACAAAACACGAAATTAACCGTGTTTTCAAAAGATATTGCGGGCAAAAACAGACATTTGCATTCGGACGGGATTAAATTTCTCAGAGGACCTCTGAGTTCGGCGAAAAACAGTAGGTAAATTGCTCTGGAATTCTTACGGAGGTCGTCAGAGAAAAACACAGACATGGCCGATTCGGACGGGATTAAAAACACGGAGGACCTCTGAGAAGCACGATTTTCTCAGAGGTCCCCCTGTAATACTAATCCCGTCCAAATAGGGCTTTAGTGGGTGTAGTGAACCACATGTTATTTTAAACCTTGGATTGACTCAGAGAGGAACATACCCAGAAAATGTTTGATGCAACAGCATTTTTGGTTTATAGAACCTGGGATAGGTTAAATTACAAACAAGTGGCCTGGATGCATCAGTTTTTCATAAAATACTGGTTTGAAAATAACCCAGCATTTTTTAGAGTGTGGGTATTGGCTGTAGGTCCAGTTTTGAACAAGCATCTCAAGCTATAAAACAGTAAGATAGTGTTTACATTAAAGAACTGATCCCTGTTGATTTAATGTTGTCCTGTTGAGGACAATTCTGTTCTCTGTTGATACGAAAATAATTCTCTGAGTTATTGTTACCATTTAAAAAGACAGTGTATAATATAATTTTCAAGAATTAAACTGATTTAAGTTATGCTATTTTTACAGGGATCTCAGAACCTTAATCCAGTGCAATACACTGCAGAATATATGGGTCACATATCACATATTGACCAAAATGAGAAGATGGTCATGTTTGGGGTGACCCATGTAGTAGCTGTGGATGGATACTCCAGAAAGATTGTGGGACACTCCATTATGCCAGTGAAAAACAACCTGACAATATATCAAAATGTTTACAGGTAACTGAAAACATTTAATCTTTGATTATGATCTTCTGATTCCAAAATAATTCCATTTAAAAACAAATTTGTTATTAATCCCAGCACATAGAGCCTTTTTTACCAGAGTACCTACACATCTCGACTGTGTCTGTTCCTCGAACAAATAAATACAGGACACCGTTTACCTCGTCTCGTACAAATCTTATTAACATAAATTTAGAACACAATACATTAACAGATGAAACTCAGATGTTAAAATTCGGCCTTCTTAACATTAGATCGCTTACCAATAAAGAACCTATTATCAATGAAATAATTACTGACCAAAACTTAGATGCACTCTGTATAACAGAGACCTGGCTTAAAGCAGACGATTACATCAGTTTAAACGAATCCACCCCGTAAGACTATTATTATAAACACGTTCCTCGTGCAAAAGGGAGAGGGGGTGGTGTAGCTACAATATACAACAAAATGTTCAAAGTAAACCATAAATCGGAACTAAAATTTAATTCGTTTGAAATTATACTGTTAAACATGGAAATAACTAAATTCTCTCGGTATTAAACAAAACGTGTCAGGGCCCACGCATACTCGTAAGCACACATTAGACTTAATTTTGTCACTCGGACTCAATATTAATGACATCGAAATATCACCCCAGAGCGATGCCGTTTCAGACCATTGCCTTGTGTCATACTGTAATACCCGCTACCCATTCATCCAACACCCAGAGGGCGCCATCGCCTGATTACTGACTTTGCTCTTCCTCTCTCTTCACTTCCTGTTGATATCTGTTAAAAGCCCAAGGTTAATGCCAAAATGTCGCGAAGTATTGCCAGCTTATCCCTGTCTCTACCAAGCGTTTTCTATAGCCATTGTTTGTTTGCCATGTGTATGATTCATTGCCTGTTTTTGACCTTGTATTTTGGATTACGATTTGGAACTGTTTGCTATTTGGATTTCCTGCCTGTTATTGAACATCTGCCTGTATATTGGATTACGATTCTCTGCTCTGCCCTTCTCTGTACCTCTGCTGCTAATAAATCTCTGCATATGGATTCAACTACTCCACCGAGTCAGTCCACATTACAGAATACTTCGCCTGATCAGAATCCAGCGGAGATGTCGCAACTACAGGCCGCATTCGCTTACCAGAATGAGATGATCACGGAGTTTCAAACCCAGCTCACGTCACTCCGAGCTGCAAACGACCATCTTACCCGGTATATCCAATCTCTTCCCTCCACTCGACATGAGGCGGTAAGATTTTCTTTACCGGATAAATTTGATGGTACTGCAGAGAAATGTAAGGGGTTTATTCGCCAATGCTCCATATATTTTGATAATCAGCCCGAAGCCTTTGTACGTGATACTACCAAGTGTTCATTTGTGATGTCTCTGTTTACGGGGAAGGCGTTAGAATGGGCCTCTGCGGTTTGGGATCAAGACGAGATGCTACGCACATCATTTGCGTATTTCTGCAAACAAATCCGCGAAGTTTTTGAATATCCGGCTGGGGGACGTGATGTGTCTATGCAGTTGGTAGAGTTATGTCAAAACAATCGCACTGTTGCAGAGTATGCTGTCGATTTCCGCACGATTGCAGCGCAAAGCGGATGGAACGAGACAGCGTTAAAACCAATGTTTAAGCGTGGGTTGCACCCGAAGATTCAGGCAGAGATTGCATGCAAAGATATGGACATGGATTTACATGAACTCATCTCTATGGCCATCCGCATTGATAATCTGCTTCGTAATACCCCATTGAGCCCGTTTGCTACCTCAACCTCAGCTATGAATTCGTCTGAAAACATGGAACCCATGCAGATAGGATTCACCAAACCGTCAATGGAGGAACGAGAAAGACGACGAGTGTACAAACTTTGTTTTTATTGTGGTCAGGCTGGACACCAATGTCGTTTCTGCCCCAATAAACCCACATCAAGTAAAGTGAGTACTCATTGCACTAATTTGCTTAACAAATGCTTTACTCTCATGCTGACTCTCACTTACTTCAAGTATGCACAATGTGTTTCAGCGTTAATCGATTCTGGATCAGCTTTAAATCTGCTTCACCATGAATTAGTGCATAAGCTCCACATACCCGTCATTCCTTGTATACCACCCATAAACATCACTGCCATCAACAGTCAACCCATTGGGAAGGGCATTACACATCAAACAGTCCCCATTTCAGTCAAAATTGGTCTGTTTTGTACACCTCAACACCCAGTGGTTCTAGGAAATCCTTGGCTTGCAACCCATGATCCTCAAATCTCTTGGAACTCCAGGGAACTTACGAAATGGTCACCATACTGCCAAACTCATTGTTTACAAGGTCAACTACTTTATCCATGTTTAACTACTAGTATTGAAAGCCCTCTAACCAATGAATCAGTGAATATTCCCACAGAGTACCTGGAACTAAAGGAAGTCTTCAGCAAATCCAAGGCCACCAAGTTACCACCACATCGCCCCTGGGATTGCGCTATAGATCTCTTACCCAACTCTTCACCACCTAAAAGTAAGGTCTACCCTTTAACTATACCAGAAACTCAGGCAATGGAACAGTACATTGAGGAGGCTCTCGAATCTGGTTTCATCCAACCATCTAAATCACCAGCAGCATCTGGATTTTTTTTTGTAGAAAAGAAAGATGGAGGCCTTCGTCCTTGCATTGATTATCGTGGTCTGAACTCGGTGACGATCAAGAACAGGTACCCACTTCCATTAGTTCCATCAGCACTGGAACAATTACGAGAAGCTACCATTTTCACTAAACTTGACCTACGCAGTGCATACAATTTGATCAGGATCAGAGAAGGTGATGAGTGGAAGACTGCTTTTGTGACCACTAGAGGGCACTATGAATACTCCGTGATGCCGTATGGCCTTTCTAATGCACCTTCGGTATTCCAGTCATTTATCAATGAAATTTTCAGAGACATTCTCAACCACTATGTTATAGCTTACATTGATGACATTCTAATTTTTTCAAAGACACGTGAGCTGCACATTCAACATGTGAAGGATGTTTTATCACGTTTACTGGCAAATCAGTTATATGTTAAGGCTGAAAAGTGTGAATTTCATGTGGCCAGCACTAATTTTCTAGGCTACAAGATCAGTCACCAGGGAGTGGAGATGGATATCAAGAAGGTTGAGGCGGTTACAGAGTGGCCACATCCAGTTACAGTCAAGGAGCTACAGAGATTTCTGGGATTCGCCAACTTTTATAGAAGATTTATCAGGAATTACAGTTCCATTGCAGCCCCACTCACTTCCTTACTGAAGGGTAACCCTAAAAGGATACTGTGGACACCACAAGCTCAGTCTGCCTTTGACACTTTGAAGACCAGTTTCACTACGGCTCCCATTCTGAAACACCCAGACCCTGAACAACCATTCATTGTGGAGGTAGACGCTTCGGACGTGGGCATTGGAGCAGTATTGTCCCAGAGACATGGTAATCCAGGTAAAATGTACCCATGTGCTTTCTTCTCTAGAAAACTAACAACGGCAGAGAAGAACTATGACGTGGGAAACAAGGAACTGCTATCGATTAAGGAAGCGTTATCTGAATGGAGACATTGGTTGGAGGGAGCCCGCCATACATTTCAGGTGATCACAGACCACAAGAACTTGGAATACATTAAGAGTGCTAAACGTTTAAATCAGAGACAGGCTAGATGGTCACTTTTTTTTCAAGGTTTCAGTTTACAGTCACGTATCGTCCTGGAACCAAGAATGGGAAAGCGGATGCACTGTCAAGAAGATATGAGTCGGAAGAAAATTTCAGCTGTCAAGGGCCAATTATACCATCATCAGTGATCGTGGCACCAATTCGTTGGGATATCATGGAGGAAATTCAGAGAGAACTACAAACTGACCCAGCACCACCAGAATGCCCCACAACACGCCAATACGTTCCTGAAAATCTTCGCCAACGCATCTTGCAGTGGACACACACATCCCTGAGCTCTGGACACCCTGGTATTCAGCGAACAGAGGAACTGGTGCGTAACACATTTTGGTGGCCAAGTTTGTCTAATGATGTGTCTATGTATGTAAAGTCTTGCAGTGTATGTGCCCGATCCAAAACGCCACGAAAACTTCCAGCTGGCCTCCTGGAACCTCTACCTATTCCACAACGACCCTGGTCTCATCTGTCAATAGATTTTGTCACTGATCTTCCCAGATCTGAAGGAAACACCACGATTCTGGTAATTTGTGACCGATTTTCTAAATCATGTCGTCTGGTTCCATTAAAGGGATTACCTACGGCTATGGAGACTGCCCAAGCATTATTTCACCACGTGTTTCGTGTGTACGGGATACCGGAAGATATAGTGTCTGATTGGGGCTTACAATTTACATCTCGTGTATGGAAAGCTTTTTACAAACAGCTAGATATCAATGTAAGCCTAACATCAGGTTATCATCCCCAAGCAAACGGTCAAGTGGAGAGACTGAACCAAGAATTAGGACGCTACCTCAGATCATACTGTAGCCAGGAACAAGAACGTTGGGCTGAATTTCTCCCTTGGGCTGAGTATGCTAGAAATTCATTAACTCATTCATCTACAGGTCTCACCCCCTTCCAGTGTGTTCTAGGATACCAACCTCCCATGTTCCCTTGGTCTGGTGAGCCCTCTGAAGTTCCTGCGGTGGACGATTGGGTCAGAAGAAGCGAAAGGGTGTGGGACAGCGCTCATGTGAGACTACAGAGGGCGATCAGAGCCCAGAAGATTCAGGCAGATCGCAGGAGGCGTCCCCACCCCAACTACCAGCCTGGTCAAAGAGTTTGGCTATCTACTAAAGATCTACGGTTGCGGCTACCCAGCAGAAAACTCAGTCCACGGTATGTAGGCCCATTTCGTATTTTAAGACAAATAAATCCAGTGACATATAGGTTGGAGCTTCCTGCTCATTATCGTATCTCTCCTTCCTTCCATGTATCACTACTGAAACCTGCTCACCCTGCTCCTGGTACTACCTCTGAGGAGAGGGACCCCCCCCGCCACTGGATGTTGATGGAGCTCCGGCTTACCTGGTTAAGGATATCATGGATTCCAGACGGCGGGGGGGCCGGCTACAATACCTAGTGGACTGGGAGGGCTACGGTCCTGAAGAAAGATCCTGGGTAGCTGCCAAGGACATTCTGGATCCGTCTTTGACCCGAGACTTCCACCATGCACATCCCGATCGTCCAGCACCACGACCAAGGGGGCGTCCACGAAGAACACCAGGAGGTGTTCTTAAGGGGGGAGATTCTGTAATACCCGCTACCCATTCATCCAACACCCAGAGGGCGCCATCGCCTGATTACTGACTTTGCTCTTCCTCTCTCTTCACTTCCTGTTGATATCTGTTAAAAGCCCAAGGTTAATGCCAAAATGTCGCGAAGTATTGCCAGCTTATCCCTGTCTCTACCAAGCGTTTTCTATAGCCATTGTTTGTTTGCCACGTGTATGATTCATTGCCTGTTTTTGACCTTGTATTTTGGATTACGATTTGGAACTGTTTGCTATTTGGATTTCCTGCCTGTTATTGAACATCTGCCTGTATATTGGATTACGATTCTCTGCTCTGCCCTTCTCTGTACCTCTGCTGCTAATAAATCTCTGCATATGGATTCAACTACTCCACCGAGTCAGTCCACATTACACATACACAATATTTCTAGATAGGACCGCTCAGTCTACAACATGCTACAGATTAGCCAGAACAATAATTTCCACCACTACAGATAGCTTTATCAGCACTCTTCCAGACCTGTCTCAAATGAAACATGTAGCAGATAACCGTGAAGATCTGGATATTATAATAGAAAACCTGAACAACGTTTGCTCTAGCACGATGGATGCCGTTGCTCCCATTCGAAAAAAGAGAATCAAAGAAAAAACGCCAGCTCCATGGTATGACCATCATACTGCAGCCCTTAAAAAAGTAGCTAGAAAAATGGAAAGAAACTACCGAACCACAAAGTTAGAGGTATGGCGTTCAGCATGGAAAGAGAGTGTTCAACACTACAGACAGGCTATTAAAACCGCCAGATCTACCTATCTCAGTACGCTTATTAAAGAAAATCATAACAATCCTCGTTTCCTCTTTAGCACAGTTGCGAAACTGAATAGAAACAAAGAACAAACAGAAACCAATAGTAAACTCCAACACAATAGTAACGACTTCATGAACTTTTTTACTAACAAAATTATGTTTATTAGGGAAAACATAGAAACTACGCAAGCAGCAATCACTCTACCCAATAGTACATTTACCACTAGATTATCATACGAACATCTTGAGTCATTTAAACCTACTACAATAGAAGAGCTCTCTAAATTAGTAACGTCATCTAAATCATCGTCCTGTATATTAGACCCCGTTCCCACAAAATTACTAAAAGAGGTATTTCATGTAGTGTCCGACACGGTACTAAATATCTTTAACTCATCGCTAGAATTAGGATACGTTCCAACAGCTTTCAAACTAGCAGTTATTAGACCGCTCATTAAAAAACCAAACCTTGACCAGGGAGATCTTAATAACTTTAGACCAATCTCAAATCTACCTTTTCTTTCTAAAATATTAGAAAAAGTAGTGGCAAGCCAGCTACGCACATTCATAGTGTCACAAGGTGACGATCTCTTTTTTCTTTGGGGCGGAACCAAAATTATGGAAGTTTGGTTCCGCCCGGAAGTGTTTCCGCCCGGACCGGAAAGGACGAACACCGGACTTCCGGTAAGCGCCGCGAGCGGGAAAATCAGCGAATTCGATGCACCTGTGCCTAGTTAGGAACAGCGTTTGGTGATTGGAGGATACACCAAGCGAGGCAGTACTTAAGGCCAAGTTTATTCACAGTTGGGGAGCTTTTTGGTGTGTGTTGAAACGCTGTGTTGGGCCGTGTTGGTGCACTGTTTGGTGGCTGTCTAAACTCTCTCTCGCTCTCAGGTTGGGTAATACACTTGTGAAGACATCCAGAACCTTAAAGGTTGAGGAGAATACGGAACAATTGGTGAATTGAGACCAAGAGAAAACGAGGATTGAAAACGACATGGTTGTGAGTACCAAGTGCAAGTTATAAATGCCTTGTGTATCGATCTAGCTGTATGTGAGATTCCTCTAGGAGGAAGGAGACGGCCCTACCCCTATTATAGCGTGGTGGGTGAGCCGAGTGGACATTCACCGAAGCCGTCACAACGACGACACCACTAGCTGGGCCGCATTATTCATCGCCAGGTCTGACCGAAGTGAAGTAAAGGAAGACAGGAGTCCCTTTTGTGCACTGAGCGTGGTGGGTGAGTCTTTGTGCTGTGAAAACCTTTAAGTTGACGTGGTGTTGTATATTGCTGTGGGTTGCTGTGGAATACTGTATGTCCTGTCTGACAGACCCCCGCCTTCAAGCATTTCGTTCAGGGAAGACCAAGAGGCTGTTGGCCCTAGCTAAATTTAATCGTGCATATGTTGTGAGCGTGTTACAGAGTTTATAAGATTTGCACGGCGCCCCGAGACGATCCTGTCCCGCCTAGACATTGAGTGGATGGTGTGAGCACCAACGAAGAGCTGGAGAAGCAGCAGCATCGTGAGTACGATTTGTGACAACTAACACTGTATACTGTGTGAGTTATTATTGCAGAGAGCGAGGTGAAGGGATTTCCATCGTCCCGTGGCCTCTACAAAGGGGCGCCCCTGTCCGGAGTTCAAACGGCGACAGCAGTGAGGAGAGGGAAGCGCTCGGCATGGTGAGACGTTGAGTATTCCCACCCCCCTGCCACCGCACAGCCGTCGAGAGGGTTCGCCCCCGACGCCACGTAGGGAACACTTACTCCATCAGACGTTTCGCCAGTTGATACCTGTGGAGAAAAGAACAGAGAGAGTGAATGACCTGAAGATAGAGCAACGAACTCTGTACTTACGGTACGCGGGGTCTAGCCAGGAGGTGAGAACCATCCACATCTGATTAACTGTGTCTCTTCGCCAGTTGTTACCTGCGGAGGAGGGAGAAGAAATAGTGAGTGACTCGACGAAAGTTGTGAAAGTAGGAGGAAGAGCCCGCACCAGGGAGACCCAGGTACGCAGCCCGAATAAGAATCCACAACACTCATTTGCTTTTGATTCTGCCTCCAGGAGGACAAAGGAGCGCGCCACGGATACCCTAGACCAGGTTGGAGCCTGAGTCTCACGCCCCCCTGGTCCACAGTGTTCCGAACATTCCCTTCGCTCCCCTGCTCCCTGTCCGTGGCCCACCTGGAGGGCAGAGACGGATATTAGTTTTAATCCCCCCTCCCCATTTCCCTAGAACATTTTAAATATTTAATAAATCAATAAAGATTATTTTTATACTTACCTGTCCTTGTTGTTGTCCGGTCATTGGGTTGGCTTTGGGGACCTCCTCGAGGTGGAAGTTGAGAAGGGGCGTGGTTTTAGCCATTAGTGGCCACCCCCTGGGTGTGACAATAGCGAATAATAATACATTCCAATTTCCAATCAGGATTCAGGCCCCACCATAGCACAGAAACAGCGCTGCTTAGAGTTACAAATGACCTCCTATTAACATCCGACCGTGGTGAAATCTCAATTCTTATATTACTTGACTTTAGTGCAGCCTTTGACACAATAGATCACAAAATCTTACTCAATAGACTAGAAAACTATGTTGGCATCAGTGGTCAGGCGTTAGCCTGGTTTAGATCGTATCTAACCAATCGATATCACTTTGTTTATGTAAATGAGGAAGAGTCCTATCACTCCCCCGTTAAATACGGCGCACCTCAGGGATCAGTTCTAGGCCCTATCCTATTCTCGTTATATATGTTACCTCTAGGAGACATTATCAGGAAACATAACATAAGTTTTCACTGCTATGCGGATGATACCCAGCTTTACATCTCGTCACATCCTAGCAAAACCCACCAGTTTGCTAAGCTAACAGACTGCATTAGTGATATTAGGGACTGGATGGCACATAACTTTCTTATGCTAAACTCCAATAAGACTGAGATACTTATTATTGAACCAAATCGCTCCAAACATAATATGTCAGATTACAAGTTGCCCATAGATGGCTGCACGGTGGTGCCATCTTCCACGGTTACGAATTTAGGCGTAATGTTTGACAGCAATCTATCTTTCGATAGTCATATCTCCAACGTCTGCCGCACAGCATTCTTCCATCTTAGAAATATCTCAAAAATACGCCATATGCTGTCTGCATCAGATGCAGAAAAGCTTATCCATGCTTTTATGACCTCTAGAATAGACTATTGTAACTCGTTACTCGGGGGATGCAATGCAAATCAGGTAAACAATCTACAGCTGGTTCAAAACGCCGCCGCAAGAGTGCTTACTCGCCCTAAAAAGTATGACCACATTAGTCCAATTCTGGCATCTTTACACTGGCTACCAGTTAAATATCGCATACAATTTAAAATATTACTAATCACCTACAAAGCCTTAAATGGCCTAGCGCCCTCGTATATAAAAGAACTACTATCAGAATACAATCCACCACGTAAACTGCGATCACAAAATTCTGGTTACAAAGCACTCACATACCTCATATGGGTAATTTACTCTTGCCGCAATAGTTAGCCTGTCTGGAACCGAGCTGAATTAAACCACTATAATGTATGACACTTGCATTACATGCGAACTACGCTAATAGAATTCTGTTTTTGTCTCCCTGTCTCGTCCTCGACTCTGCGGACAATGAGACAAACAGACCCAGTTCCTGTTGCTGTGAAGGTTATCGCACCACTGATCTACTGGCTTTCCTTCAAAGTGATGCCCAGCCCATGCGCGACCAACGACCACCGGCTGAACCAGTTTAATCTGCTTACCCGCTTCTTATCCCTACCATGTCTATATATATATAAATATTAATCTCTCCCTAGGGTTTTTTGTCCTTCTAGGATTTTTTCCCATTGGGTTTTCTCCTAGGGGGGTTTTTAGTCCCAGGGAGAGTCAGCCAACTTTGGCTTAACTTAGCACTTTACTGTATATGTTACATTATCAATACGCTCGCTTACACGGTTTATCCTTAGCCGCTATATTCTACTTCTTATACTATGTATTGATTCTCAGTGTTCTACTCTACATCTACTCATGTAAAGCTGCTTTGCAACAATTAACAATTGTGAAAAGCGCTATATAAATAAAATTGAATTGAATTGAATTAATTCTATAATAAACTATATGGGGTGGTTTCCCAGACAGGGATTAGCTTACGACAGTACTAGGTCTTAGTTTAATTATGAAATTTAACTAGTTTTAACAAACATGCCAGTAGTTATAACGGACCTGCATGTGTCAAAATATGATTTACGACCTCTTGATTTACGACCTCTTTGACAGGGGGCGGGACTATCAATCAAACAGTGTACAAGCTGTCTATTTTTGACAGCGAGTGTCCGGACTGTGATCGTTTTACGACGTGTCATTTAGCGGGTTGTTTTTCCTGTGTGTGTGTGTTTTATGTCAAGCGTATGCTGTCATGTTTATTGACAGGTTGTGTTTGACAGGTTGTGTTTGACAGGTCGTGTTCTGACAGCTGGTGTTTGACAGGGGGCGGGACTATCAATCAAACGGTGTACAAGCTGTCTACTTTAGACAGCGAGTGTCCGGACTGTGATCGTTTTACGACATGTCATTTAGCGGGTTGTTTTTCCTTTGTGTGTTTTATGTCAAGCCTATGCTGTCATGTTTATTGACAGGTTGTGTTTTGACAGCTCGTGTTTGACAGTTGCCGCCAGCGTCTCTCATCCCCATCCCTCCCTCCTTTCTCGCCCGTGCGCATCTCACCACTGCGTGTCACACTGCGGGTGCGTGTTGTAAGCGAGTAAAGATTTCTAAAAACTCAATGTTGGTAAAATAATTCACCATTACGGTGACAAAAAGTAAATGTTTATTTTAGATTTAGACAAATCATGAACAAGGCTCTGATTAAAACTTTTTGGTTGTAACATCACAAGTTATTTAATTAAATATTCCGTATACGTGTATAGTTTAAGCATTGACCTAAGCCATAACCTTCGGCGCCGTCATTACTACAATCTTTAGACGAAAGTCTAAATTAAATAAAATTTTAAACGTTTCATGAGGTCCGTGAATCTTTTCGTGACCTGCTCTATAGTTTCACGCGTATTAAAGATCACTTTCCGGCGGTGCCTGACAACGTCGGGTGAGCGTACATATCTGCCGTTTTAAAATAACCTTAATAAATGTAATTCTGTCCACTCAGCAAAATAGGGGGTTTATTTTAGATTTAGGGGATTCTTTAAACAAGTCTCTGATTAAGACATGTGTATACGTGCACCGATGGTGACAGAGAACTTACATCTGACGTTAATAAACTTTTAAATGTTTTTAAGACGTGTTCATCCCATCTTAGGGGGTTTATTTTTAAGTAAATGATTCTTAAAACCATGTGTGAAAGTGTGTATATTATACAATGAGTCTTATATTGTCTGCTCTGACAAAAATAAAGTATTATTTTAGATTTTAGGTGAAGTGCCACCGTGTATGACAAATATAGTTTGATATAAACGTTTGTTTTGTCAAAAGTTTCTTATAGACATTCAAGAAACAAATATTTTAGTTGTATCTGGTTAAACTTAATTCTGATATTTTCTATTGAACTAGTCTATTTTTCTGATCAGACACAAAGTTTCTGATGCTGATCTTATGACAGTGTGTGATAGATAATTCACAGCAGGGGCGGTTTGTAGAGTCTTTTAAAACTGTAGTGGTAAAATGTAATATGGTAACTCTGACAAAAAGTAAAAGGTTTATTTTAGATCACAACCTATTTTATGGCAAACAATGCAGTATCTAAAAGTTTGTAACAACACAATTTTATTTAATGAAATACTCAGTACGTGTATAGCAATGAACTGTGCCAAAATCACCGGGGTCCCATCAATACTATATTCTTTAGACTAAAGGGTATTTATTTTAATCTAAATAAAATCTTTTCATGCACAATATTCTGTTCACGCCATTAGATTGCGTTCCTGCGTTTACAATAGAGAACATACGCGGATGCGTGTTCATATCCACCGTTAAGAAACTTTTTTAAACGATTAAAGACATTTTCAATTCATCTTCTGGGGTTTGTTTTAAAATAATGACACCTTAAAATCAACTGTGAATATGTGGTTATTACACAATAAAATGTAATTCTGTCCGCTCCGGTATAATAAGGGTTTTATTTTAGATTTGGGACTTTCTTTAACCAAGTCTCTGATTAAAACATGTGAATGCGTGCACCAACGTTGTCAGAAAACGTAGGCTGATGCGCTCTTATATATGGTGTTTAGAACCTTTTAAACGTTTTAAGACATTTAACCCCATCTTCTGGGTTGAATTCATTAATGTCATCTAATATCCACGTGTGTACATGTGTATTTAGGACAGCGTTTCTCAAAGTGTGGGGCGGGCCCCACTAGTGGGGAACAGGAGCATTACAAGTGGGGAGTGAGAAATGGGAGGAAATTTGTTAATTTTTGTGCCCATCTCTATTAATTTCTTTATTTATTGACCATGTACTCAAAACAACCACATTTAAATATAATCTTTAAAAAAAAACTAAAACAACATCAGAAGTAAAGAAAATGTCATACGGAACCAAGAATCAGTTAACGTCGGAATGTTAATTGAAGCGGAACAAAACCTAATGGGAGATGCGGTATATGTTGTAGCGTGTAACTTTTAAGGGTTGACAATGGATAAGTTTGTGACACGGAACGAAAAGAAAATGGCGGATTCGGCACCAGCAGAGAAAAGCAACACAGGCAGTGGATCTAATCCACCAAAAAGCCAGCCGAAAAGAAAATATGATGAGGCATATCTTGGTCTTGGATTTACGGTTGGTGTGGTGGGCGCAGATGAGAGACCTGTGTGTGTTCTCTGTCTCAAAACATTAGCAGCAGATAGCATGAGGCCCAACAAATTAAGACGACATCTAGAGACAAAACACCCCAAACACATTAATAAGCCGCTTGACTTCTTCCGAAGAAAACTCTCTAAATACCGCCAGCAGGAAAATCAAATGATAAAATCTGCAGCATTTAACAGAAATGCTTAAATGGCTTCTTTTAAAGTTGCGCACAGAATTGCTCAGTGCAAGAAACCACACACGATAGCTGAGCAGCTCATTCTCCCCTCTGCTATAGATATGGTGTCAATTATGCTGGATGAGACGAGCGCTGCCAAATTAAAAGCAATACCCCTGTCAAACGACACAGTTGCACGACGAATACGCGACATTTCAGATGATCTTGAGGACCAACTCATAGAAAAACTCAGAGACACACGATTTGCACTGCAAGTTGATGAGGCTACAGTCAGCAATAAAGATTGTTTGTTCATTTCATATGTCCGCTTTATACATTCAGAGTCAGTAAAAGAGGATTTGCTGTTTTGCAAATATGTCCAAACTAGGGCGACGGCTGATGAACTGTTTAAGATTCTTGACAGTTACCTCATAGAACATGATCTGAAATGGGAAAACTGTTTAGGCTTTTGCTCCGATGGTGCTCAGACCATGGCAGGAAGAAGAAAAGGACTGCAGGCACTAATAAAGAGGGTCGCTCCAAAAGCGCAATGGACACACTGGCCCTTATTTATCATTCTTGCGTAGAAACGGGCGTATATGTTGGCGTAAGATTATGCTTACACTCGTCTCACCGCCTGATTTATGAAGCTGTGCGTACCTCTGAAATTCAGGTGTACGCAATATCTGCCCTTCATAAATGCGGCGGCTGAAAACGATCGTCATTAGAATAACACGCCCATATAAATTCAAGTCTCCACCTCCCCCACGCCCTCATTTTACGACATTGACACATGGAAGACGGCAAAGACGAGAAACCAGGGAAGTGGAAAGAAACAAAATTGTTTTATTTGGGAGTTTAAAGAGCGGGATTAAGAACACATTTATAATTGCATGACGTTTTGTAATATTTGTATTATTATTTTTATTATTAATGACGCTTAATTGATATTTAGAAGAATAATTATTTATTATTATTATTATTATTTAATGTTACCTACATCTAAATTATATGTCTGCTTAATGGTTCGGTTAAGTTTTTTTAAAATAATATTTTAAAATGATGTAGTAACTTTTGTAGTGTGTTTTTCTGTATTTACATACATGTTGTTTGTTAGCTTAGATCGAGTTTGATACGGAGCTCTGGATATAATTCAAATTTACAATTTGTTTCCACGACATCCACATGTTTTACTAGACTAATTCATAATTTGAAGTAATAATAATTGTAATAGTAATTACGAAATATTATAATAATTAATTCCAAGGAACAAACTGTTGAATATTTATATTTATGGCCATACTTTAAACTAAATAAGAAAAAGAAGTGTCCATATGTAGCATAAAAGATAATTCGTGGCCATGATTTTGTCCGCATGTCATCATGATCGGATTTATGGCTCCATTCAACACAAACATTTTACTTTACCTATTCATGTGTAGCTATTTATTTATCATCGAATGGTATGTAACTAGCTTACATTTTGATGCATTATTACCATGTTTTCGTAGCACATCCTTGTGCTTTCTTGCAATGTGCCGCTTCAGATTCCAGGATGAATATTTGCTAACTTTTACAGTCTCTCCGCACTTCCTTTTAATGTTTTCTTCCTGTCCAACCTTAACTTTGATTTTTACTTTACATTTATGTATAAGGCTTGAATTCCACAACTTATTGCTAGACGTTTTTACAGATTCTCGAACTAGCAAATTATCAAAGGGCGTTCTGGGTTCAACGAGCGGTGCTGAGCGAGCGGACTTTTTAGAAAGGCGCTTTGATGGTAATATTACCGCACCGCTCAAGGCTCCGCTCCGCTCACATGCTTTGCCCTGAAACGTCAGGTAAGGCGCCCAGGCTCTCAACTGAAGGAATACATATGCCTACAAATCAAATGCTTTGGTAAAGTCTCTCAAATTAAACATTTAAGTCCATGTTGCATAAAAATAAACACTGAAGTTTGTAAGCATTATGTTTTTTTTTTACAGTGGGTCATAATATATCATATATTTTAGTTTGTCATTGCGTTTTGTGGTGTTAGGAAGTGTTTGCGCATTTCTGCACTAACTCAAAATGTGCGTACACCACCTCCTGAGCAGGCGTAGGATTTGCGTGCCGTACGCCAACGTCCATATTGATAAATCTCAAAGTCACCGTGGTTTTGGGTGTACGCCAGGTGTACGCTGGAAATTTGGTGTACGTACTTTTGATAAATGAGGGCCATTGTGTTATTCACAGGGAGGCGCTCGCATCAAAGCAGCTCAGCTCCGAACTAAACGAGGTCCTGACGGATGTTGTGGGCGTGGTCAATTTCATCAAAACCCGACCCCTAAAAGCGCGAATGTTCTCGGCACTGTGTGAGGAGATGGGAGCCGATCATACAGCTGTGTTATTTCACAGCGAGGCAAGGTGGCTGTCCCGAGGCAAAGTGTTGTCATTGGTCTTTGAGCTTAGAGTGGAGATTCGGGCCTTTTTGGAAGAGGAACGCATGTATGATGCTGCAGGCAAGTTCAGTGATGAACAATTTCTGATGAAACTGGCCTATCTTAGCGATGTATTTGGAAAGCTGAACGAATTAAATCTTCAACTTCAAGGCAGAGACAAGCACATACCTCACCTAGCAGACAAGATCACTGCATTCATCCGAAAGCTTGAGGTATGGGGCAGGCACCTTGATCAAGGAAATACTGATGCCTTTGAGAATCTGAGTGAAATTTCTGAAACCAGTACTTCTGGAGCCACCCCAGTGATCCCATGTATCAAACAGCACATCTCTAAGTTGACAGAATTGTTTCAAAAATACTTTCCAAACAACAGCGTCCAGCAGAGGCGATTCTAGGGTTAGAGCTTTAGGGGTGCTGAGCACCCAATGAGCTCTGCTGCCACCACCCACTCTTTTTTCCTACAGAAACCAATAATATGTCTATTGTAAAACAACTATCATTTTAACATTGGTTCAACTAACTCCAAAATCCAGATTTTTTTGGAGACCTTTCAGGCATGAAAACGGGTCAGGGGTGAAAAAGATGAGAAGAAAATTACCCCTCTAGGATCTGGGAGCATGCTCCCCCTTAAAATTACATATTTTAAAGCATCAATCTGATGAGTTTTGAGATGCATTTTTTTGCCAACCTTTTTATTTCTAATTAATTCAATTTTCAATTCAATTTTTCAATTCAATTCAATTCAATTTATTTATATAGCGCTTTTCACAAAAGTCAATTGTTTCAAAGCAGCTTTACATAAATAGAAGCAGTGAAAAGCACAGAAAACGACAGATAGCACAACAGAATACATGATAGCATGAGCAGTTAAATTTGCTGCGGCTATGACTCAATATTATAATTGCACGTATTACTAAAGCAACGTATAGAAGAGGAAGCTAGGTAAAGCCCAAAAAGGCTGCCTCCCCGGGGTGAAAAACCCCCTAGGAGAAAAAAAAACCCCGGGCTTTTATCCGAGGAAAAATAAGTCCTAGGAGGGAAAAACCCTTGGGAGAACGGAAATGGAGATTTAGCGGAGATTAAGCGGTTCTGCCGGTGATCGTTGGTCAGGTATCAGCTGGGCATAACGTTGAAGGACAGCCAGTAGATCAGAGGTGTGCCGACTTTCACATCTACCGGGACTGGGTCTGTTTGTCTCGTCCTCGGGTCGAGGACGAGACAGGGAGAGAAAAACAAAATCGTATTAGCGTAGCGGCCGTTCATATGTATTGAAGTGTCACACAGTGATGTGGTTTAACTCAGCTTAGTTCCAGACAGACTAAATATTGCGGCATAATTATGTTATCCACAGTTGAGGATTTAGCAAATTGGGGGCCCAATGCGAGGGTATATATGGTAAATAAGGGTCACCTTCCGATCTTTAAGAGAAAATGAAACCTGACGACCCGTTTGACTAAGGCCTAAAGCCCCACTGTCGTCGTTAATGCAGGTTCAGTGGCAAACGGGTCTATATTGTATACCATTTACAGGACCAGGAGAAAACGCCAAAAACATCGCAACCCGACCATACGTGCTAACCCGTTTGACTAAGGCCGGAAGCCCCACTGTCGTCGTTAATGCAGGTTCAGTGGCAAACGGGTCTGTATGGCATACTATTCATAAGACTTACGATAGCGCCAAAATCGCAACCCGACCATACATACCAACCCGTTTGACTAAGGCTTGAGGCCCCACTGTCGTCGTTAATGCAGGTTCAGTGGCAAACGGGTCTGTATGGCATACTATTCACAAGACACACGAAAGCGCGAAAAACGCAACCCGACCATACATACCAACCCGTTTGACTAAGGCTGGAGGCCCCACTGTCGTCGTTAATGCAGGTTCAGTGGCAAACGGGTCTGTATGGCATACTATTCACAAGACACACGAAAGCGCGAAAAACGCAACCCGACCATACATACCAACCCGTTTGACTAAGGCTGGAGGCCCCACTGTCGTCGTTAATGCAGGTTCAGTGGCAAACGGGTCTGTATGGCATACTATTCATAAGACTTACGATAGCGCCAAAATCGCCACCCGACCATACGTGCCAACCCGTTTGACTAAGGCTGGAGGCCCCACTGTCGTCGTTAATGCAGGTTCAGTGGCAAACGGGTATGTATGGCATACTATTCACAAGACACACGAATGCGCGAAAAACGCAACCCAACCATACATACCAACCCGTTTGACTAAGGCTGGAGGCCCCACTGTCGTCGTTAATGCAGGTTCAGTGGCAAACGGGTCTGTATGGCATACTATTCATAAGACTTACGATAGCGCCAAAATCGCAACCCGACCATACGTGCCAACCCGTTTGACTAAGGCTGGAGGCCCCACTGTCGTCGTTAATGCAGGTTCAGTGGCAAACGGGTATGTATGGCATACTATTCACAAGACACACGAAAGCGCGAAAAACGCAACCCGACCATACATACCAACCCGTTTGACTAAGGCTGGGGGCCCCACTGTCGTCGTTAATGCAGGTTCAGTGGCAAACGGGTCTGTATGGCATACTATTCACAAGACACACGAAAGCACCAAAATCGCAACCCGACCATACGTGCCAAACCGTTTGACTAAGGCCGGAAGCCCCACTGTCGTCGTTAATGCAGGTTCAGTGGCAAACGGTGGCAAACTATTTAATGCAATTCATTTTAAGTGTTCATGCAGAAAAGGTTTTTATTTATTTATTTGGTTGGTCTGTGTTATGACCGTGAGTGCTTTGTTCCGTGAAAATAACTATTGCGAGTTAAGAACCTTTACTAGACAAATTATGCGAATGCTTTGTTGAAGAGAAAAGTTTTAAGTCTAGATTTAAAATGATCGACTGTGTCTGATTCTCGGACATCGGTTGGTAAATCATTCCAGAGCTTAGGGGCTAAGTAGGAAAAGGATCTTCCACTTTTAGACACTTTTGATAGTCTAGGGATAATCAATAGGCCAGAATTTTGCGACCGTAGTGTGCGTGATGGATTGTATTCTGATAGTAATTCTCTAAGATATGAGGGTGCTAAGCCATTTAAAGCTTTGTAGGTGATTAGTGATATTTTAAATTGGATGCGATATTTAACTGGTAGCCAGTGTAAAGATGCCAGAATTGGGCTTATGTGGTCATACTTCTTAGATCGAGTAAGTACCCTTGCAGAAGCGTTTTGAACTAGCTGAAGCTTGTTGACCTGATTTGAATGGCATCCCCCGAGTAGCGAGTTACAATAGTCTATTCTAGAGGTCATAAAAGCATGAATAAGCTTCTCTGCGTCAGATGTAGACAGTATATGGCGTATTTTTGAGATATTTCTAAGATGGAAGAATGCTGTGCGGCAGACGTTGGCGATATGACTATCAAAGGATAAGTTGCTGTCGAACATCACACCTAAGTTCCTAACCGTGGAAGATGGCACCACAGTACAGCCATCTATGTGCAATTTGTAATCTGACATATTATGTTTGTAGCGATTTGGTTCAATAATAAGTACCTCTGTCTTATTGGAGTTGAGCTTAAGAAAGTTATGTGCCATCCAGTCACTAACATCGCTAATGCAGTCTTTTAGTTTAGAAAACGTGTGTGTTTCCCTGGGATGCAAGGAGATGTAAAGCTGGGTATCATCCGCATAGCAGTGAAAACTTATGTTATGTTTCCTGATAATGTCTCCTAGGGGTAACATGTATAACGAGAACAGGATAGGACCTAAAACTGATCCCTGCGGTACACCGTATTTAACCAGGGAGTGATATGACTCTTCCTCATTTACATAAACAAAGTGATAGCGATTGGTTAGATATGACCTAAACCAGGCTAGCGCCTGACCACTGATACCAACATAGTTTTCTAGTCTATTGAGTAGGATTCTGTGGTCTATTGTGTCAAATGCTGCACTAAGGTCTAGTAATATAAGAATTGAGATTTCACCACGATCGGATGTTAATAGGAGGTCATTTGTAACTCTAAGCAACGCTGTCTCTGTGCTATGGTGGGGCCTGAATCCTGATTGGAACTTTTCATATGTACTATTATTTGTCAAGAATGTGCGTAACTGGCTTGCCACTACCTTTTCTAATATTTTCGAAAGAAAAGGGAGATTTGAGATTGGTCTAAAGTTATTAAGTTCTCCTTGGTCAAGCTGTGGTTTTTTAATCAGCGGTTTAATAACTGCTAGTTTGAAAGCTGTTGGAACGTATCCTATTTCTAGCGATGAGTTAAAGATATTTAGAACCGGGGTTGACACTACAGGGAATACTTCTTTAAGTAGTTTTGTGGGAACGGGGTCTAATATACAGGACGATGATTTGGATGATGTGACTAGTTTAGAGAGCTCATCTATTGTAGTAGGTTTAAATGAATCAAGATGTTCGTATGGTAGTCTAGTGTTAAGTGAACTAATGGGTAGAGTGGTGGCTGCCTGGGTAGCTACGATGTTTTCCCTAATAGCCGAAATTTTGTTAGAAAAGAAGTTCATGAAGTCGTTACTATTGTGTTGAAGTTTACTATTGGTTTCTGTTTGTTCTTTGTTTCTAGTCAGTTTCGCAACTGTGCTAAAAAGAAAACGAGGGTTATTATGATTCTCATTTATAAGCTTGCTAAGATATGTAGATCTGGCGGTTTTAATAGCCTGTCTGTAGTGTTTAACACTCTGTTTCCATGCTGCGCGCCATACTTCTAACTTTGTGCTTCTATAATTTCTTTCCATTTTTCTAGCTGCCTTTTTAAGAGCTGCTGTGTGATGGTCATACCATGGAGCTGGCGGTTTTTCTTTGAATCGCTTTTTTCGAATGGGAGCAACGGCATCCAATGTGTTAGAACAGACATTGTTTAGGTTTTCTATTTCAATATCTAGATCGTCACAGTTATCTGCTACATGTTTCATTTGGGACAGGTCTGGAAGAGTGCTAATAAAGCTATCTTTAGTGGTGGAAATTATTGTTCTGGCTAGTCGGTAGCATGTTGTAGATTGAGTGATCCTATCTAGAAGTACAGTGTATGACACAAGGTAATGGTCAGAAACTGCATCACTCTGAGGTGATATTTCGACGTCATTAATATTGAGTCCGAGTGACAGAATTAAGTCTAATGTGTGATTACGAGTATGCGTTGGCCCTGTCACGTTTTGTCTAATATTGAGAGAATTTAGAACATCTATAAACGCACGTCCTAATGCGTCTTTTGGGTTGTCCACATGGACATTAAAATCACCAACAATAAGAGCTTTATCTACAGTGACTACAAGCTCAGATAGGAAATCTGCTATTTCATTAAGGAAATCTGCATGGTGGCCCGGTGGTCTATAGATTGTCGCTAAAGCAAAAGAAAGCTGTTTGTGGTTACGATCAGTTATTTCCATATTTAACAACATTACTTCAAATGATTTAAATTTTAGCTCAGATTTTTGGTTTACTTTAAACATTGTGTTGTATATTGTAGCTACACCACCCCCTCTCCCCTTTAATCGAGGTTCGTGTTTATAATAATAGTCTTGTGGGGTGGATTCATTTAAACTAATGTAGTCGTCTGCTTTAAGCCAGGTTTCTGTTAAACAGAGTACATCTAAGTTTTGGTCTGTAATTATTTCATTGACAATAGGTTCTTTATTGGTAAGCGATCTAATGTTAAGAAGGCCGAATTTTAAGATTCGAGATTCATCTGTTAATGTATTGTTTTCTAATTTTATTTGAATCAGATTTGTACCAGATGTAACAAGCGGTGCCCTGTATTTATTTGTTCGGGGAACAGATACAGTTGAAATGTGCTGATATTTCGGTAAGATTGACTCGAAGTGCTGGGATATAAGTGGTCTTGACATATCACGGCAGCTAACAGATGGACGGTTAAGCCGATCCGTCTGTTTCCTGACCTGGGCCCTGGATAGTCATACTATATCAGAATTAAGACTATTGATCAGATTTTTAGTGAGTATAGCACTTCCTTCCGATGACGGATGAAGGCCATCTCTGGTTAGGAGAAATGGTCTTCCCCAGAAATGCTTCCAATTGTCTATAAACCCTACGTTATGCTGAGGGCACCACTTTGTCATCCATCCATTGAGAGACACTAATCTACTATGTGTTTCATCTCCCCGGTAGGCGGGGAGGGGACCAGAGCATATTACATTGTCTGACATTGTTTTTGCAATTTCACACATCTCCTTAATATTATCTTTGGTGATTTCCGACTGGCGGAGCCTAGTGTCATTCGTGCCGGCGTGAATAACAATCTTAGAAAACTTCCGCTTAGCATTAGCCAGCACTTTAAGTTTGGATCTAATGTCAGACGTTCTGGCTCCCGGTATACAGTCGACTATGGTGTTTGGTGCCTCAATGTTAGTGTTCCTGAGTATAGAATCTCCAATGACCAGGGCACTTTTAAAAGGTGTTTCAGCTGGTATACTCCTTAGGGGATCGAATCTGTTAGAAATTGTCGTTACGTTATGGGTCTTAGAAGGACGCCTTATATGACTATGCCGCCTAACAGTCACCCAGTTTGACCGCCGACTTGACTCTGATGACGGAACCGAGCCATGTGTATTTTGATAAACACTATGCGCGCTCGATACAGTATTTGTAATATTTATATTAGCATCTGATGTCGGAACCGAGCCATTAGTCTTTTCGATCGATAGATTATTTGCGACAGTAACATTAGCGGTTTTGCTATCCTCAACTAGCGTTCGGATGCGCGATTCTAGTTCAGCAACCTTCTCAGTTAACCTTAATACTTCAATACACTTAGTGCATGTAAACCCCTCTATGCTAACAGCAGAAGCTAAACTATACATGTGGCAAGTAGTACATGTTACAATAACAAGCGGAGTCTTACCGCTTTCATGCTGGGCGATGGCGTCTTCGTTTACCCGAACGCGGTCCCCGGAGCTGCATCGCGTGGGGTGTTCGGTTGTGACATGCCTCGGTCGCCTGCGAACGTCTGGGGCCAGGGTGATGTTTGGCTTGCCGAATCTACGAAGGCCGGGCAGCGGTTCCTCCACAGCTTCCCGATCGCTTTCATGTCGTTCACGGTCCGTGAAGCTGCATCGCGTGGAATGCATGTTTGTTGCTCGCTTGTGGACGTCGGAAGGCAGGCTGAAGTGGGCGCTGTACCTCGCCTTGGATCTGCTAAAACCGGGAAACAACTCCTCCACAGCTTCCCGCTCAGGTGAGGATAGGTCAGAAAAGCATATATCAGATGAATCCGCCATTAGATCGGAAAATGCTAGCTTCAGCCTCCACCGTGTGGATGCTAGCGGGCTATATGCTAACAACACTGGGTGTTTATTAGTGATAAATAGTTTCACGTGGTAGTACTTGCTCAATAATCGTCACGGTAAAGTATTCCTATGTAAAACTAATAAGTTATATTATATAAATAGGAGTAAGATGGTAAAAAAAAGCTTTTAGATGATGAACTCGACGGAGCTACGATGCACGATCTGTTCAGTGGAATTAGTGGCGAGCTAGCACTTTTTTGCCATTAATGCCATATTAAAGTCTCAGGACAAAAGGTGGGCTACAGCAGCAGTGTTTGTATGGTTTTATATTAATATACAGTGTGTCGTTTTCAGCCTTTGTCAAAATGACAAATCTCCTAATTTATAAAAATATGCCTACAACATATGGTAGGTTTATTAATAGTTTGTTAATTTGCAGCTTTTCTTTTAACAGTCCTTTAATTGAACCATTACCTTTACTATTATGTCTAAAACAAAACACTTGTGACTCCTGCACTAAGGGTTAAAAACGTTATCCCCTTAATATTAATCTACATGTGACAATCTAAAAAAATATTTATTGTCTAGTTTGATAGTCAGACAGTTTGTGATTTCACACATAACTTACCGGTACTGGTGGTATACAGTGATATGTAGTTTGTTTTCACTCCCAAACGCCATGTTTTCATGACGACTGACCAGAAAAGACGCACGTGACGTCATGTTTACATGACTCCCGATTGTAAATTAACGATAAATCATACAATAAACTTTAACAACGGAGACACACGTATGCAACTACCCACCGAGACGCACAAAACTGCATGCGTCTTGCGGAAGAACATTGCAACCGGCGCTACTTCTCTCCGTTTAAGTCTATGGACGAGTCACCCAGGTACTGTGCTATTCCGCAGCGCGCGGCTACCCGCCGGACTAAAATAATCCGAAAATAAACACTTATTATACGTGTACCTTGGTGATTCAGTATAAGACAAAAACACGGCTTGAAAGATTGATTCGTGATGTACTCGCTCATTATAAACATAACGTAAACATTTTGTAAGATTTGAACAAAAAAGTTGCATCACAACACTTTTAACTGATTCTCACTGTGCGTGTGTCTCGCGCTGAATGACGGTCGATGCAGGTATAGAGAAGTAAAAGAAGACGATTACACCATTTGCTAAGCGGGGAGGTTTTCATTTTCTAACTTAACATATACATTTTAAACCACAAACTACGGAGTATGTTTTGGACATTATTTAACCTTGTCAAAGACGAACGAACATTTTAGATTAAATACATTTCTTGCTCCAAGTTTTAGGGGTGCTGGGCTCATTTTTAGGGGTGCTGAAGCACCCCTAAAAAGGGGCTAGCCTCGCCCATGGCGTCCAGTATGACTGGATTATTGATCCATTCAATACATCAGGTTGGTTTTATAATTTTACTATATAACGTTTTCTACTGTAGGCATGTATTGTACATTTATTTATAATGTATGCTATTTAAAAAGATTGCTGTTTTTCATATTCTACATATTAAACTTCTTCATATTCTATCTGCAGCACCTGCAGATTTCAGCTCTGCAGAAGTGGACCAATTCATTGATATGACGAGCGACTCCACACTTAGGCTGAGGTTTCCAGTTCAGACACTGAGTGAATTCTGGCTTGGAGTGGAGTTGGAGTATTTACTTATTGGGCAGAGGAGTCTGACCATTCTGCTTCCCTTTGCTACGTCTTATCTTTGTGAGATAGGATTTTCAGCTGTTGCTTCGCTGAAAACAAAATACAGATCTAATCTTAACATTGAGCATGACTTGAGAGTGTCAGTATCAAGCCTACAACCACGTTTTGAAAAGATGTGTTCTACAAAACAGGCTCATTGCAGCCACTAAAATAGAGAATAAGAAAATTAATTTTTGTTAGTTTTGTTCGTTCTTTTTGCATTTTGCAAAGTGACACAATGAAGCAAAACACAACTAGTCCACACTTTTATTTTCTGTTTCTGAATATGATGTTATCATATTTTATATTTATCATATCAGTATGATGAATATGATGTAGTCTTTTTTTCATGCAAAGTTGCACAATTGCACAAATGTATTTTCTCTATTAAAATTGTTTAATGCTGTTACGTTTTAAAATAAACTTAAACTAAAAAGTTAAACTTAAAGCCTTGATTGCCATTTTGTTGGGGCGATTGGGGACAGGTGGGGCTCGGAACCCTTCCCTACCTCCAAAGTGGGGAATGACAGAAAAAGTTTGAGAAACACTGATTTAGGATAAATGTAGCACGGTACGCATTGTCAAAATAAAAGTGTCTTGAACATGGTATTCCATTACGTGTTTTTTTCGGCATATTTATTGATGTGGAAAAAAGTTTGTTGTTTTGGACGTTCAGTTTCAGTCTTTCTCTAGCACCATCCGTTATCACCCAACAGACCCCCCAGCTGTCTGGACAGCGGTGGTGTTCAGCAGACCGTACTGTTTCTAAAACTCTGTGTTGGTAAAATAAAAGAAATTCAGCCCCCATTGACAAAAAGTAAAAGGCTTATTTTAGATTTCAGGCTTCATTACTCAGAAACAGATTAAAGCATGTTATCTCTTATTTGTAATTTAAAGAAACTTAGAAGTTTTAAGACATTTCATCACACATCCTATGACGACTTAAACCCTTCTGTTAGCCCCTTAGAGGACAATAAAACGGGTGCAAATATTATTTATCAAAGTTTGATGTTGTTATAATCCAGGTTGTCACATACGTGACAACAATTATTTCTTTAAAGACAAAAAATGTAACAAATTTGACATGGCACACAGAGACTTTTTGTATGATTTGTAGAGTTGGGTCCGAGTCCACCTTTGTCGAGTACGAGTCAAGACCAAGTCCTTAAACTTCAAGTCCGAGTCCAAGTCCGAGTCCAAAAGGGTCCGAGTTGGACTCAAGTCCGAGTTCTTAAAGGCCGAGTCCAAGTCGAGTCCGCCCGAGTCCAGAAAGTAGTTAAATTGAAAAAAGATAAAAAAATTGTATTGTAAATGGTTACTTTCTATTAATACTTTAACCTTTCAACCCATTTAACCAATGGCAATATAAAAATGTAATAAAAATACCTCTATTGCATCTTGTCATTGCCATAGAACATTTTTATTCTATGTCAACTAGTTTCCTATCAAAACTGATTTCAAAGAAAAGAAAGGGATATACAGGTATCTTCTTTTTACCAGATGTCTTGCAAATAAATTCTCTATGATTTTCGTAAGCAAAACAAATTATTTCTGACTTTGAGGACATCGTGCTAGCCATGCATTGATGTGTCTGATGTGTTTGTCTGCAAGTATGATGCGACTGGCTGCTGCCTGCCAGTGTGTTGCACTAAAATAACAGGAGGGGAGACGGTCCCGTACACACTGCATATTAAATTGGGTTGTCACTTCACCTTTTAATGCTTAATCCTGTTCTGTACACACACACACTTCAGTAATTTACGGTATTTATGTACAAAAAAGCCGAGGACCTGGCAACACTGCAAGACCGCGCGCTGTGGAGCAGCCTCACAACAAAAGCGTACACAACGCCCGGACGAAGGTTCATTGCAAAACACAATGCTGTTCGATTATATTGGTCAAAGCTGTGAGTGATAAGCACGGGAGACGGCAGAACGTTGTTATGGTTATTTCTGTGTCAGTCATCACATTTTCGGGAGTGAGTCTTGTTCCATACAGACATGAAACGAACATTTAGGGGATTCACTCCCGCATTTAAATGCGGTTGTCACTCTCAAAAGTTTGCAGTGTGTACGAGACGAGACATTAATTATTTTCTCATCTCAAGTTCATGCTGTTTTTAATGTTGCACATGACGTGGACTCGACTGTACTCGGTATATTTTCCGAGTCCAAAATGTCCAAGTCCGTGTCAAGTCCGAGTACAAATTCACCCGAGTGCGTGACAAGTCCGAGTTCATTCAAAATTGGACTCGAGTCCAAGTTCGAGTACCCCAACTCTATGATTTTGTTAAACATGGTTGTGTGCATCCATAAAGCTAACTATAAACACAACAACAGTTAGGACATGGTTCTACATGACATTAAAATCACGTACTTACGTTAAATAGGTAAACCTTAATTTTTACTAAATAAAATAAAAATATACTATTTGAACATCTTAACTGATATTAGGTTAGGTTTAAGATGAATCAGTGTCTATAGCTTTACTATTTACAGCGCAAAACCCCCAGAGGATATGGTGTGTGTGTGTGGATTGGCAGTTATCACGTGGTAGGGACCAAACGACCAACGCCACGGGGGTTGTGAAGCGAAGAATGAGGCCTGTATGGATGAGAAGCTTTCCTTCTGAACACCTTTACCAAAAACTTAACCCCGGATTAACACATCACAGAACAATTTTGAACAACCGTGCCGGATTCACACACCCCAGAGGTCTGTTTTATGTTTTGCAGAAACTGTGGAACCTTTTGATGCTGCGAAGGTGTACGAATTCGCAAACAAACTATCAAACGCTGCGCGGCAGAAACTGTGGACACGATCCTTTTGTTGCTGATAAGGTGTTTGAACTCAGAAACAAACAAGCAAGCAAAGTTAAATCCATGCTACGGAATCTTGAAAAAGATGGCACAAAGATCATTCGAACGAATGAATTATTGCGAAGCTAACGCCGAGTGTGTAACCAGACTCAAGGAAAAAACAGATGGTGTGAAAAGTATAGATGACTCTCTCAATAACATGGTGCAGACGCTGGTCCAGGCCCAAGAGGAACCCAGTGTGATTATTAGAAAGGCCCTAGAGATATTTTATGAATGTGACGAGGTCGAGTTTTACGTTGTCAATATCATAATTATGATGGCCTTTGTAATTGATGTATGCATTGATATCCTTGTAAAGAAACGAGAAATTAATGTGTGTGAAATCATAGAAAATGCCGTAGATTTCATGTTTGAAAAGGGTCTTGGTTCATGCATGCACTTTCTATGGTATCTAGACAATATCATAACGTTTAATGATGATGATGACTAAAAACCAATCGTGTGAGCCAGTGACATATCTTACGATAGTTTTTACAGTTGTTTTTTAGTTTTCCAAAAGTTTCATTCTGTTTTATTTTTACTCAACATTATGATTGACAATCCATGTCCGTCAACAATTGTATACTTTAACAAAAACTACGTTCTAGTAGTTTCAATGTATGGTCACTGTGGTTATCTACATTGAATTTGTTTACTACTTATGCCTCTTGTATGTTTTGCTGTACCGGTTTCATAAAAACAAAAAATATACAAGGATTTTTGGTCTTATTGTCTGTGTTGTTACCATTAGATACAATCATTAGAACATTTAGACATCTTGTTCAGACAATGTGTGATATTGCTCATTCTTCATATGTTTTGCAACTCATACAGAGAAACGTGAAAGATTAATAGAAACTAGATAGAAAAGTTCGTCGGAACAAACTTTATGTTGGCTTGAGAAAGCCTAGTCTGAGAGTAGAGTTTGACAACTTAGCATGAAGCTATCATGATTTAAGATAAAGCTAGCATGATTTAACATGAAGCGAACATGATTTAGCGTGAAGCTAGCATGATTTAACATTAAGCTAGCATGATGCTTACACGATTTAGCATGAAGTTAGCATGAAGCTAGCATAATTTAACATGAAGCTAGCATGATGTTAACATGATTAGCATGAAATTAGCATGATGATAACATGATTAACATAAGGCTAGCATGATGATAGAATGATTAGCATAAAGCTAGCATGATGCTAGCATGATTAGCATGAAGCTAGCATGATGCTAGCATGATTAGCATGATGTTAGCATGATTAGCATGAAGCTAGCATGATGTTAGCATGATTAGCATGAAGCTAGCATGATTCTAGCATGATTAGCATGAAGCTAGCATGATGTTAGCATGGTTAGCATGAAGCTAGCATGATGCTAGCATGATTAGCATGAAGCTAGCATGATGCTAGCATGATTAGCATGAAGCTAGCATGATGCTAGCATGATTAGCATGAAGCTAGCATGATGCTATCATGATTAGCATGAAGCTAGCATGATGCTAGCATGATTAGCATGAAGCTAGCATGATTAGCATGAAGTTAGCATGAAGCTAGCATGATGGTAGCATGATTAGCATGAAGCTAGCATGATGCTAGCATGATTAGCATGAAGCTAGCATGATGCTAGCATGATTAGCATGAAGCTAGCATGAAGTTAGCATGATTAGCATGAAGCTAGCATGATAAACATGAAGCTAGCATGAAGCTAACATTTATTGCGTTGCTAGGGTACTAAGTTTGGTTGCTAGGGAGAAAATTGGAATCCCATAATGATCACCCTTCAAGCCACAAGTAAAACGGTCCAACCCCCGTGTCTCTACAATGTTCTGATGCGGAGATATAAGGCTTTGTTTATTCTGTTGCTAGGGTACTAAGTTTGGTTGCTAGGGAGAAAATTGGCATCCCATAATGATCACACTTCAAGACACAAGTAAAACGGTCCAGCCCCCGTGTCTCTATGATGTTCTGAAGCGGAGATATAAGGCTTTGTTTATTCCGTTGCTAGGGTACTAAGTTTGGTTGCTAGGGATAAAATTGCCATCCCATAATGATTACACTTCAAGCCACGAGTAAAACGGTCCAACCCCTGTGTCTCTACGATGTTCAGATCCAGAGATATAAGGCTTTGTTTATTATGTTGCTAGGGTCTTCATATTTTGTTGCTAGGGGCGTGGCTTAATACTTCAATAAGAATCCTAAGAGACTGATTGGATGCCTGAGTAAAATGAGCCCACCCCTATGTCTCTATGACACTCTGGTGCAAAGATATCCATCTGGGCTTTTTATAATGGTAGTCTATGGGAGATGTTGCTAGGGTACCCAAAATTGTTGCTAGGGGCGTGGCTTAATAGCTCTGGGGTGATCCTAAAAGACTGATTGGATGCTTGAGTAAAATGGGCAACAGTTTTAGACTGAGGGCCACATTTACTTTGCCAAAGTAAGCGGAGGGCCACACTTGGGAAAACTGCAATTAGACATAGTTACATGACTTATTGGTAAAAATTAATTAATTAAGGCTCCTCTACAGTTACTTTGACAGCCTATTTCAAGGCCTGAAATTTAATTTTGCTAGGCCTGTCTGACCTAGGCTACTCTAACATTACAATAACTGGATTAAATTTCAAGGATTCATTTCCTACCCTGCATATTGTCCTTACGAAAATAAACCATGGTTTTACTACAGTTAAGACCAAAAAACCATTGTTACTGTAGTAAAACGTCTCGGTTACGGATGTAACCCTCGTTCCCTGAAGGAGGGAACGGAGACGTCACGTCGTGACCGACGAATTGGGAACTCGCTTAGAGAGACCAATCTGCTTCGTATACTACTAAAACGCCAATGAACTTGGCATTGAGATATTTGCATAATGCTGGCGCCGCCCCGCCAGGTGCCTTTATAAGCAGCAGGTGCAAATAGGGAAATTAGCTTCTTTTCGCTGAGAAAGCCGGGAAAATGAGACCGGCCGATAAACAGCAGGTGGCAGCACCTGTGGCGACGGGACGTGACGTCTCCGTTCCCTCCTTCAGGGAACGAGGGTTACATCCGTAACCGAGACGTTCCCTTTCAGTCGGTCACTACGACGTCACGTCGTGACCGACGAATTGGGAATCCCTATCAAAACGCCACTAGGGGCTGACCTCTTCCAGTGTCTGCGTAAAGCCCTCCGGTTCCACTTAAGGAGGAGGAGAATTAGGTTTTAAGGCAGAAGGCCGGGCACTAGATGTTCCTTTAACCCCACAGAAGTGCCAGCGACTGGGAAGCGCCCTACCTGAGCGGGATAGGAACGCTGCGGAAGCCACCACCCGTCTTAAGGGTTAATGGTGGGCGAAAGTCAACCGTAGTTGAGGTAAAAATGACAGCCGTGGCTGTGTAAGCAAAGCAGTGCTCTGCTAAGGGAAACGTGGGCTAGTAGGATTAACCCCACGGAAAAATACTCACAAAGGAACCCGTTGGGACACAATGTGGAGCCCGAGCCAGACACATAGGTTCGCGAGGATACAGCTAGTGAAAGGCTGACAGCCAATGCTCCGCAACAAAGGCTGCCAAGGCAGCGGAGGAAGAACAATTCAAACCATTACGCATTTTTGTTCTGAAGGCCTTCCATACTGACACAGTTATGAAGCATCAGTTGGAGGCTGCAAGCCGACCTGCGAGACTGCTCTCCGTGCTCCCCCTGGTGAGGAAAGAACACGAGAGGATACAGGCTCGATACGAACACTGTAAAATCTAGTGAACGTATTAGGTGTCGCCCAACCAGCAGCTCTACAGATGTCTGTTAGCGAGGAACCACGAGCTAGAGCCCAAGATGAGGCAACGCTCCGTGTGGAGTGCACTCTCAAATTAAAGGGGCAAGGAATACCCTGAAGATTATAAGCCAGGGCGATAGTTTCAACTATCCAATGAGACATCCTCTGCTTAGTGACAGCTTTCCCTTTCTGCTGGCCACCATAACAAACAAAGAGCTGGTCTGAGGTCCTGAGGCTTTGCGTGCGATCCACGTAGAGTCGCAGTGCGCGTACGGGGCACAACAAAGCCATGGTTGGGTCTGCGTCCTCCGGGGGCAGCGCTTGCAAGCTCACCACCTTATCTCTGAAGGGAGTGGTGGGAACTTTGGGCACGTAGCCTGGTCTGGGTCTCAGTGAGACAGCAGGACCAAACTAAAAGCACGAATCGTCAACAGAGAATGCATGTAAATCCCCTACTCTTTTCATGGAGGCCAATGCTATCAGGGTCAGAGTTTTCATTGATAAAAACATCAGACTCGTAGACTGCAAAGGCTCAAAAAGGGAGACCTGAAGGCTTCAGCACCATGGACAGGTCTCAGGCGAAAGAGGGAGGGCGCGAGGGGTTTAGCCTGCGAGCGCCTCTTAAAATGTAATAATTAAATCATGCTGGCCAACTGATCTGCCGTTGATAAGTGAGTGATAAGCAGAAATAGCGGCGATATCAACTTTAATGGTGGAGGGACAGCCTACCATCTAACCTATGTTAAAGATATAAAAGCACAATGTTAATGGGCATTCTCTGGGGTCCTCGCGTTTGCGAAGAGCACCGGGTGACGAAAAAGGTTTCATTAAGCGCGTAAGCCCGTCTTGTGGACGGTGCTCGAACCGCGTCGATGGTGTTAGATACCGCTTGCGATAAATCACCTAAACCTTGCGCGCGCTCAACGACCATACATGGAATCCCACAGGTCGGGGCGCGGGTGCCATAATGTGCCCCTTCCTTGAGAAAGAAGTCTTTCCTCAGGGGAAATCGTCAGGGAGGGGCTGTCGCGAGGAGCATTAACTCTGAAACCCAATTCCTGGTAGTCCAGTACGGGCGACTAATAAAAGGCTCTCCTCGTCCTGCCTGACTTTGCACAGTGTCTGCGCAATAAAGCTCACTGGAAGGAATGCGTATTTACGCACCCCCCGCGGCCAGCTGTGTGCCAACGCATCCACGCCGAGGCTGCCCTCGGTTAGTGAATAAAATAGGCGACAGTGGGTATCGTCCGGCGACGCAAACAGATCTATCTACGCACAACCGAACTTCTTCCAAATTAGCTGGACCGTCTGGGGGTGGAGTCGCCATTCGCCGGGGGCGCAGCTCGGGAAGCGCGTCTGCCGCTGTATTGAGCGTACCCGGGATGTAAATGGCACGAAGGGACCTCAGATGCTTCTGACTCCAAAGGAGGAGATGACGAGCGAGATGCGACAGGTGACGAGAGCGCAAAACCGCCTTAACGGTAAATAACGCAACAGTCGCAATGTTACTGGTGTCGGCTAATACATCCTTCCCTCGCATCTCCATAGCGGAGCGTACAAGTCCCAGATATACAGCGCACCGCTCGCAGCAGTTGGGGTGCTATGCACACCCCTGAGACTGCAAGCCCGTCATACGTGGCTGATCATCCCGTGCTGAGGGCATTGCAATATACAGAATGCCAGGAGACCCCTCAGGGGCACCTCTTCTATCGGAAATGCCGGGTCTACCACGGGGAAAAATTGAGATGACACGCAGGTGTAATGTTTACACGGTGTATGTCGGTGTGCCACGCTCTCCTCGAGACTCGATCGTAAGCCAACGCTGAAGCGGTCTCATATGAAGCAGCTCGGGCGGATGTCACAGCCGCAGCATGCTGTCATATGTCCAGGAGCTTCTGAAATTGTTTCAGAGGGACCGCGTACTTCCCTCGAATTAAACCGAGGCAAGTCAGAACTGACTAGGTTGCGCGCTCTTATAAAACACGCCAATTAGTCGATCGAGTCTTATTTCCATACTGAGAAAAAGGATCCTCTGCACGGGGCAAAGTTGCTCTTTCCCAGTCGACCTGAAGACTTAAACGAGCGAGATGCCGAAGCATTAACTCTCTGTGTTCGCGCACGTCTGCTAAGAACGGGCTATTATAAGTCGACGTACATAAAAGCAGAATGCGAACAACGCTCTCTCTCTGATATTTTAATGCCGTGACTAGCACACGGAGACACGGAGAGAGAGAGACAGCTCGAATGGTGTACTCAGTATTAATATGCCCACCCACGACGTAGAGCGAAAAACGGTCTAAAGCGAGGGGAGATGGACACATAAAGTACACGTCTTACAGGTCTAAGGCTGCAAACCGATCTGAATATTGAAATACGAGCCTCGGCGTTATCATCCAAAAAGAACACCTTCGTAGAGCCGGTGCGTAAATCAAATCGATCGTAACCCGCCGCGTATTTTGGGTACTATGAGATACAGGCTGGAAAAACCCTATCATCATCATCATCTCGGTAAGAGGGACCGGCTCGAACATCCTTCGCCAACAGGATATCGACTTTTGCACGCAGTACATGTGCATCGGACGCTTTCACCACAGTGAAACGAAAGCCCGAATTTTGGGGAGTGCCGGATTCGTAACCGAGGCGGATCGTGCGTAAAACCCAACGAAACGGGCTGGGAACTGAAGCCAAGCACCCAGGCACCGTACGAGGAGAAATAACGACACTACCGAAGTACCCGCGGTGGGGCAGCGAAGCGAGACAGGTGGGACTGCCGGTGCGTCTGCTGTGACAGCATAAACATCTACAGTATGTGTGTGACACTGACCTGAGCCCGCTGAGGGTAACGGTCATCTGGTCTCCTCTACGGAGAGCGCAGACTCCGATGAGGGTGCTGGTGGTCCGGTCTCCTCAGCGGAGAGCTCGGACTCCTCAGGTCACCCGCTGGCGATAGAGGAGAGGTAGGGGAGCTGGTGAGTACCCGCTCACGGCTCTCTCGATCCTCCGGAGACCTAGAGAGGGAAGAGGAATGCACTCTTATGTGTGGTTAAGTGGGTACCGGCCGAACAGCCGGTGGAACATATGCAAACCAAGGATTTTCCACCCGACCCTCTATCGGGGGAAGGAGCTCCATCTCCTGAAGAGTGATCCTCTGCCAATCCGGGTCGCCCTTCACTGGCCACTTAAACTCCCGAATTTCACGGGAAGCGGCTAAGCGGGCGGGGCGAGCTGCTGACGACCGGTTCCCCTGCGCTGCCGAGATGGGGTCCGAGGAGGGGAACGGAGGTGGTCGCCGCAGGACGCCGACGGCGAGAGGCAGACTGAGGAGCCGGCGTGGTGGACCAAGGGCAGCTCTCTTCCGCCGGGGCATGACCTAAGAGATCGCCTCAGTCTGCGCAGCGGAGCTGTACGACTCCCCTGGCTCGCCGAAGAGGCCGGTCTGTGAGACAGGAGCATTCAAGTTGTTCTCGTCTGCGTCCGTCATGTCAGCCAGACACAGCCAAAGGTGGCGATCTTGAACCACTGTGGTGGACATCGCACGACTGAAGGTCGCGGGCTCCCTCGTAAATCCTTGTGAGCCTGCAGCAACGTTATTGCGTGCAGGGCCGAAGCCGCCTCTCCGGCATGCCTGATGGGCAGCGTCCGTGACCGGACAACTGTCTACAAACACGGGAGGGAAGGGTTGGGTGGTCCCTCCAGGAACGCATCCCGCTCTACTGAAGGGGTCCCCGCCCTTAGCGGCTCCGTTGGTGAGGGAGGTGAGGGGTGAAGCTGAACGGCCGGACGGCCGCAAATCACGTCAGCTCTTCGTGCCGTCGGGAAAGAAAGGCACAGGAGGAGAGGACCGAGAGGCCCGCAGCTCCGAAGTACCAATCATGTGGGCGGGACGGTTCGGGCGGAGAGGGGTTAACCTTTCCAACTCTACCGTCTCCGCCGCTCGCGGGCACGGCCGCCATCTCCGGAACGACTCTGCCTCGGAGGAAAAATGGACACCCCTCTGATGCTGCAGAAGTGACGGGACCAGAAGGAGGTCCAATGGATTCGGCAGACATCGTAGAACACGACTCTGCAGTCTCCACCGGAGCCTCAACCGGCTGAGGATGAGAAGGCCGGTAGGTGGAGGACGCATCCTCCGTCCTACTCAGCGTAGTGACGCGAAGGGCGCCCTGCGAGCGCTTGACAGCCGCACCATGGCGGCGTCAGCACTGCAAAGGCGCGGACAGCGTTCCCGTAGAAACGACAGTCGTCTCCGCAATCCAAGAGGTTTATGCTCTCACAGAGAGAACAGAAACTCTCCACGAACGCAGCCCCGGAGTGCTCGATGCCTGAGCACGAAGACAGCGCTCGTGACCGTCACTGGAACCCTTATACTTCTCGCATCCAAGATCGCACGGCGAAAAGCTATCCTGAAAAGGACGCTGATCCCCGCATATACGAGAGAGTGGCTGCCTTTAACAAGGCACAAAGCTCTCTCGTATCACTCTTTTAGGGAAATTCACTCAGATGCTTAGTTGATGAGCGCACAGGAAGGCAACGCACACACTAAACTCAAAACAATAAACAGATGTAGAGCCGTGGAATAAGCGAAGCGTCCGCTGTGATACTGCTAGTTCAACCAACTTCAGCAATCAAATCCCAACAGAGTAAAGTAGCTTCTCAGTAGCAGATAAAGCCGGCTTTCGAAGCGAAAAAGCTAATTTCCCTATTTGCACCTGCTGCTTATAAAGGCACCTGGCGGGGCGGCGCCAGCATTATGCAAATATCTCAATGCCAAGTTCATTGGCGTTTTAGTAGTATACGAAGCAGATTGGTCTCTCTAAGCGAGTTCCCAATTCGTCGGTCACGACGTGACGTCGTAGTGACCGACTGAAAGGGAACCATGGTTTTGCTCATAGTAATCAATTGACCAAAAAAACATGGTTACTACACTTTTACCACAATAAAACCATGGTTACTACAGCAACAGACACACACACACACACACACACACACACACACACACACACACACACACACACACACACACACACACACACACACACGATTTATTATTATTTCTTTTATATTTTATATTGACAACCACAGTGTTTCCCACAGGATTTTGAGAGACTGTGGCGGTGATGACGTCACACCCCGATTAGCATATATGTGACATCATTGCGTTGTGTTTTACTCTTTGATTTGTCACATTATATTGCATTTTAACACAACTGAATGCTATTTTTTTTACATATTATCTGTTCTGTTGTCTATAAAATAGTGACTAAACAGGACCCAGTAACTCTTTTTGTTTAATCAAACCAGCTCTTTCTTTAACTGCTGCTAAAAACGCGACATCGTCTGAAAAAATCATCATACATTTACATTGAGGCTGTACTTATGTTGCTCTTCTCATCAGTGTTGTTGTGTTATGAGCGCTTTTTTATTTTAAATACGAGTGGTAGTTTTATTCTGTATCGCAGACAATTTGTTGCAAATTCAAAAATATGAGAAAATACACGGTTGCTGTTACTACAGAACATGTGCACGGGCATACCGCATCATAGGTGGGGAGAGAGCTCGGACACAGACTCACACCCGAAGGGGGATATGTGGGAAACAATACTGCTAACCTTTTGTTAAGTCATGATGAATATGATCATCCGTCTTCTCTGTTATAACATCCGTGACTGTTGACGTTAATAACGCGAAAAAGAAAGTACACGCAGGAACGTGGAGTTAAAATACTTTTCACTGTTATGTGAGAAAGCTGAGCTGCATGCAACATGAGAGAGGGGAGGGGGCGGGGCGCGCGCGCGCGCTGTTGAGGCGCTGCACGTAAGGAGAGAGAGAAAGAGAGAGAGACGAGGCACGCTGAGCGCTGGCTGCAATGAATTAAGACGTTTTAAATGGTAAAAAAAAGTGTAAATGGGAATCATGAAAAATCTATGTGGCACCCAGTGTTGATTCTGTCACTGATAAATCAATGTATGGAAACACTGCAACCATGACAGTTTCATCGAAATTGCGAGTGCATCGCGAGGGCCGGATTGAAGCCCTATGCGGGCCGGATCCGGCCCCCGGGCCGTATGTTGCCCATGTATGCTCTAAAGTGAAGATATTCCATCTGGGACGCTTTTTTTCCCTTTTATGGGCATGTTTCCTGCCCCATTATAAGTCAATGGGAAATTTTGGGGGCCTCTTACACCCCAGGGGTACAGCTTACACCCCATTGTGAGGTATGTTCTTACACAGCCTGTCAGCCTCCTTTAATGTGGTAAGCCACAAGTTTCTACAAGTTTCTCACTCGCAGCTATGACCCGTCAAAGTTTGTCTCAATGTTAAGTCAATGGAAATTTTGGGGTGTTTCAGCGCCCCGTTTAGGAATTCGGAAGGTCCCATCAGTTAGAAAAGATATAGCAACTCGAGTCAGATCAGACCGAAGGTCTGTCCAAAGTTTGATGGCTGTAGCTTGAAAGCTCTAGGACGAGTTAGAGTTAGAAATTTTAGTCTCAGAAGAAAAAGAATAATAAGTTTAAGTGCAACAACAGTATGTTGGCTTTCTCAAGCCAACATAATTACATGTGGCTACATCACATGTCTTTCAGAGGCGTAAAAATAAAGTCAACAGTGTTAGTATGGGAAGCTAAAACAGCACAGGCACGATCTGATCCTAATTTTGTTACCTATCTGCGTGATTTGTTTAAGTGTAAACCTTATGCCAGTGACTTTGTAATTGATCTTGTTTCGTTTCTATAGGTTATGTAACATTTGTCAAACTCTTTATCGCTTAAGTTATTGTGCAGTAGCCATTAGATAGCTAATTACTTCAGAAAATAATATCACAGATCCCCTGACAGTTAGTACATCATACATGTTGGTAATCTCTTGAAAATCGTTGCTAGAAGATTAAGGGAACGCCTCAACCCTGTGTATGTTTTAGATTTATTTACTTAATCTTTCACAGCGAAGATAGCAAAAATGTTTGAAACTGTAAACTTGTAGAATCATCAGTGGCAACATAATACAGAATGCTTAGGTTTTTATTTAGTAATCCTTTTAACATAAAACTTGAGAGTCTGTTGCATGCAAATAAGAGATAACATGCTTTAATCTGTTTCTGAGTAATGAAGCCTGAAATCTAAAATAAGCCTTTTACTTTTTGTCAATGGGGGCTGAATTTATTTTATTTTACCAACACAGAGTTTTAGAAACAGTATGGTCTGCTGAACACCACCGCTGTCCAGACAGCTGGGGGGTCTGTTGGGTGATAACGGATGGTGCTAGAGAGAGATTGAAACTGAACGTCCAAAACAACAAACTTTTTTCCACATCAATAAATATGCCGAAAAAAAAAACACGTAATGGAATACCATGTTCAAGACACTTTTATTTTGACAATGCGTACCGTGCTACATTTATCCTAAATACACATGTACATACGTGGATATTAGATGACATTAATGAATTCAACCCAGAAGATGGGGTTAAATGTCTTAAAACGTTTAAAAGGTTCTTAACACCATATATAAGAGCGCATCAGCCTACGTTTTCTGACAACGTTGGTGCACGCATTCACATGTTTTAATCAGAGACTTGGTTAAAGAAAGTCCCAAATCTAAAATAAAACCCTTATTATACCGGAGCGGACAGAATTACATTTTATTGTGTAATAACCACATATTCACAGTTGATTTTAAGGTGTCATTATTTTAAAACAAACCCCAGAAGATGAATTGAAAATGTCTTTAATCGTTTAAAAAAGTTTCTTAACGGTGGATATGAACACACATCCGCGTATGTTCTCTATTGTAAACGCAGGAACGCAATCTAATGGCGTGAACAGAATATTGTGCATGAAAAGATTTTATTTAGATTAAAATAAATACCCTTTAGTCTAAAGAATATAGTATTGATGGGACCCCGGTGATTTTGGCACAGTTCATTGCTATACACGTACTGAGTATTTCATTAAATAAAATTGTGTTGTTACAAACTTTTAGATACTGCATTGTTTGCCATAAAATAGGTTGTGATCTAAAATAAACCTTTTACTTTTTGTCAGAGTTACCATATTACATTTTACCACTACAGTTTTAAGATCATAAGATCAGCATCAGAAACTTTGTGTCTGATCAGAAAAATAGACTAGTTCAATAGAAAATATCAGAATTAAGTTTAACCAGATACAACTAAAATATTTGTTTCTTGAATGTCTATAAGAAACTTTTGACAAAACAAACGTTTATATCAAACTATATTTGTCATACACGGTGGCACTTCACCTAAAATCTAAAATAATACTTTATTTTTGTCAGAGCAGACAATATAAGACTCATTGTATAATATACACACTTTCACACATGGTTTTAAGAATCATTTAATTAAAAATAAACCCCCTAAGATGGGATGAACACGTCTTAAAAACATTTAAAAGTTTATTAACGTCAGATGTAAGTTCTCTGTCACCATCGGTGCACGTATACACATGTCTTAATCAGAGACTTGTTTAAAGAATCCCCTAAATCTAAAATAAACCCCCTATTTTGCCGTAGTGGACAGAATTACATTTATTAAGGTTATTTTAAAACGGCAGATATGTACGCTCACCCGACGTTGTCAGGCACCGCCGGAAAGTGATCTTTAATACGTGTGAAACTATAGTTATGGCTTAGGTCAATGCTTAAACTATACACGTATACAGAATATTTAATTAAATAACTTGTGATGTTACAACCAAAAAGTTTTAATCAGAGCCTTGTTCATGATTTGTCTAAATCTAAAATAAACATTTACTTTTTGTCACCGTAATGGTGAATTATTTTACCAACATTGAGTTTTTAGAAATCTTTACTCGTTTACAACACGCACGGGCGAGAAAGGAGGGAGGGATGGGGGAGAGAGACGCTGGCGGCAACTGTCAAACACGAGCTGTCAAAACACAACCTGTCAATAAACATGACAGCATAGGCTTGACATAAAACACACACAGGAAAAACAACCCGCTAAATAACATGTCGTAAAACGATCACAGTCCGGACACTCGCTGTCTAAAGTAGACAGCTTGTACACCGTTTGATTGATAGTCCCGCCCCCTGTCAAACACCAGCTGTCAGAACACGACCTGTCAAACACAACCTGTCAAACACAACCTGTCAATAAACATGACAGCATACGCTTGACATAAAACACACACACAGGAAAAACAACCCGCTAAATGACACGTCGTAAAACGATCACAGTCCGGACACTCGCTGTCAAAAATAGACAGCTTGTACACTGTTTGATTGATAGTCCTGCCCCCTGTCAAAGAGGTCGTAAATCAAGAGGTCGTAAATCATATTTTGACACATGCAGGTCCGTTATAACTACTCATGCCTTACCAAAAGCATTACTGGTGTGGATTTTGAGGCAAAACAAAGGGCACTAATATATTTTTAGATGTGTCAATGCTAGTTGTTTTCAGTTTGGAGAGCTCTTACATTTATTTTAGTCTATGACTAGTCTAATCCCTGTCCGGGAAACTGCCCCTAAGTGTTTGGAAGCAAAAGTATACATGGTTATATTTAAATTAACAAGTTATTTCAACAAGAATTACTTATTTACAGATAATATTAAACATAGACTCATGTATTGCAAGAAAACATTATAGAGCTGAGATACTTGAAAATAATAGCTTGAAATAACTTAATTTACTTTAATTAACATACTTTTTGTGTCATGCAGAAGTGCAGTGGTTGAATATGGCATGTGGGACCAGATCAGGGTGGATCATGGCAAAGAATTTTATTTAACACTTTATATCCAAGAGAAACTTTCACACCTCAGAAACAACACGGAGAGGCAGCCATATTGCCAAACACCATCAACAAATGGGAGTCTTAAGTAATTGAACACAAAAACTGTGGTTCCACTTTAACAAGCTATTTGCTTTGTTGATTTCACTTAGTTCAGGTATGTCCAATCCTGTTCAAACTAATCCCACAAGATTAAATAATAGATAAGTAGTTTTCTTCTTATGAGTTTTTATCAGAAAATGCTTCCATGCGATCTTATAATATTTAAAATTGGGAAAACTAAACTAAAGTTAAATAAATCATGATTGGTTCACTTTCTGAGATGTCATGAGACAAATGCAATGAACAAATTTCCACTTATGAAATCAAGTTCTACTGTAGTGTAGGACAGGATTTGACACCCCAGGGGCCTCATTTATAAAGCCTGCGTACGCACAGATTTGATCGTAAAGTGTGCGTAGGCGAAAATCCACGGCAAAGTCCATATTTATAAAAAACGTCTTTGACGTGGAAAAGTGCTTAGCGCCACGTCAAGGTCTGAGCAGACGTACGCACTTTTGCTTGTTTGATTGCTGCAGGTTTTTGGAAATATAAGCCATTCTTGCTGTTTGAAATTAGGTTTAAACATTGACAAGCGCTTTTTATATGTCTGACATTAATTACGCATCGTTTAAAGGCAGAGATCTGAAACTGCTCGGCTGCGCGCACAAGTTCAAGTTCATTTCTGATTTATAGATTTGAAAGGGGTACGCGCGTTGTCTGCGCGTACGTTCGGTTTATGAATCACACGTACGCATTTTTGTTAAATGATCGTAAGATCAAATTTAGGATGTTTTTTACACAGCATTTTATAAATGAGGCCCCTGGTCTATGGATATTTTATATTTGCATTTAAGTCTTTAAAGCTATGTTGTACTTTCAGACTTTTTATGTCTATCATCCCCACCTTTTCCTCACTTTTCTGTGGGAGGCTCCTTTATGGCAAGTAACTTACACCCTTTACAACAAAGTTGCAGCATGGCTACAAGACCTACAGTTGACCATCTGTGCAGGAAAATCCTGCTACCTCCACTACTGTGTTAATTTATCACAGAAACCACACAAAGTCGTGGAGCTGCTGTGTGTTTCTTTGCAAAAGCAAAAGTGCTTTATTTAGGCTTCTAATAGAGGACACAATTAAAATTTTGTGATTAGGTTTTATTTATAATGTTCCAGAAAACTACAAGCTAAATATTCTAGTGGGTGCAGCAGATTTTGCAAAAGACTTGGAATGCACACACTGTTTCAGGTAAATCAAGTGAAACATTTGCTTTAGTGCCAGCCTTTTTAACTTTGATCATGAAAAATGGCAGCTTTAAAGGAAAAGTTCGGTAAAGCCCTGTTTTAATTTTGTTCATGATGAAATAGAACGGTTTTGACTGAAATTTCTACATATGCGGCTGCCCTGAGAATTTTTGGGTGTTTGTTGTTTCACTTCCCACCTCTACAATGGCTATATAGGTGCACTGGAACAATCCTTCCTAAAATGCATTAAACTTTCATTTACAAAGACATGAAACTCAGCGAGTGGTCAGGGGTGTTCACTGATATGCTCACACAAAAATCACTGCAAAAGATGCTTTCCAACAGGTTTTATCGTAGTTTTGTCCAACTCCATTGACTTGTATTAAATGTGCTGTGAGGTACAGTATTACTCCGCGCAGGGAACTTTGTTTGTATTCTTGCAATTGGCAAAGGCGGATTAGCGCCACCACCTGGGCTGGAGTGTCTATTATTCAAGCTCTCAGCGGAAGAATATATGGGTGTGAGGCGTTTGGAAAAATAGGTCCACAAGTTTACAACGAATGCTTAAACACCTGTTGAAAAGCATCTTTTGCAGCGATTTTTGTGTGAGCATATCAGTGAACACCCCTGACCACTCGATGAGTTTCACATCTTTGTAAACAAAAGTTTAATGCATTTTAGGAAGGATTGTTCCTGTGCACTTATACACCCCTTGTAGAGGTGGGAGGTAAACAACAAACACCCGTAAATTCTCGGGGCAGCAACATATGTCGAAATTTCAGTCAAAACCGTTCTATTTCATAAACAATCTGAAAACAGGGCTTTAAGTGTAAAATACCGAACTTGTCCCTTAAGTTCTGACCAGATGCGTGATCGCATCACCGCACGTGCGTCCGATGAAATGTTTGGGACATACTCTTATAATCTATAAGAACTAAAGATATACTTGGTAAAATATTGTATTGTAGCACTATATTGGTGTTTTTAAAAAGTAAACATGTTTACAGCAAAGTAGTGATTAGCAAACAGGCTAATATCGCAAACAGATTTTATGTACAGTAAATATCTAGTCTTATCTCAAATTTGGTCATGTGTCCCTATTAATATTTACAATCTATGTTTCCTGAAGTTCTGTTAAAGCAATACTATGTATTTTTTTTTACCTTTAAATAATTTCTCTAAAATTATTTCAGTGATAGAACAACTTTTAACTGGACAAATTGTACTGTTTTTGCAACCTGAGCAGCCTCCTAGCTGCTACAAGCACACTCTGAAAGTGGCAGTGTAGGGTAGGAAACACAGCCCCGCCCCTCCCCCTGCTTGCAAAAGAGTGTCTGATACCAGGTACTGTTGCGCTTTTTAACCACATGGGAGAGCTGTAAGTCATTTTTACATGGAAACTACATAGTGTTGCTTTAAAATGTGTGAAAATTATTTATTTTCTGTGTTTCATCCTGATACAAAACAACACATTTAAAGGGCCAATATTATGCCCATTATTTTTTTCTAGGTTTTGTACAGTCACCATAATGTAATTGGACATGGGTTGCACAAATCTTTGCTTTTGTCTGTATGTTTACATCTTTTTCATCTTAAAAGACAATAGCCTGGTTTCATAGACAAGGCAAACTAAAATTCATGTTGAAGTTGTTTTAACAAAATCCATAGTCTCAAGATGCAAACAGTAATTTTGTGTAAATGCACATTTTTAAAAGCAACTTGCCTGTTCTAATTTTGCTAAGGCCTGGTCCTGGCCTAATCTAACTTGTCCATAGAAATTACCCCATTAAGATTTTGAGGTTGGTCCCATTTACTTCTGTTGCAAGTGACTAAATTTAATTGTTGCTGTTTAATGAAAAGTTTGGGAGATTATTTGTGATAATCAACATTGACACAAATGCTGTCCATCTAGCTTAACTTGCATGAATTGTGGAATATTCTTTTTAATGATATGTAGGGATGCATCATTTCATGTCTTCATTTTGTTTTCAGCCGCAGAGACACCACTTTTCTTCAGACTCTCAAGTTACAAATTGAGGAGCTCTTGGAGGCCTCCAATGGCTTGGAAAATGTATCCAGGCAGATTGAGGAGATTGTTTCCACTACACAGGGAGCAGCACAGAGGGCAAACCTAGTGACAGTCTTAAAGGAAACTTTCATGTGTTAACACACATTAACATCTCAATGCAAACAAAATGCATCTCAATGCACTAACCAAATTTCTAAACCAGAAGAAACAAATATGATGCTAAAAAGTAGTATGGATATCACTAAAATTATGTTTGCTAATTTATTTGCAAGTATGAATCTTAGTAACTGCTTATTTTAGTCATATATTGACTTTTCTTTCAGCTATCACTGAAGAACCAGTTCTCACATCATGCTGTAGGAGTGTGGTTGGATGCAAAGCCTGCATTCAGCAATGGATGGAGAACTCAAGGCAGTGTCCTAAATGTAGATCTGAAAATTTTGTCCTCAAAGAAGTTGCAGGGCTATCCAATGTTCTTGAAGTCACTAAGAGTTTAATATAGTTCTGTGTAAAGATTATGCATTTTTTCACTTGCTGCTTTTGTTTACGTAGTAAGGTTCAAGCAGGATATATGCAAATGTGAAATTTTCTAAAACCGTTCAGTGAATATCATTGAAGACATGTTAAAAAAAATTCTGAAAACATTCAGTTCCCTTTCAGTCGGTCACTACGACGTCACGTCGTGACCGACGAATTGGGAACTGCTTCGCAGGGTGACCTATCTACTTCGAGAAACTATAAAAACGCCAATGAACTTGGCATGCAGGTATTTGCATAATACCCGCCAGGTGCGTATATAAGCCGCAGGTGCATAATACCAAATCAGCTTTATTGCTTCGAAGCCGGCAGACATCTGATCTCGAGAAGCTTTCAAAACTGATCTTCGTAGATCCTGTTCTGAGAAGGGAAGAAAAAGATCTCAGCTTGCTGAAGTTGGTTGGGCAAAGACACCTCAGCGGAGGCTCGCAGTGTTTTCTCCACCCTTTCTCTCTCTCTCTCTCTGTCTTTTTTTTAGGACTTGAGTTGAGTGAGTGCGTTTGCCTCTCCCTGTGTGTTTCACCAGCTCGCACAAAAAAGTGATTTCCCTAAAAGAGCAGCACGTTTGAGCTTTGTGTCTTTTTAAAGACAGTCACTCATTCGTGTCACGGTCGGGTGCGTCTTTTTAAAGATGGCATTCCGCCCGTGCTCCGTTTCTGGATGCGGTGTGTTCATCGCTCCCCGGGATGGCCACGAGCGCTGTGTTTCGTGTCTGGGGCTCCAGCACGCAGAGGCAGCGTTGCGTGATAGTTCATGCTCCACCTGTGAGGGCATGACTATGGCGGATTTGCGGAGACGGGTGTCGTTTCTCCGGGAACGGCGCCCGCCTTCCAAGTCTGGTGCTGCTAAGGGCGCAGCTACCAAACTTGCGAAGGATGACCTCCGTATAACGGTGCTGGGTCGGTCTGCTGGTTCGTCCAGCAGCTCCCAGCACCCTGATTCGTTGCCAGCGGAGGTCCCGATGGAGACGAGCGGCCCGTGTTCTACGGTGTCCTCGCGCTCTGTCGAGCCTCCACCGGACGCGATGTCCACCGTAACGTCGGAGGGGGGGTTGTCAGCCTCGGATGTCGATCCAGATCCGCTCCCGCCTTCGGGTCGGGTTGCGGGTCCTGCGTTCGACCCCGAGATGGCAGCCATGCTCGCTCGGGCGGCGGCGGCGGTCGGCTTGGAGTGGACTGAACCTCCCCCACCTGAACGGTCCCGCCTCGATGATTGGTACTTCGGGGGTGCCAGGGCTTCTCAGTCCTCGCCCCCGGTGCCCTTCTTCCCCGAGGTGCATGAAGAGCTGACGCGGTCGTGGAAAACCCAGTTTTCCGCCCGGAACCGGCCATTTCAGCCTTCACCCCTCACCTCTCTTGAGGGTGGAGATGCCAGGGGGTATACTGGTATCCCGTCAGTGGAGCGGCCGGTCGCGATGCAGTTGTGTCCGGCCGGTGTCGCTTCCTCCTGGCGGGACCAGCCTACTCTCCCCTCACGGGCTTGTAAGCAGTCTTCGGCGCTGACCGGTGCTGCTTACAAAGCTTGTGGGGAGGCAGCTTCAGCCCTGCATGCCATGGCATTGCTGCAGGTTCATCAGGCTAAGGCTCTGAGGGACCTGCACGCGGGAGGTCACGACTCGGCGGAGTTGTCTGAACTGCGTGCGGCCACTGATCTGGCGCTTCGTGCAGCCAAGAAGCAGACTGAGGCCATAGCTCAAATCATGCCGCGTCGGAAGCGTCCTGCGCCTGCCCCGTCCACGTCGGCGCCTCAGCCTGCTCCTCGCCGAGGGCGTCCTGCGGCGGCCGCCTCCGTTCCTCCCCGGGGCTCTTCTAAGAAGCGAGGAACCGGTCGCCAGCAGCCCGCCCCGCCCGCTCAGCCCGCTCCGAAGGGTGGAAAGAGGAGATCGAAGCGGCCCTGAGACGGGCGACCTAGAGATGGAGGGGATCGCTCTTCGGGAGATGGTGAAGGCACCACTCCCCCCACCGGAGGAGGGCCGGTTGGGGAATCCTTTGTTTCATTTTTCTGTTCCGCCGACTTTTCAGTCGGCACCCACAATTCCACAAAAAGAGCGAATTTCACTTCCATCTCTAGGTCTTCAGATGAGCGCCGGAGACACGAGCGGGCTCATAACCCCCCCTCGTTCTCCGACTCATCAGAGGAGTTCGAGAGCAACGCACGGGCTCATAACCCCATCGCGCTCTCTGACTTCTCAGGGGAGAGAAGACAATCACGGGCTCATAACCCATCGTCTTCCTCCCCCTTCGCCAGGTGCATCGAGTGGCGTGAGGTGTCTTCAGCAGAGCCTCCCTTACTCACCCACCCAGCAGCGGACTCAGGCGAGTGTTATCATGCACAACACTGCTGTCGGTGCGGCCAATACGCACACACCGGCGATCACCTCCGTTGCGCCCGCCGCGGGTACACCGATCGTGCCTTTAGTCCCTCTCGCACGGTGTCTGGGGGCATGGGAACAGCTTCCCAGCCCGTCGCGTTGGATTTTACGCACGATTCGTCTCGGCTATGCGATCCAATTTGCCCGGCGTCCCCCCAAATTCTCCGGCGTTCGTTTCACTGCGGTGAGAGCTGCCGATGCGCACGTCCTCTGTGCGGAGATCGCTGTTTTATTGGCGAAGGAAGCGATCGAGCCGGTCCCTCCAGCCGAGATGAGGTCGGGGTTTTACAGCCCTTACTTTATTGTACCCAAGAAAACCGGCGGCTTGCGACCGATCCTGGACCTGCGTTCGCTGAACCGTGCACTTCAAAGAATGCCGTTCAAGATGCTGACGCCCAAGCGCATATTTCCATGCATTCGTCCAAACGATTGGTTCGCATCTATCGACCTGAAGGACGCGTACTTCCACGTATCGATTCTCCCCCGGCACAGGCCGTTTCTCCGCTTTGCGTTCGAGGGGCGAGCATACCAGTGCAAAGTCCTCCCATTCGGGCTCTCTCTGTCTCCCCGTGTATTCACCAAAGTAGTGGAGGGGGCTTTAAAACCCCTGAGAGAGAAAGGTGTGCGCATTCTCGCGTATTTAGACGATTGGCTCATAATAGCTCAAACACGTCAGACGCTGTGCGATCACAGAGATTTAACTCTAAAACACCTCTCTCGTTTGGGTCTTCGGGTCAACTGGGAAAAGAGCAAGCTTTGCCCCGTGCAGAGAATCTCTTTTCTCGGGATGGAACTGGACTCGATCGATTTGACAGCTCGTCTAACAGAAGCGCGTGTACAGTCGATTCTGACTTGCCTGAATACATTCAAGAGCAAGAGCGCGGTCCCGCTGAAACAATTTCAGAAGCTCCTGGGGCATATGGCAGCAGCCGCAGCTGTAACTCCGCTCGGACTGCTTCATATGCGACCGCTTCAGCATTGGCTTCACGATCGAGTCCCGAGGAGAGCGTGGCTGCGCGGCATTCACCGTGTTATCATTACACCTGCGTGTCGTCGCACTTTCACTCCGTGGTCAGACCGTGCGTTTCTCCGAGCCGGTGTGCCTCTGAGACAGGTCTCCAGGCATGCAATAGTATGCACAGATGCTTCGGACACGGGGTGGGGGGCCACGTACGATGGGCTTGCGGCTTCGGGGGTCTGGACGGCACCCCAGCTGCATTGGCACATCAATTGCCGAGAAATGTGGGCTGTATATCTTGCGCTCGTCCGTTTCAGCAACGAGTTACAGGGCAATGATGTATTAGTTCGCACAGACAACACTGCGACCGTGGCGTACATCAATCGTCAAGGCGGTTTACGCTCGCGTCACCTGTCGCATCTCGCCCGTCATCTCCTCACTTGGAGTCAGAAGAATTTGAGGTCTCTTCGTGCCATTTACATCCCGGGCACGCTCAATGTAGAGGCGGATGCGCTCTCTCAGGCTGCGCATCCCGGCGAATGGCGGCTCCACCCCATTGCGGTTCAGCAGATTTGGAGACATTTCGGCAAAGCGCAGATAGATCTGTTTGCTTCCCCAGAGACGACCCATTGTCGCCTGTTCTATTCACTAGCCGACGACTCGCTCGGTGTGGATGCATTGGCACACAGCTGGCCGCGAAACATGCGCAAATACGCGTTCCTCCGGTGAGCCTCATTGCGCAAACCCTATGCAAAATCCAGGAGGACGAGGAGAGCGTGCTGTTGGTGGCACCGTATTGGACAACCAGGAGTTGGTTTCCAGAACTCTCTCTCCTCGCGACAGCCCCTCCTTGGAAGATTCCCCTGAGGAAGGACCTTCTTTCTCAACAAGAGGGCACATTATGGCACCAGCGCCCCGACCTGTGGAACCTCCATGTGTGGTCTCTGGACGGGGCACGGAGGATTTGAGTGATTTACCGCAAGAGGTATCTAACACTATTGCTGCAGCGCGAGCGCCGTCTACGAGACAGGCTTACGCGCTTAAATGGAACCTGTTTGTCGACTGGTGTTCTTCCCAAAGTGAAAACCCCCGAGAATGCCCGATTAGTGTTGTGCTTTTATATCTCTAGCGCCGTTTGGAGAATAGGCTGTCACCATCCACTATTAAGGTCGATATCGCTGCGATATCAGCTCACCATTCACCCGTAAACGGTAGGACAGTGGGTCAGCACGACCTGGTCATTAGATTTCTCAGAGGCGCTCGAAGACTGAATCCTTCGCGTCCTCCCTCTATTCCTCCTTGGGACCTGTCCTTGGTGCTGAAATCCCTCCAGGAAGCCCCATTTGAGCCTCTGCGTAGTGTGAGTGTTAAATTTCTTACTATGAAGACATTAACTCTCCTCGCTTTGGCTTCTGTTAAGAGGATAGGGGATATTCATGCATTTTCGGTCGACGATTCGTGCCTTCAGTTCGGGCCGGCTGCATCCAGCGTAACACTGAGACCCCGGCCCGGCTTTGTGCCCAAAGTTCCCACCACTCCTTTCAGAGATCAAGTAGTGAACCTGCAAGCGCTGCCTTTGGAGGAGGCAGACCCAGCCATGGCTTTGTTATGCCCTGTTCGTGCACTACGTGTGTATATAGACAGGACGCAAAGCTTTAGGACCTCAGATCAGCTCTTTGTTTGTTACGGTGGTCAGCAGAAAGGAAAAGCTGTCACCAAGCAGAGGATACTATAGCCCTTGCATATCAAAAGCAGAATGTGCCTTGTCCGTTTAATTTATGTGCCCACTCTACACGCAGTGTGGCATCATCTTGGGCACTGGCTCGCGGTTCCTCGCTAACAGATATTTGTAGAGCTGCAGGCTGGGCGACACCTAATACGTTCACAAGATTCTATAGTGTTCGTGTCGAACCGGTTTCCACTCGGGTTCTTTCTACTAACTAGTTAAGAATGCAGAGGGTCGGCTCGTGTGTCGGCTTGGAGCCTCTATTTTGGTGCTGCACATTTGCACCAATATGGAAGGCCATCGGGGAAAAAACGTCTCAAAAACTGTTTTTGCCTCTCCTCCACCGCCCTGATAGCGGGTGTTGCGGAGCATCCGCTGTCAACCTATCACTGATGTATTCTCTGTAAACCTGTGTAGGCTAGGCGTCCACATCTGTCCCCTACGTGGGGTTCATTTGTGTGTATACTCCGTGGGGTACTAATCCTCCACGTTTTCCTTAGCAGAGCCTGCTCTGCATCTCTCTGCATACTATGTTTTGTTCAGAGACTTCTTATGAGCAACCTTTCGGTTGTTTCATTTTTTTTGTCATCCATTCAACCTTCTTAGGGGATGGCTTCCGCAGTGTTCTAGCTCCGCTCAGTTTAGACGCTTCCCCAGTTCGCTGCTTCACTATCGTGGGTTAAGGAACAGGTAGTGACCTGGCAAGGCGGCGCCGGCATTATGCAAATACCTGCATGCCAAGTTCATTGGCGTTTTTATAGTTTCTCGAAGTAGATAGGTCACCCGCGAAGCGGTTCCCAATTCGTCGGTCACGACGTGACGTCTCCGTTCCCTTCCTTCAGGGAACGAGGGTTACATACGTAACCGAGACGTTTTGGCTGCATGTGTTGTTGTGCATATACAGTTAATAAAATTTTTGCAGATTACATTTTGCATTGTACTAACTGGCATGCAGGTACTTAACTGTGCAGATTTGTTGAGATTTAACACCCAATCCCAGGTTCCAATGCACTTTTAATTTGAGTTGGAGCTAAGCTTTGCAGGACCGTGTCCCTGACAATAGTGCTTCAAATTATTCTAATGCAATTTATCAGTATGAAGTATATTTTAAGAAACAGCTCATGACAAACATTTAATGCATAAACCAGTAGGAATTAACAATGCCTTGATGGAAACTAGAGTGAAATTTGTTAATTTTTGAAGTAGACTTTATAAAGTGCAAATGGAAAGTTTAAATTTTTTTGTGAAGGAACAAAGCTGGGTTGTGTGAAATTTGTTCTTATACTCGTTATCAGCCTATTCATAGCAGTACAAATTAAGCGTATACATAAGTTGTAGCGCAAACAGAGAGGAATCAAATATCATACCCCCTCTGGTGGACAACATTCGGCATTACGGTCTTCATTGCTCAGATAAGGTGGTAAGTCAAAGGGATTTATTTTTCGGATTGATCTTCATCCATCTCCGACCAAATAGATAAGACACACCAACGCATATCAGACCATTCTGAAGCTCTCAGATCAATTTGGTAAACATTACAGCTCCAGCAGGAGAAAGTCCAATCTTATATGGCCACTTCCTTAAGGTCGTAAACTAATTTTTAAAATTATTTACGTGTTATATCCACCTACTTGGTATCTTTAAATCGAAATAAAAGAGTGGAGCGTGACAAGGACATATTATTATGGTAATGTGTAGCCTATTGGTTTTTAATTACACATTAATTCCGAAGAGATGGAACTACTCACAGTATTTATCAATAATACATGAAACAATTACACAATATATAAAATACAAAATATTCTCCTTACAAAAGTTTTTAAGGTTTTACAACAAACAAAATATCAAACCTATATTTTTAAGCTATGATTTCCACAAAATAAACATGGTTTTGCTACAATAAACCATGGTTGTTGATGGTCAATGTGCCAAAAACATGATTACTACACTTTAACCTTAAAAAAAAACTTATTTTAAATACTTATTTTAAAGAATGTCAGCAACGATAGCTTACATTAAAGGTGTCGCTTACAAAGTCACATGCAGCATTAATTATGAGAACGTTTTGCTGCTTCGTTAACAGTGAGTGGTTGTTAAAGAAAATATTTTAATTAAATTCAAGCACTTGATAAATTTTCGTAAGTGACAAACTGTAATAAGCAATAATTAGGTCCCAGCAACATATTTCTGCATCAAATGTCATTACTGTTAACTGTAGGCGGCACTTAAAGGGGCTGAATGTAAGTTAATACTTAAAAAAAACGTTAAATTTCATTTGTACATTTATGAGCCAACCATAATGTAATAGAATGAATGACACCTTGACTGTCCAAAACGGTTGTCTCTATCGGTCTGTAGGCTCAATGTGTGTGTGGAGGAGTCGGGTCCCAATTGGCGAGAAAATTCACAGAATGTGACGTCATGCACGTTCTCGTCTACTTGGAATTACAAGCGTACGTCAACAGCAGCCATTAGCAAGCAGCGGCAATCGATAGCACATTTGAAATGGACTTTGCGGACGGAAAAAAGCGACCAGGCTCCAGCAAAACACAGACACCCACGGGAACTCCCCGTAAGTAAAAAAAAACATCTAATGCGGCGAAATTAGAGAGTGATCAGCGTCGGGCGAAGACAAGAGTAAATTTAGGACTGCCGTTTGATTCTTGGAGGGAGCTCCGGTCAGCGCTGTGTATGAAAACGGACCCCGAGCTGGCTTTCTTTTTACTGCAAAGGTAAGACATTGTTATATACAGGACATTTACAATATATTTTTTGTTTGTTTGTTTTTGTGGTGTAATGCTAACGATAGCATGCTAACCAAATGTGGATGCTAGGTAGCCAGCCACAGGACCGTTTCAAAAGTTACTGTCTTATATGAATTATCTTTATTCAGAGTATGAGTGCATTAAGATACTCCTTAGAAGTATTAAAATAGCCAAAGAAGTACTGGTTGGGTTGTTATATGTTGGCTTTTTTTGCTAAATGTATTTATTGATTACCTCAATTCCTAATTACAGATTTACTATCTTTCTTTAGTTACCTTTCTCTTTATCTCTTTCTCTATGTCCCTTCCTCTTTATCTATTAAAAAAAACTAACATACCCTTGGCTATGTATATTGTGTTGGACTTGATGAGACTTTTTCCTGTGCACTTATGTATTGATGTTATTGTGTTGCCATAATTGCTTCTATTGTTTACCTCGCTTTTAAGTCGCTTTGAACAAAAGCATCTGCTAAATGACAAAATGTAAATGTATTGACTAGTAAGGCTAGGCATGACACAAACTTTGTAACTATATACATAGAAACTAACAAAAGTAATACTTGTAAATGCCATCTGTACTACCAGCTTTCTAACAATGACTATTTGTTTACAGCTATGAGAAAACAACATTGTCAGGAGGAAAGGGCCCATCTACATCGACACCTATTAAGGTGTTAGAATTGCCAGACCTTCCAAATTCCATAACTACAGGGGAATCAGACAGGAATGTTTTATTTTATCCTCCCCTTACTCTACTGAGAATGCACTTTAGAAATTAGAATTACTACTATGCATAATGGCAGTGTCACAGTGTAATTTGACTGTTGATGACATTCTGTTCAATTCGGTTAATATGTGTGGTTTGGCTATGGCACAATGTGTTAAGTTTGTAATACCGAAATTCTATTTAAACAGGGATGACTTCCAAATAGCATGAGTACAACTGCTGGCAGAAGATCCAGCATTGGGGCTATTGAATGAAAGGTAAACATCTGTGTCATTATGAATAAAATGCATATCTTTTCATTTTTCTATATTGTGACATTGTAAATTTTGTGTTCCACTTATTTATACTATTTGTGTCTTTGTAGCATCAGATCACTTGAGTTGCGTGATAACTCGGTTCTCATAGATGAAAAGCAAGCCAACAGCCTTGAGAACAGTGTGTAAGTTACAAATGATCAACACCATACTTTGGCTTATAAAACGGTTAGTTCCAATCCTTGATTCTGATTGGTCAATAGCTGTGCTTTATTCACGATAAAACACGGCTATGACCGCTTCACCCAACGGTTCTATTTATCACTGAACCCTTAGCAACCACACGTCAAAGTTTGAGAATGTTTTGTTGAGCTTTCATGCATATTACACATTGAAACATTGTTGTTCACCATCAGGGACTATTTTTTCCTAGCGGAAGGAATGGTTAAAAGGGATAGTTCACCCAAAAATGAAAATTCTGTCATTTTTCTCACTCTCATGTTGTTGCAAACCTGTATATATTTCTTTGTTGTGATGAACACAAAGGAAGATATTTTGAGAAATGTTTGTAACTAGGGATGTTAACCGATGACGGCAAAAAGTTGTCGGTTGTCCGTTAAAAAAAGGGATCTGTAAATTAGGCTATTATAGACAGTGGACTAAACGCTACTACAGTTAGTCATCTCTTTCTTTCCAAGATCTTTTTGTGTGAAGTGAACAAATCCCTCACACTCAGTTTTTCATAACTGGTCTGTTTGTACTTTATAAACCAATAAAAAAAACATTTGGCCTTGGTCACTACATTTGGTTTTGCATGCTCACAAGGTTTGCGAAAAGTAAATGCTACAGGCTATTTTTTGATAAATTCCTTTATTCGAATAGTAAATAAAATACAGCAATAAAATAATTAAAATTAAAGTCTCTCCTGGTTGTGTTCCAAATTATTAACATTTATGTCTTTTAGGCTAACAGTAAAGTGCAGAGTAAGTTTTGTTTCTGTAAATCCTCAGCCATGATTTTTACCACTTTATTAAGTTTTGCTTTGTAAAAAGCATTTCGTTAAAGTGAATTTCGTTTTGTATAAATTGTATCTTAATTTTAATAAATGTTTCATCAACCAAATGCATGTATTTAATAAATAAAAAGCAAATATAGCAGAGTATATAATTACCGGTCCGTGCATGAAGGCGCCGGCACGGCGCGTTCACTTGCATTGCATTGTTAATTAGAACGCACCTCATCATAAATAAATAAAACTCAGCGTAGGCCTATATGCCTCATACAAGCATTAAATATCTTTGCTGCATTTGTTCTACAACAAACACAGTGCGAGACCTGCTTTGGCCGGTGCGTCTTTTACACATTCTGAAGGTGCCCGTTTAATCCATTGGTTTTATCTTGTTGCAGTCTATTAGGCAACATTCCACATAAGATGGGTTTAGATTTGGAAATACATTACATCTATATTTCAGTGGTAACAGAAAAGGTGATGATGATCATCCTATGTCTTTATTATTACTACCCCAAACTAAAGCGCAGTCTCTTCTGAGCTGTCATTTTCTTAAATGAGCCGCGGCAATTTTCAAATGAGATTCACAAACGCCTTTATTTTCAAGTTCAACGCGATCACCTAGTACCTAAACTATTTCGAAACTAAGCACAGCGCCGCGTTTGCGGGACTTATGTTTCGCGCTGTAGGGGATTTAAAAAGTGTTGTGAGGTCTGTGTGTGTGTGTGAGCCGGAGGCAGAGCGCAGAGAGATGCGAGTTGCGAAATTGCAGGCGCGGCTCGAAATGGCTATTATTTTAAATAGCATAGCATATTTTAAACTAATAGGCCTATCGGTTAACCGGTTTCAACCGGCTAATGAGGCTCGGTGGCCGGTCAAGAAAATTTTTCGTTTTCGCCGTCCCTATTTGTAACCAAACCATTTGTGGACCCCACATTAGTGATGGGAAGTCCGACTCTTTTTTGTGAATCAGTTCTTTCGGACAGTTCGTTTCAAAGAACTGGTTAAAAAAACAGATTCACCAGTTCTTTAACGTACTTTACGTAATGACGTCATTCGCATCTAATACTATCATCCAGGAGGGTAAAATACATAAAAAATTCAAGTAAAGTCGTGTATGGTTGATTTATTATTATTTAGTTGTCCAACTAAAGCACATTCAACAACTTTTAACAGAAATCATGATCAAGCTCATAACAACTTAAAATATAATCTGCACACACACACACAAACCTAACAAATACATTTTAGTCAAAACTGTGTTTAATATAATTAGCTGTACCATGCATATTTCCCGTAATTTTTATGGTAAAATTAAATAAACGTACTTTATGTCTGTCAATCATCTTAGTTCATGTAGGCTACAGTATTAGCACAACTCACTGATGTCCGTACTATTTGGCTCACACATGCTGCTCAGTATCCACAGTTCTTTAGTTAATCGGATGCGTCCGATAGAAACTGTTCTCAAATCAGTGAACTGGTGACTCCATAAATGCAGCAACCTGTTCCTGACTCGAGAGTCGCTGTATCGTGTTTTTCAGTAACACATGCGCAGTATTAATGGCTCATCAAGTCGGACGCGTCCGATATAAACCGTTCTTGATTCAGGTATTCATTTTATCAGTGACTCTGGAATACCAGTATGTTTGTTGCACATGCTCAGTATCAACAAAATTCACCATGTCTCGGTTCAGTCAGTGATACTGTTGGGGAGAGCTTCTACCAGTTAAGATATGGATTACTCTCTCTTAATTAGAATCGGAATAACTGTCGAGCACATCTGAAAGTGAGGATCATTGCTGTCTCGAGAGACAAACTTTTTAAATGATTCAGTCCGATTAAGTGTACTGATTCAAGTCGTTCACTGAAAAGAACCAGTTTAAAAGAACGAAGTGGACATCACTACCCAACTTACTTCAATGGCATAATTTTTCCTACTATAGAAGTCAATGGGGCTCCACAAACGGTTTGGTTACAAACATTTTTCAAAATATCTTCAGTTGTGTTCATTAGAACAAAGAAATTTATGTAACAACACGAGTGAGTAAATGATGACAGAATTTTCATTTTTTTAGGTGTCCTATCCAGGGCCGCCTTAACCTAATGTGAGGCCCTGGGGCTGAGAGGTTTTGGAGGCCCCCCATACCCTCAATTTATAGTCTCATTTTGAAAAAAAAAGTGTAATATCTATGTAATCTACATCACAAAATGTAGTTTTCCCTCTTTGACCCAGAAAACACCATATTATCATTAATAACATATCACTGAGCCCACTTGAGCATAAACACAAGACACTTTATTTAACAACCACAAACAGCAACTTGTGGTGAAAATAAAACCAAAAGTATATATGTTTATAAGCTTTATGTTTATATAGTTTTTGGAATATACAAATTTGCAGAAAATTGCCACTAAATGCTCACCATAGTTGTAAAAATATAAGAAGTTAAAGTTAGTTTTAAAGTGAAAATGCATTAATGTTAACAAAAGATAAGTCTTTATAGACAGAATCTTGTTTTTAAATCAGTTATTTATTTTGTAGGCTATTGAAGAAATAGTATGCATTGTATTTAGTATTTTACGCATGTAAAACAAACACGTATGAATATGCACAAAACAGACAGGGAACATACCTGTATATAAGATCTTTAGATAAGGAGATTATAAATATGAATGGTGCGATCAGGGGATGATCATTTGAGATGGTCTTGTCACGCTTTGAGTTGCACATTTACCGTTGCGTCTTCTTTCTAAACCAGATGTGTGTACTGTGAGCTTACATCGCGTCAAACTACAGCGCTCCAGCTGCGCACGTGTTACTGATATAAACGCGAGTAAACTTAAACTTTATAACAACGAACAGCATTAATGTTCGGGAACCCCTTTTTTATTTGGCGGCACAGTTTCTTGCGCACGGTTGGAGAGACTTCTGCATGCCAGAGACTCAGACAGCTGCACGAGCACAGAGAGAGTGAGCGCGTGCGCGAAAGAGAGAGAGAGACCTGCACCTCAGTGCTTATTATGAAATTTCGGAAATCACTCTTTCATTTGTTGGTGGATTATTTCCCGTTTCTCTGTCACACTCACTCTTACATGCAGGAATGCCAAGTTGACAACGCGCACTTAATTACATTACACGGAATAGAAAAATCTGTTACGTCTGATATTTTATTTCACAGTAAGTTACCACAGACCAATCAGCAGCCATGTAACGTGCAGTTAGAGTGATTGACAGACAACCTGACAAGTTAAAAAACAAAATGAACGTGAACTTGGGAGGCCCCTGAACTTGGGAGGCCCCTGGGCTTCAGCCCAGGTAAGCCCGTGCATTAAGGCGGCCTTGGTCCTATCCCTTGAACTTCATGAAAGTTGCACTAATACTTTTTTACTTGGATATTGTGTGGTAACTGTTTTATAAACGAACGCAATAAGGTACTCTAGGCAAGTGCTGTTTCGTGATTAAGTAACTGCAGAATAAGTAACGGACTCCGCTTCACGTCTTGCCTAACGACTGCCTTCAGCCGTTACTTATTCACAAAACAGCACAGCCTCTCGTACCCTATTGCTTACTTCTAGCATGTCAATATTGTTAGTGTGCAGTGTATGTGCAGTACTGGGCAGTGTGACCTTTGATAGAAAAAAAAGAACAGTAAATCAAATAAATTCAACAATACTGACAAGTCACAAACCTTTGTGACTTACCTGGAGAGTCCATTCTTCCATCAGCTAGAAAAGAAATAATGAACCTTGTAAACCTGCACCAAACTCTGACTGTTTTCAGTTTATTGTCTAAACTGAAGCTGATCATGTATTATCAAGGTTCAATTAGTTAAACAGTTGAGTAAATTGCTTGACACTGTCGTTTCAAACATCTGAGGCCTTGTTGATCAACAGAGTTTAGTACTTACCAAGGGCAACAACACTATCTTTTGCACAGGAGGCATCTTGTATAGCGTAGAAAGTGGTGGATGACACCATTTTCATGTTCATAAACTGGAAGAGGAGGGCGATTTTGGAATAATTGTTGCCAGACAGAAGAATGTTTGTGGATAACATGAAGTCTCCCCCTTGCATATTATGCTTTAGTAATGGCTGGCTGTTACACATCCACAGTTTATGTCCATGTGGGCAATGCTGTATAGAAAAGAGAACAGAAATATTTTATAAAAATGCTCCAGTTTTTTTACAGGTTCTTTTGACAGCTGTTCTCTGTTACAAATAATTTGATACTATGCTAGTTACAACTGATAATGTAAATTCACCCATTCCAGAACAACTGCAGTGCCTCGTGGTTGCAAGTTGACCTGAAAAGGTGGGAGCCCATCACATTCCACTCCCGTGGTCCGGTCAATGTAAAAACATTTGTTGATTGGCAGTTTCAGAAAAGAGACCAGTTGGATAAGGTTTTTGTGGAAAGCTATGCTTGCAGGCTGGTAAATCAGGTCAGTTTCTGCATCGACACGAGCAAATGTAGGGAAGTTGGGAATGTCTGTTGTGGGAATGTCTGTTGTTGGATGATGAAAATCTTCCGAAAGGTCTGGCTCTTGAACTGTCTCCTCGCGGTCATACATGTCCAGGACAGCCTCTTCAAGGCCAATGAGGGGGAGGCTGTCAATGTTTTTCTGTAATGTCCCACTAGCACTGTGTAAAAAAAATCATAAAAAATTAATATAGACTATTTTCCAGAGAACTATATAAAAAAAACTCAATCAGCATTGATTGATAGTTCGCGAGCTTGTGACATTGCCACAATACATACCGCACATAGATAGGTGGGACATAGTCTGCATCAGATGGGTCTGAGGCCAGTTCGTCCAGCAATTCTATCCTTTGAAAGCAAAAACAGGGATAAATAATTTATTACTTCACACAAACTGTTATGGAGCAGGACACAATGGACATCATCAGTGTTGTCACTGTGGACAAGAGGCAGACTGACCGTAAGAGTGTGGCCATGGAGAAGTATGCATTCATAAAGACCTTTGATAGACTCATGGGGGAGCTAAACATCAAAGAAATTGTAACCGATACCCACGTGCAGATTGCTTCTCTGATGCGTAAAATGAATTCATGATTTTTTTTATATTTGAGGGAGAATTTTTTTTCATGCGTGTTATTTGTTGCTCATTAGATCCAGAGAAAGGGAGTTACAAGGACCAGGGTGTAGTCCATTCCCTGGACATCTGGCATGCAGCTAAGAATCTGACCAAGAGACTACATGCGGTAAGACAAAAACACAGTTTATTTGGTTTATTTTATTGAGTGCTTTACTGTTTAACAGTTTTTCCTAAAAACACTTTTGACTTTTCTCCACAGGCTGGAACGACATCGGGTCAGTCACAAATACTTGTTTGGCTGAAGGATGTTGTCAACCACTTTTGGTTTTCTTGTCAGAAAGCACGCAACCGGGAGGAGTTCATTGTAAAAGGGGGGGTTTAATGGTATTTCAAGCATTCTGACTTATTAACACAGTTATAGAGTTGTTTCCTCATGCTAAACGTAGGCAAAGTGTCAAAAATGCAGTTGGGCGTGTTTCAGAGTATTTCTGTGCCGAATACACTTCGCCAGGGTTCGTACAAGTTTCGGCTAATTTTTTTCGATTACGGTTCTAACTGACGTTTCAGGGGTTTTCGATACGTATCACTTCTTTATATGGGCTTCCGCCGGAAAACTTCCCCTGGAAAACCCCGCCCAGCCGTCAGTCAGCGGGAGACGCTAGAGCTTGCTAACAGCTTATCACGCCACTCAGCTTTGTTTAATTTCAAAAGTCAACAATGGCACAACAAGAAGTGTGTTTTTGGATGTAAGGAGAAGACATCCAGCCTTATGGAAACAATGGATATAGTTTATTATTCGGATTAGCAGCGGAGTTTTGCGTGTGTGTGTTTGATGCGGTGGATTTTCATGACGAGTTACACGCGGTAAGTAAGACTTGTGTCTTATGTTGGAAATAGGCGCGTGTATATTATATAAATGACACGAACATGTAGTGAATCATATGTTAAAACAGTGTTGTATAGTGTTGCATGACTCGTACTCGCTCCTCCCGTGTTATAACTCCTCCTTCTTCATTTTTTCGTACGTTATCGGAAAGATTCGGTAAAGCTAATCTTTCTTTTATAAATCTGATTAAACTAAAGACTCTTCAGAGATATAAAGGATGTCATACTACTCCATAGGTACTCCAGATTAATATCAGAAATGCAGAAAAAGCGTGTGTTACGTGAGCTTTAATATGACACACAAAAATACATGCAGTAATCAGATGAAACTTGATCATTTCAAATTTAACTCTTATAATATTGGCGTCCTCAGTTGTGTATGCTATGACCTGCCTATGATGTTGTATTTTAACTTCACACGCATTATGACTATAATTTACTTTATTATTCAGTGTATCTGGCGAGGTGTTTTGCACCATGTTTGTGGAGAGCACGAGTTGTCTCTCGGCAGATGCCTCCATGCACCTCTGGATGAGGAAACCGCAAACAAAGAAGTCATACCACCTGGCTCTGCTGCACATGAGGCTTTGTCACTAATTGTACTAAACAGGAGATTCTTCAGTTTTTATAGTTGCTAAAATATGTTAGTACAGGCCAAGGCTGATTCTGTGAATAAAATGTTTTACATCTTCAACAACAATTAACTTTCCAAATGAACTAAAAACACAAATAATTGCAATGTTTTATTCTTTGTACATACAGGCATAGCTCTTGCGCTTGATATTTTCTGAAGATAGCTGATCTTTGGAGAATCTCATAATCTTTTTGTCCTGTAGGTCAACTTCTGAGTTGGAATCCTTCCAAAATCATATCCTTATGTATGCAGGCAAGCGGTTTTCGATTTCTCCTCCTGTTTATGAGGCTAGGACTCTTCTAGCAGCCTTAGACTACAACCATCATAACCACCGAGCAGTGCATGTAAACCAGAAAGGCAATGTTTCGTAAGTCACTGTTTTAAATTATTGATATTTGTATGTCCTGAAAAATGTGCTTTTCTTATTTTGTCAACTAATGTCATATGTTGTTTTGCAGACAAAACGAGTCTATAGCAAGAAGTCACAGCGCTACCGTGTCTACACAGTGAAGGAGCAAAAAGACTACAGTTAAATCCCTCAACTGCAGACTAAAATATTACAGAGTCGACTTAATTCAGCAGGGGGACTCCCAAGAAGGAGGAGTCTTAGGCCAGATGACCCTTGGGCCCTTGGTCTTCTCCCTGGAATTGTACCCCCACCTACCGCTGAGTTGGCCCAGATACAAGTCTGCAGAGGACAGGTAGTTCAGCCACATGCCCACAGTTTTTCGCATAGAAACTATTATTTCTAGTAACACACATGGTTATTCTTGGTCTCGTTGTCTCTCCAGGATATGACATCAACAACATGAGCAAAAAGCAGCAAAAAGGCAACAGTGGCTAAAGTTTAAAATTTGTTTATTATAAACTTGTTTATTATAAAATAATTTATTTATTATAAAAAAGAACACTGAAATATGTACATAAATGTTACTTTTCAATAAAAAAAATTCAGAATGGCTTAGGAACATTTTTATTTTCAGATGTGGTAAACTGTACATTTTAATTTACTCTAAACGGTGCTTCTTTGAAGCCAACATAGTTCCCAAATGGGTCAGGGAATGTGTCTCTTATTCGCCACACGCAGCAGCTTGGTATTACTAAACGATTCCCTGTGCCCAGACGTCCATGCTGCCAAATCGTAGTTTGGCGATAAGCAGAATATCGATATTCTCGGTTATCTGCCCCAGGGTCTTGGCTGTCATGGAGTGCAAGGATGTCGTTACATGTCTGGCGAGCTAAGCGGAGGATGCCTTCATCCAGACAGTACAGTTCCATGTGGGCGCTCCTGCTGAGACAATTTCTGGATTGTGTCTGCAGCATTTGTCCTCCAGATCAGTAGGCATTATTCTGCAGTTAAGACAGGTGCACCATGTTGGCTGACCTCTGTTTGGTGTGGCTGGTCCTGGTGTGGCCTGTCTGTATTCCATTACATCTAGAAAAACACCTGGCAGACGAGTGACCACCCTCTGAAGTACCTCATCCTTCTCCTCCAGGGATAGCTCCTGTAACTGTGCCTGAAAGTGTAACAGCAGTCATTATTTATTTTACATATGTCTATTTGGGTGTGTGCTGTTTTCTAGATGTGACCATTATGACAAACCTGTATCTCTGCTGTCCTGGCAGCAGTCAGCTCCTCCACTCTCAGTCTGTCCTCTTCACTGACAGCTCCTGCTCTTCTTCTTCCCCTTCCCCGTCCTCTTCCCCTGCCTCTCTCTACTTGCACCTCTGCCTCGCCCCCTCCCTCTTGCTCTCCCTCTGGCTCCCCCCTCCCCCTTCCAGAGTCACTGCTCTCCTCAGAACTCTCCTCCACGGGAACTTGAAAGTCTTCAGAGCTGTCCTAACAGAAAACAACAACTAATTATTGGGCTGGGCGGTATAACGGTATATTCCGTTACCGCAAAATAAAATGTCAGACGTAACAGATTTTTCTATTCCGCGGAATGCAAATAAGTGGGCGTGGCTAACTCTGCCCTCCAGCATGTTAGACTGAGTGTGACGGAGAAACATGTAAAATAGTTCACTTATAAAAAATGAACGAGTTATTTGTGTACTTTTTTTAATAAGTAACAGTGAATCCACCGCGGGTCACACAGCGAGACTCTTGTCTTGCTCGCTCTCGCGCTCTCTCCCTCCTCCTCATGCAGCAGCCGGCCGGTCTCTCACGTGCAGAGGTCTCTAAGCAAGCGCAAGGAGCTGCGATGCCAAATAAAGAGTTCTTCTCGCACACAATGCTAATAGTTGTAAAGTTTTCTGAACTTTAAGCAAGCTAAGACAAATCTCGCGTTTATATCAGTGATGCGTGCGCTGCTGGAGCGATGTAGTTTGACGCACCATTTGCTTATACAAACATATTTGATCGGAAAGACGAGAAAGAGATGCAAATGTTAAGGTCTAATAGAAAGTAAAGGGCGTCAAGACCTTAAAACAAACTTTATGATCATCACATCATAGCACCTGCCACATTTATAATATCTAGAGCTTTTCCTCTCATATACAGGTATTTATCCAGTATATGAGATATATATGAGATATATATGAGACAAGTACGGCTCGGTGTACTAAATGCCGCACCATCTGAAAGCAGCTGATGGCGATTTTCTTCTAATCCAAGAACCGGCTTTACTGATGAAACACGCACGAGAATCCCCAGATATATATCACCCAGCCCTAGTTTACCTTACCATAGTGTTATTGATATTCTACAAATACTATAGTAGTACAACTACAATAGCAATTTTACTGTATCTAAAAGTAAGCATAACGTCTTCAACATGTTCAACTATATAATATATTGTTACTCTTCAGTAGTCAAAATAAGTAGACTTCAGTTGAAGTAAGTTACTGTTGCAACATTTTACTAAAATATGGTCTGTCAAACAATAACCTTACAGTACTGTAAACTTTCTTACCTCAAACTTGCCGGTGAATCTCGATGAGCCGTCTGTGGTTGCTAGGGCAACGCTGGTTGCTGTGGTCGTGCTCGTACGAGCGTGCGCACCGAGAACGAGCATAAGACTGGCTGCAGTTTCTTTAACGGCCACTAGTGTCAGTAACGGTTAGAAATTTCTGAACTTACGGAGGGCCCCTTTAAGGTTGCAAAAATAGCTTATCAAAGACGGACTTGGCACTGACTCTTATTCTGCCTGGCAGAATTAAGGCTGTACAGAAGATCGATTTCCCCCAATCAGATGAAAGGGGTGTTTTAGCGCCGCCCACATGTGCGAATGCAATATTGAACCATAAAACTTATTTCTGAAAGGCAAACAAAAAAATTAGAAATCGAGCCGAAATCCCATTTTCCGTTTAGTGAACTAAAAGAAAAAAAAAGAAAAACGAGTCATCTTTCTATTTCTCATTATTTCATTTTAGATAGGAAATCAAATGAATAAAACATACACGGACCGATTATGATGATTATGTAAATAAATGATTAAAGATTAAAAAACACAATAATAAAAACATTCTGCACGTGAGGATCTAAGGTAGGATCCTTCACAATGCTGTCAGCAATCACTCGACTTACAAATGAGGTTCTTACCACATTGATGGGTGAAGTAACAGCTATAATGAATGCACGTCCCTTGGTTCCGATTTCAACAGACTGTGAGAAAACAGAAAAGAGATTCTCACCCCAGCAATGTTATAAACTCAAAAGGCTTGTGCAGTATCAGCACCACCTGGTGAGTTCAACATTAAGGATATGTACAAGTGTCAATGGAAGCAAGTTCAGAATCTTGCAGATACATTCTGGAAATGTTGGAAACATGAATACTTGTCTACACTTCAGACTCGAAGGAAGTGGACAGATGAAAAAAACAAATGTCCAAGAAGAGATGTTGTGTTGTTGAAGGATTCTCAAGTAAAACGCAACGAGTGGCCAATGGGACTTGTTACAAAGGTCATTCCAAGTTCTGATGGGAAAGTTTGTAAAATTGAAGTGAAAATAATTAAACAAGGGACTGCTAGAGTATATCTCAGACCAATCTCAAGTGTATTGTTCTTCTGTCATGTGAGAAATAACTTGAAAAATAGGTAAACATACAAAATGTGATTGTACAAACAAATATAATTATGGTATAAAAGTTTATTGTCATGGTATATTATCGCCATCTAGCGAACATTTGCAGTAGTGCAGTTGTTAGTTTTCTTTGTACATGCGCACTTGCCATGTTGATTTATTACTTCGGCAGCAGTTCAACGTGCAGCATAATGTAGGTTTTAATCCGACGCTCAAACAATCTTTGCCTTGGATAAAGATATGCCTGTAAGTTTATTTACTATTTTAAGTGATGTTTAAAAGTGTTTTGAGGTAACATAATCTTTTTCTCTTGAAAAATAAGTTTGTGATCGATATGAAAATGTAAGGAAGTTTTCTATCACATGTACGCACGCACGTGCAGATTGTAATGCACGCGTTTAAATATGTATTTCAAAATTGTAATTTCATTTCTTGTTTATTGTATTTCAGTTTTACAAATAAGAAAAAGGATCACAGAAGTAAACATTCTGGAAAGGATAAACTGCTTCATGTGTGTTTGTTAGCTAGCTGTCTAGTTTCTTCAAAGTGACGCAGTTGCAAGGACAGCATACATGCCATGCATTTATATGAAACCTTTACAATGTGATCAGATTATTTCCTGTCATCCAGTTATATTAAACCTTTACAATATGATCAGATGTTACCTGTAATGCAGTTAAATTAAACCTTTACAACGTTATCAGATGATATCCTGTCGTGCAATTAAATTAAACATTGACAATGTCATCAGATGTTACCTGTCATGCGGTTATATTAAACCTTTACAATTTGATCAGATGTTATCTTACAAACAGTTATATTAAACCTTTACAATGTGATCAGATGATATCCTGTCATGCAGTTACATTAAACCTTTACAATGTGATCAGATGATATCCTGTCATGAAGTTATTTTAATTTTTAAACCTTTACAATGTGATCAGATGATATCTGTCATGCAGTTATATTAAACCTTTACAATGTGATCAGATGTTACCTGTTGTGCAGTTATATTAAACCTTTACAATGTGATCAGATGTTACCTATCGTGCAGTCATATTAAACCTTTACAATTTGATCAGATGTTACCTTACACACAGTTTTATTAAACCTTTACAATGTGATCAGATGATATCCTGTCATGCAGTTAAATTAACCTTTACAATGTGATTAGATGATATCCTGTCATGGAGTTATTTTAAACCTCTACAATGTGATCAGATGATATCCTGTCATGCTGTTACATTAAACCTTTACATGTCATGCAGTTACATAAAACCTTTACAATGTGATCAGATTATTTCCTGTCGTCCAGTTATATTAAACCTTTACAATTTGATCAGATGTTACCTTACACACAGTTATATTAAACCTTTACAATGTGATCAGATGATATCCTGTCATGCAGTTAAATTAACCTTTACAATGTGATTAGATGATATCCTGTCATGAAGTTATTTTAAACCTCTACAATGTTATCAGATGATATCCTGTCATGCTGTTACATTAAACCTTTACATGTCATGCAGTTACATAAAACCTTAACAATGTGATCAGATGTTACCTGTCGTGAAGTTATATTAAATCTTTACAATGTGATCAGATGACCATCAGATGATATCATGTCTTTACGTTAAACCTTTAAAATGTGATCAGATTAGATCCTGTCATGCATTTATATTAAACATTTACAATGTGATCAGATTTTACCTGTCATGCATTTGTATTAAACTTTTACAATCTGATCAGGGGCCCGTTTCAGAAAGGTGGTTAAGTGCAAACTCTGAGTTTGTTAACCCTGAAATATGCGAAACTCTAAGTTTTGCTGAATGGAAGAATTTATCTCAGCTTGCTGAAGTTGGTTGGGCAAAGACACCTCAGCGGAGGCTCGCAGTGTTTTCTCCACCCTTTCTCTCTCTCTCTCTCTCTCTCTCTTTAATTTAGGACTTGAGTTCGAGTGAGTGCGTTGCTTCTCCCTGTGTGTTTCACCAGCTTGCACAAAGAGTGATTTCCCTAAAAGAGCAGCACGTTTTAGCTTTGTGTCTTTGTAAAGACAGCCACTCATTCGTGTCACGGTCGGGATCGTCTTTTTAAAGATGGATTTGCGGAGACGGATGTCGTTCCTCCGGCAACGGCCCCCGCCTTCCAAGTCTGGTGCTGCTAAGGGCGCAGCTACCAGACTTGCGAGGGATGATCTCTGTATAACCGTACTGGGTCGGTCTGCTGGTTCGTCCAGCAGCTCCCAGCGCCCTGATCCATTGCCAGCGGAGGTCCCGTTGGATACGAGCGGCCCGTGTTCTACGGTGTCCTTGCGCTCTGTCGAGCCTCCACCGGACGCGATGTCCACCCTAATGTCGGAGGGGGGGTTGTCAGCCTCGGACGTCGATCCAGATCCGCTCCCGCCTTCGGGTCGTGTTGCGGGTCCTGCGTTTGACCCCGAGATGGCAGCCATGCTCGCTCGGGCGGCGGTGGCGGTCGGCTTGGAGTGGACTGAACCTCCCCCACCTGAAACGTCCCGCCTCGATGATTGGTACTTCGGGGGTGCCAGGGCTTCTCAGTCCTCGCCCCTGGTGTCCTTCTTCCCCGAGGTGCATGAAGAGCTGACGCGGTCGTGGAAAACCCAGTTTTCCGCCCGGAACCGGCCATTTCAGCCTTCACCCCTCACCTCTCTCGAGGGTGGAGATGCCAGGGGGTATACTGGTATCCCGTCAGTGGAGCGGCCGGTCGCGATGCAGTTGTGTTCGGCCGGTGTGGCTTCCTCCTGGCGGGACCAGCCTACTCTCCCCTCACGGGCTTGTAAGCAGTCTTTGGCGCTGACCGGTGCTGCTTACAAAGCCTGTGGGGAGGCAGCTTCAGCGCTGCATGCCTAGCATTGCTTCAGGTTCACCAGGCTAAGGCTCTGAGGGACCTGCACGCGGGAGGTCACGACTCGGTGGAGTTTTCTGAACTGCTCATAACCCATCGTCTTCCTCCTCCTTCGCCAGAGGGTGCGTCGAGTGGCTTGAGGTGTCTTCAGCAGAGCCTCCCTTACTCGCCCACCCAGCAGCGGACTCAGGTGAGTGTTATCATACACAAAACTGTTTTCGGTGCGGCCAATACGCACACACCGGCGATCACCTCCGTTGCGCCCACCGCGGGTACACTGATCGTGCCTTTAGTCCCTCTCGCACGGTGTCTGGGGGCACGATCCAATTTGCCTGGCGTCCCCCCAAATTCTCCAGCGTTCGTTTCACTGCGGTGAGAGCTGCCGATGTGCACGTCCTCCGTGCGGAGATCGCTGTCCTATTGGCGAAGGACGCGATCGAGCCGGTCCCTCCAGCCGAGATGAGGTCGAGGTTTTACAGCCCTTACTTTATTGTACCCAAGAAAAGCGGCGGCTTGCGACCAATCCTGGACCTGCGTTTGCCGAACTGTGCACTTTACAGAATGCCGTTCAAGATGCTGACGCCCAAGCGCATATTTCCATGCATTCGTCCAAACGATTGGTTCGCATCTATCGACCTGAAGGACGCGTACTTCCACGTATCGATTCTCCCCCGGCACAGGCCGTTTCTCCGCTTTGCGTTCGAGGGGTGAGCATACCAGTACAAAGTCCTCCCATTCGGGCTCTCTCTGTCGCCCCGTGTATTCACCAAAGTAGTGGAGGGGGCTTTAAAACCCCTGAGAGAGAAAAGTGTGCGCTTTCTCGCGTATTTAGACAATTGGCTCATAATAGCTCAAACACGTCAGACGCTGTGCGATCACAGAGATTTAACTCTAGAACACCTCGCTCGTTTGGGTCTTCGGGTCAACTGGGAAAAGAGCAAGCTTTGCCCCGTGCAGAGAATCTCTTTTCTCGGGATGGAACTGTACTCAGTCGATTTGACAGCTCGTTTAACAGAAGCGCGTGTACAGTCGATTCTGACTTGCCTGAATACATTCAAGAGCAAGAGCGCAGTCCCGCTGAATAGGCTTGTTGCGATAGTCGGTGAAACGGTGATTACCGGTGCTTCAGCCTCTCACCGGTTAGATCACTTGCCCACCGCGACACCGTCTTTCACCGTCGTTTTGATATTTTCTTGTAATTAAATAATTTAGTTTCGTTAGAGAGAGCAAACACTTACAACTGAATGTGTCTGCTCCCTGAATTCAGCTAAGCTGAACGCGCATCACGTCACAGAGCAGCAGGTGTCAGATTTCATTTCTTTCAGTCAGAGTTTGCGAGGCTCGCGTCATCACAGAGCAGCGGCTGCGGGTGTCAGATTTCCTTTATTCCTGTCAGACTGCGCCGAGCAGACGATGGCAGAAGCCGCCTGCTTACTCGTTTTTGTTATAAGATACATATATGATGTTTAATATAGGCGAGATCATTTTTTTTGTTGTGTTTTTCATTAAGAATAATAATAAACCCATCATTCAAGCAGCGCTTTATGGAGGAATAGCCTAGCCGGTTGCTCTGCTTGGGACTGGCGGGTTTCTGTCAGAAGTACCTGCGCACATTGACTCGAGCACTTAAACCAGCTCTTGCACTCGCATTTGCATGCAAATTCATACGCAATTTATCGCAGCGTACGCAAGCGCTGGATTTAAACAACAGTTGCATCTAATTCAAAAGTGAAAGTAAAATGCGAACTTCTGTGCATTTATAAGCCCCTCCCACCCGGTGAAACCGGTAAAACCGGGTTTGTCACTCGCTGATTAACCGGTGGGAAAATTCTGTCACCGCAACAACCCTACTGCTGAAACAATTTCAGAAGCTCCTGGGGCATATGGCAGCAGCTGCAGCTGTGACACCACTCGGGCTGCTGCATATGCGACCGCTTCAGCATTGGCTTCAAGACCGAGTCCCGAGGAGAGCGTGGCTGCGCGGCATTCACCGTGTTGTCATTACACCTGCGTGTCGTCGCACTTTCACTCCTTCACTCTATTCGTTTCACTAGCCGACGACTCGCTCGGCGTGGATGCATTGGCACACAGCTGGCCGGAAAACATGCGCAAATATGCGTTCCCTCCGGTGAGCCTCATTGCGCAAACCCTATGCAAGATCCAGGAGAACGAGGAGAGCGTGCTGTTGGTGGCACCATATTGGACAACCAGGAGTTGGTTTCCAGAACTCTCTCTCCGTCCTCCTTTGAGTGATTTACCGCAAGAGGTATCTAACACTATAGCTGCAGCGTGAGCGCCGTCTACGAGGCAGGCTTACACGCTTAAATGAAACCTGTTTGTCGACTGGTGTTCTTCCCAACGTGAGAACCCCCGAGAATGCCCGATTAGTGTTGTGCTTTTGTATCTCCAGCGTCGTTTGGAGAATAGGCTGTCACCATCCACTATGAAGGTCGATATTGCTGCGATATCAGCTCACCATTCACCCGTAAACGGTAGGACAGTGGGTCAGCACGACTTGGTCATTAGATTTCTCAGAGGCGCTCGAAGGCTAAATCCTTCGCGTCCTCCCTCTATTCCTCCTTGGGACCTGTCCTTGGTGCTGAAATCACTCCAGGAAGCCCCATTTGAGCCTCTGCATAGTGTGAGTGCTAAATTTCTTACTATGAAGACTTTAACTCTCCTTGCTTTGGCTTCTGTTAAGAGGATAGGGGATATTCATGCATTTTCGGTCGATGATTCGTGCCTTCTGTTCGGGCCAGCTGCATCTAACGTAACACTGAGGCCTGGCTTCGTGCCCAAAGTTCCAACCACTCCTTTCAGAGATCAGGTGGTAAACCTGCAAGCGCTGCCTTTGGAGGAGGCAGACCCAGCCATGGCTTTGTTGTGCCCTGTTTGTGCACTACGTGTGTATATAGACAGGACGCAAAGCTTTAGGACCTCAGACCAGCTCTTTGTTTGTTACGGTGGTCAGCAGAAAGGAAAAGCTGTCACCAAGCAGAGGATGTCCCATTGGATTGTGGATACTATAGCCCTTGCATATCAAAAGCAAGACGTGCCTTGTCCATTTAATTAACGTGCTCACTCCACACGTAGTGTGGCATCATCTTGGGCACTGGCTCGCGGTTCCTCGCTAACGGATATTTGTAGAGCTGCAGGCTGGGCGACACCTAATACGTTCACAAGATTCTATAGTGTTCGTGTCGAGCCGGTATCCACTCGGGTTCTTTCTGTTAACTAGTTAAGAACTCCAAGGATCGGCTCGTGTGTCGGCTTGGAGCCTCTATTTTGGTACTGCACATTTGCAACATTATGGAAGGCCATCTAGGAAAAAACGTTACAAAAACTGTTTTTGGCTCTCCTCCACTGCCCTGATAGCCGATGTTGCGGAGCATCCGCTGTCAGCCTATAACTGATGTATTCTCTGTAAAACTGTGTAGGCTAGGCGCCCACATTTGTCCCCTACGTGGGGTTCATTTGTGTTTATAGTCCGTGGGGTTCTACTCCTCCACGTTTTTCCTTAGCAGAGCCTGCTCGTCATCTCTCTGCATACCATGTATTGTTCAGAGACTTCTTTATGAGCAACCTGTCGGTTGTTTCATGTTTATGTCATCCATTCAACCTTCTTAGGCAGGGTTGGGCATCGAGGGCCACAGTCCTGCCGAGTTTAGCTTCAACCTTAATCGAACACACCTGAATGTCATTTCCAAACAGTCCTGAAGACTTCAATTAGATTTTTCAGCTGTGTTTGATTAGGGTTGGAGCTAAACTCTGCAGGGATGTGGCCCTCAGGACCAGGAATTGCCCACCCCTGTTCTTAGGGGATGGCTTCCGCAGTGTTTTATTATTTTATTTTACATCTGTTTAAAATTGATTTACTTTACTAACTTTAGCCTACACGCACCAACCAGAAGCACACTCCTATCTCATTAACCAGTAAGACTGACAAAGTGAATAACATTACCAAAATAACCAACATAAACAACTGTTTTTAATCCGAAATAAATACAGCACGTTTAGAAATTTGAAAAGATAAATATCATTACACTAATTCGTAAAGGAACACAAACTACATAAGCAACAAGTTTCATTAAAATACAATCTGAATCCATCAAAATAGAATCACACTGCATACCTACCTTTCCAAAAGAAACACTGCAACGACCCTTTCAGACCTGTAGCTGTTTCCATCTTGCAGAAAAGCAGTGAACTTACCAATGTTAATTTGGGTTTTTGCTCTTTGCTCATCCGGATGTTTTTTTTTTTGTTTCAAAATGTCTTTCGTTTTGTAGCTCCTGTGTCAATTCAGCAGGAAGGTTTATTTGATTCTCCCTATTTTTACAGAGTGTGAACAGGTTGTGAAGTGGCATGCAAAACACGTTCACAGAAGAGGGGCAAAAATTTAATGCGTCCAATTATGGGCCGGAATGAGATTCTGGCAGTATGATAACCGTAAGCAAAAATACCACGGTGTTGTGGTATTGCCATTGTGACACTAAAATGTGTTATTTTCAAATGTCTGCATATTAAAACATCAACTTTTCAACTGGACACAATACAATTTATTTTTAAGCAACAAACAATGTTTATGCCAGGTAAAAATAAAGCCTTTAAATGATAATATTCTTTCAATTGTAAATGTAAACATGAATTCAATTACATGATTTAATTCACTTTGTGTAAACACAGTTCATACATCGAAAACGGTATCACAGAAAAATTTTATGGTTTTTTAAAACCTTGACTCTGAAAATCTCTGTATACCTTCAAACCGGTAACTGGCCCATGCCCACGTCCAATTATTGCATTCGGTCAGGGTTCAATTATTTGTTGAACGGTTTTTGGTCCTACGCCTTTTACAGGTGACACAAATATATAAAAATACACATTTAGACCACTTAACATAGTGAGAGCTATCAATATTTGAGGAGACTTTCAACCAGCATAACTAAAATGTTTCTGGATCAAAATCAGATACCCTGCCTTTAAGCCTCTTTTGCTAGTTCCAAAAATGTCATTAAACACACGCAGAGAAACATGCACTTCTGTTTGTAGTAATGAGAACGGTATGATTACTGTTGTTGACCTGTCAATGTTTATACATGACTTTTTCAAAAGAGAATGACTATCACATTTAACATAAATCAGAAATACTTGTCTCATGCATTCTTTTCATATTTGGCAGATGCTGTGTTGAACAACTTCCCAGCAGCAACAGAACTGGAAGTGAAGGATGCAATGGGGGCATTTCAAACAGGCACCAGGGAGCACGGTAGTGATGGGTCGTTCGCGAACGCCGGCTCTAAGAGCTGATTCTTTGTAGCGAACGAGCAGAGCCGAATCTTCAGACGCAGGCAGGGGAGCCGGCTCTTCTAAGGGAGCTGAGCCAGAAGAGCCGAATCTATGAAAAGAGTCGGACTGCCATCACTAAAATGTAGAGCCGGAGCTTGAGCCGAAAGAGCCGAATCAATGGAAAGAGCCGGACTGCCCATCACTAGAGCACGTGGGGGGGGTGTATAGAAATTAGTACAATTAATAAGTTGACGTGAACTGAAGATAGTTTGTTAATGTTTAGATGTTATTTCATTTTTAAAATTGTATTTTGTTATATATGCTTTTATTTTGTTACTGTTTGTATTCTTTTTGTTAAGTAGTTTTTCTTCATTTTGTCTTATCTGAATTTCTATTGTATTAACAATATTTTTTGTAATAAATTGCATGATTGCATGTTTATGAGAACCTTTTTTAATGGATTAAAAAGAATTCTTTAGCCATTCTTTTGTTCTTTATTAGACACACACGTATAGTCATTTAATAGCCGTCTATTTAACGGCTAGTCTATTCTTGGGCTATGATAGACGTCTACTAGATTTTCACTGACAGCCCAAAATTAGCCTTGTTTTAGCCTAGACCCACATTCACCGTCTATTAGACGTATATATGTAGACGTTTAATAGCCGTCTATTTGATGACTAGTCTATTTCTTGGGCTATGATAGACGTCTACTAGATTTTCACTGACAGCCCAAAATTAGCCTTGTTTTAGCCTAGACGTCAGGGGTGTGTTTAGACGGCTACTAGTCGTCTATTAGCCACAAAATTGCTTGCTGGGTGACTTTTCATGCAAAAGTGCCCAATTCGGCCTAAAATGCCTTCAGGAGCATTCTTATGATGAGAAATGTCGTTTAAAGTCATTTCCAGCTCAGAAAAGCATTTTTCAAGAGATTTCAACATTTCAGGTTGGATTTTGACTTTTCATGCAAAAGTGCCCAACTCGGCCTAAAATGCCTTCAGGGGCATTCTTATGATGAGAAATGTCGTTTAAAGGCATTTCCAGCTCAGAAAAGCATTTTTCAAGCGATTTCAACATTTCAGGTTGGACTGTGACTTTTCATGCAAAAGTGCCCAACTCGGCCTAAAATGCCTTCAGGGGCATTCTTATGATGAGAAATGTCGTTTAAAGGCATTTCCAGCTCAGAAAAGCATTTTTCAAGCGATTTCAACATTTCAGGTTGGACTGTGACTTTTCATGCAAAAGTGCCCAACTCGGCCTAAAATGCCTTCAGGGGCATTCTTATGATGAGAAATGTAGTTTAAAGGCATTTCCAGCTCAGAAAAGCATTTTTCAAGCGATTTCAACATTTCAGGTTGGACTGTGACTTTTCATGCAAAAGTGCCCAATTCGGCCTAAAATGCCTTCAGGGGCATTCTTATGATGAAAAATGTCGTTTAAAGGCATTTCCAGCTCAGAAAAGCATTTTTCAAGCGATTTCAACATTTCAGGTTGGATTTTGACTTTTCATGCAAAAGTGCCCAATTCGGCCTAAAATGCCTTCAGAAGCATTCTTATGATGAGAAATGTCGTTTAAAGGCATTTCCAGCTCAGAAAAGCATTTTTCAAGCGATTTCAACATTTCAGGTTGGATTTTGACTTTTCATGCAAAAGTGCCCAATTCGGCCTAAAATGCCTTCAGAAGCATTCTTATGATGAGAAATGTCGTTTAAAGGCATTTCCAGCTCAGAAAAGCATTTTTCAAGCGATTTCAACATTTCAGGTTGGATTTTGACTTTTCATGCAAAAGTGCCCAATTCGGCCTAAAATGCCTTCAGGAGCATTCTTATGATGAGAAATGTCGTTTAAAGGCATTTCCAGCTCAGAAAAGCATTTTTCAAGCGATTTCAACATTTCAGGTTGGATTTTGACTTTTCATGCAAAAGTGCCCAATTCGGCCTAAAATGCCTTCAGGAGCATTCTTATGATGAGAAATGTCGTTTAAAGGCATTTCCAGCTCAGAAAAGCATTTTTCAAGCGATTTCAACATTTCAGGTTGGATTTTGACTTTTCATGCAAAAGTGCCCAATTCGGCCTAAAATGCCTTCAGAAGCATTCTTATGATGAGAAATGTCGTTTAAAGGCATTTCCAGCTCAGAAAAGCATTTTTCAAGCGATTTCAACATTTCAGGTTGGATTTTGACTTTTCATGCAAAAGTGCCCAATTCGGCCTAAAATGCCTTCAGGAGCATTCTTATGATGAGAAATGTCGTTTAAAGGCATTTCCAGCTCAGAAAAGCATTTTTCAAGCGATTTCAACATTTCAGGTTGGATTTTGACTTTTCATGCAAAAGTGCCCAATTCGGCCTAAAATGCCTTCAGGAGCATTCTTATGATGAGAAATGTCGTTTAAAGGCATTTCCAGCTCAGAAAAGCATTTTTCAAGCGATTTCAACATTTCAGGTTGGATTTTGACTTTTCATGCAAAAGTGCCCAATTCGGCCTAAAATGCCTTCAGAAGCATTCTTATGATGAGAAATGTCGTTTAAAGGCATTTCCAGCTCAGAAAAGCATTTTTCAAGCGATTTCAACATTTCAGGTTGGATTTTGACTTTTCATGCAAAAGTGCCCAATTCGGCCTAAAATGCGTTCAGGAGCATTCTTATGATGAGAAATGTCGTTTAAAGGCATTTCCAGCTCAGAAAAGCATTTTTCAAGCGATTTCAACATTTCAGGTTGTATTTTGACCTTTCATGCAAAAGTGCCCAATTCGGCCTAAAATGCCTTCAGAATCATTCTTATGATGAGAAATGTCGTTTAAAGTCATTTCCAGCTCAGAAAAGCATTTTTCAAGCGATTTCAACATTTCAGGTTGGATTTTGACTTTTCATGCAAAAGTGCCCAATTCGGCCTAAAATGCCTTCAGGAGCATTCTTATGATGAGAAATGTCGTTTAAAGTCATTTCCAGCTCAGAAAAGCATTTTTCAAGAGATTTCAACATTTCAGGTTGGATTTTGACTTTTCATGCAAAAGTGCCCAACTCGGCCTAAAATGCCTTCAGAGGCATTCTTATGATGAGAAATGTCGTTTAAAGGCATTTCCAGCTCAGAAAAGCATTTTCAAGCGATTTCAACATTTCAGGTTGGACTGTGACTTTTCATGCAAAAGTGCCCAACTCGGCCTAAAATGCCTTCAGGGGCATTCTTATGATGAGAAATGTCGTTTAAAGGCATTTCCAGCTCAGAAAAGCATTTTTCAAGCGATTTCAACATTTCAGGTTGGACTGTGACTTTTCATGCAAAAGTGCCCAACTCGGCCTAAAATGCCTTCAGGGGCATTCTTATGATGAGAAATGTAGTTTAAAGGCATTTCCAGCTCAGAAAAGCATTTTTCAAGCGATTTCAACATTTCAGGTTGGACTGTGACTTTTCATGCAAAAGTGCCCAATTCGGCCTAAAATGCCTTCAGGGGCATTCTTATGATGAAAAATGTCGTTTAAAGGCATTTCCAGCTCAGAAAAGCATTTTTCAAGCGATTTCAACATTTCAGGTTGGACTGTGACTTTTCATGCAAAAGTGCCCAACTCGGCCTAAAATGCCTTCAGGGGCATTCTTATGATGAGAAATGTCGTTTAAAGGCATTTCCAGCTCAGAAAAGCATTTTTCAAGCGATTTCAACATTTCAGGTTGGATTTTGACTTTTCATGCAAAAGTGCCCAATTCGGCCTAAAATGCCTTCAGAAGCATTCTTATGATGAGAAATGTCGTTTAAAGGCATTTCCAGCTCAGAAAAGCTTTTTTCAAGCGATTTCAACATTTCAGGTTGGACTGTGACTTTTCATGCAAAAGTGCCCAACTCGGCCTAAAATGCCTTCAGGGGCATTCTTATGATGAGAAATGTCGTTTAAAGGCATTTCCAGCTCAGAAAAGCATTTTTCAAGCGATTTCAACATTTCAGGTTGGACTGTGACTTTTCATGCAAAAGTGCCCAACTCGGCCTAAAATGCCTTCAGGGGCATTCTTATGATGAGAAATGTAGTTTAAAGGCATTTCCAGCTCAGAAAAGCATTTTTCAAGCGATTTCAACATTTCAGGTTGGACTGTGACTTTTCATGCAAAAGTGCCCAATTCGGCCTAAAATGCCTTCAGGGGCATTCTTATGATGAAAAATGTCGTTTAAAGGCATTTCCAGCTCAGAAAAGCATTTTTCAAGCGATTTCAACATTTCAGGTTGGACTGTGACTTTTCATGCAAAAGTGCCCAACTCGGCCTAAAATGCCTTCAGGGGCATTCTTATGATGAGAAATGTCGTTTAAAGGCATTTCCAGCTCAGAAAAGCATTTTTCAAGCGATTTCAACATTTCAGGTTGGATTTTGACTTTTCATGCAAAAGTGCCCAATTCGGCCTAAAATGCCTTCAGAAGCATTCTTATGATGAGAAATGTCGTTTAAAGGCATTTCCAGCTCAGAAAAGCTTTTTTCAAGCGATTTCAACATTTCAGGTTGGATTTTGACTTTTCATGCAAAAGTGCCCAATTCGGCCTAAAATGCGTTCAGGAGCATTCTTATGATGAGAAATGTCGTTTAAAGACATTTCCAGCTCAGAAAAGCATTTTTCAAGCGATTTCAACATTTCAGGTTGTATTTTGACCTTTCATGCAAAAGTGCCCAATTCGGCCTAAAATGCCTTCAGAATCATTCTTATGATGAGAAATGTCGTTTAAAGTCATTTCCAGCTCAGAAAAGCATTTTTCAAGCGATTTCAACATTTCAGGTTGGATTTTGACTTTTCATGCAAAAGTGCCCAATTCGGCCTAAAATGCCTTCAGGAGCATTCTTATGATGAGAAATGTCGTTTAAAGTCATTTCCAGCTCAGAAAAGCATTTTTCAAGAGATTTCAACATTTCAGGTTGGATTTTGACTTTTCATGCAAAAGTGCCCAACTCGGCCTAAAATGCCTTCAGAGGCATTCTTATGATGAGAAATGTCGTTTAAAGGCATTTCCAGCTCAGAAAAGCATTTTTCAAGCGATTTCAACATTTCAGGTTGGACTGTGACTTTTCATGCAAAAGTGCCCAACTCGGCCTTAAATGCCTTCAGGGGCATTCTTATGATGAGAAATGTCGTTTAAAGGCATTTCCAGCTCAGAAAAGCATTTTTCAAGCGATTTCAACATTTCAGGTTGGACTGTGACTTTTCATGCAAAAGTGCCCAACTCGGCCTAAAATGCCTTCAGGGGCATTCTTATGATGAGAAATGTAGTTTAAAGGCATTTCCAGCTCAGAAAAGCATTTTTCAAGCGATTTCAACATTTCAGGTTGGACTGTGACTTTTCATGCAAAAGTGCCCAATTCGGCCTAAAATGCCTTCAGGGGCATTCTTATGATGAGAAATGTCGTTTAAAGGCATTTCCAGCTCAGAAAAGCATTTTTCAAGCGATTTCAACATTTCAGGTTGGACTGTGACTTTTCATGCAAAAGTGCCCAATTCGGCCTAAAATGCCTTCAGGGGCATTCTTATGATGAAAAATGTCGTTTAAAGGCATTTCCAGCTCAGAAAAGCATTTTTCAAGCGATTTCAACATTTCAGGTTGGATTTTGACTTTTCATGCAAAAGTGCCCAATTCGGCCTAAAATGCCTTCAGAAGCATTCTTATGATGAGAAATGTCGTTTAAAGGCATTTCCAGCTCAGAAAAGCATTTTTCAAGCGATTTCAACATTTCAGGTTGGATTTTGACTTTTCATGCAAAAGTGCCCAATTCGGCCTAAAATGCCTTCAGAAGCATTCTTATGATGAGAAATGTCGTTTAAAGGCATTTCCAGCTCAGAAAAGCATTTTTCAAGCGATTTCAACATTTCAGGTTGGATTTTGACTTTTCATGCAAAAGTGCCCAATTCGGCCTAAAATGCCTTCAGGAGCATTCTTATGATGAGAAATGTCGTTTAAAGGCATTTCCAGCTCAGAAAAGCATTTTTCAAGCGATTTCAACATTTCAGGTTGGATTTTGACTTTTCATGCAAAAGTGCCCAATTCGGCCTAAAATGCCTTCAGGAGCATTCTTATGATGAGAAATGTCGTTTAAAGGCATTTCCAGCTCAGAAAAGCATTTTTCAAGCGATTTCAGCATTTCAGGTTGGATTGTGTCTTTTTATACAAAAGTGCCCAATTCGGCCTAAAATGCATTCAGGAGCATTCTTATGATGAGAAATGTCGTTTAAAGGCATTTCCAGCTCAGAAAAGCATTTTTCAAGCGATTTCAACATTTCAGGTTGGATTTTGACTTTTCATGCAAAAGTGCCCAATTCGGCCTAAAATGCCTTCAGGAGCACTCTAATGATGAGAAATGTCGTTTAAAGTCATTTCCAGCTCAGAAAAGCATTTTTCAAGCGATTTCAACATTTCAGGTTGGATTTTGACTTTTCATGCAAAAGTGCCCAACTCGGCCTAAAATGCCTTCAGGGGCATTCTTATGATGAGAAATGTCGTTTAAAGGCATTTCCAGCTCAGAAATGCATTTTTCAAGCGATTTCAACATTTCAGGTTGGATTTTGACTTTTCATGCAAAAGTGCCCAATTCGGCCTAAAATGCCTTCAGAAGCATTCTTATGATGGGAAATGTCGTTTAAAGGCATTTCCAGCTCAGAAAAGCATTTTTCAAGCGATTTCAACATTTCAGGTTGGACTGTGACTTTTCATGCAAAAGTGCCCAACTCGGCCTAAAATGCCTTCAGGGGCATTCTTATGATGAGAAATGTCGTTTAAAGGCATTTCCAGCTCAGAAATGCATTTTTCAAGCGATTTCAACATTTCAGGTTGGATTTTGACTTTTCATGCAAAAGTGCCCAATTCGGCCTAAAATGCCTTCAGAAGCATTCTTATGATGAGAAATGTCGTTTAAAGGCATTTCCAGCTCAGAAAAGCATTTTTCAAGCGATTTCAACATTTCAGGTTGGATTTTGACTTTTCCCAGCAAACATTGGTCGGACGGCAACGTCGTCTCCCTGGCCAAAAGAGGTCGCGGCAGGACGCCACAAATGGTGTACTATTGGTCCGAAATCAACGTCGTCTGCCTGTCCAAAATTAGTCGGTGCTGGACGGTACAAATGCACAACATGTCCTAAAATGCATTTATGTAGTCCTTGTGAAATATGCAAATGCTGTGCGTACACCTTGGTTAATACTGCAATAATTAATTTAAGTGAACAAAGTATATTTTTAAAAGGGTTATGAATAGACGTCCACTCACGTCTTTTACACGTCTAGACTAGACTCGTAGGAAAAAAACATAATAATCTTTATAAAATACACGATTTGTATGCAAAGTAAATATATTAACTTTATCTTGTTTAAATAAATTATAATCACAAAGTGCCCAGTGTGATTGCAAAGCCACGCTGCATTTTAGTCATTATTTCAACCAGTTTTATTATTGAATGTATGCATATAAATGTAAAACAGATACATATCCGGTCACCATTTAGGTGTGAGTTGGATGTAATTTCAAAAACTGTGATTCCAATATTATTTTAAGAAATATATTACAAAATCCCGCGATAGGACAGATTATCTCGCGAGATAGTGGTCACGTCACGCGTTCTTCCGGAAGTTCACATTCAAACACGAGGAGCGATTACGAGGGAGTTTTGTCTATATATTATGCAAAATCTACTGTTGGGTAAGTACATTGTGTATTATTTAATTAACGTGCTTAAGTTTTACTTGTTTGACACGAAGGCTCCGAAATAAACGTTGCCAGAATTGTCCACTGAGTATGGCGAAAATTAGCTAGAAGGCTAAAAGCTAACGTACTTTGAAGTTATAACGTTACATGGTATAAAGTATGTTTAAGGATACAGTCAAAGTTATTACTGTAACTAATTAATGTAGCCTCTTGAAAGTCTCTTTCAGAAGGTAAATTATCTGAAAAATAAAAGTTATTTGGCATTAATGGAATTACAATGATTTGATTGCCTAAACATTGCACATGCAAAATATTAAATACTGTTTTGCATTAAAAGTTCAGCATAAGTGTTTGTTTGATTAACTTTCTTTGCTTTTGTTTTGTACAAAGGAAAAGCAGAACCTCGTCCAAATAAAAATAAACAAACTGTTAAAGGCACTGTGTCCTACACAGACCCTCCAAAATATAACCACCCAAAACCCAAGTCAGGTAAATGCCTCAGTTTGAAAATACATCAACAAATTGGAGTTGTTATTGTGGAGTTAATATAATTAATTATCATTTCGTTTTATTTACAGTTGAAGATCAACACAAACCAAATAAAGATGTTGCACATTCTACAAACAATAACAAAAGGTATGGAAAACTGTAGATATGAATTTTTGTAGATATGGCTTAAACAGTCTACACATTTGTTAATGTTCTAATTTGTCATATGTCCTTTTTTGTGCTAAAGATCAAGTGTTGTGTCAAACACACTTAGATGAGGCGTGCCCGACCCCTGACTTTGTCTACCCTACATTAAGTTGTAAGTTTTTGAATTCTTTGCTTAATACTACGAAAAAGCGTGATTCTTTCATAAAGGACTTTTATATATTTTGATATGAAACTCAAAAATGTATATAAATTGTTTTGGTGTATTTTGTTTACACAGGCACACTTCATGACAGTAAACATCGGTATCAAGATGGTGTGATTGATCTATACCCTGGCCTAGAATAAGCTGTGACACTATGAGACGTACGTGCTACTGATACTTTTGTTATTTTGTTGGTGCATTCCCACACTATACAAACACGTTGCTTTGCTCCAAAGTGCAAACACTTTTGCCTTTATAATGTCATTCTCATTTTTAGGTAAAAATTTATTCCATGAGTCAGGGTTTTGCCTGAATGTCAACATAATATCCAAAAACTTTGATATAAAAAGTGATTTATTTTAATATTTTACACTACTATGTATTTTTTAAAATACATTGTGCATGTGTATGTTTATTGTACTTAATGAAATTACATGCAAGGTGTTTGTTTCGCAGGGTCACATAATGAACAGGCATCTTACAGACAACCGAAAGAGGCATACGGTAGTATTGTTTTCTTGTGTATTGTCATACACCTAAAGAGGATTTTTTTTAATCATACAATTATGGTGTTATTCATTCATAGTATTCTCTACAATCCCAAATTCTGGATTGACGCCCCAGTACCAGAGGGCACCCCAATCCCAGAGAGCATCCATCTGAAAGCAGGTGATGAATTTACTACTAATCAAGGAACTGGCTTTACTGACGAGATGCGCATGATATCGCATGCGATTTATCGTGCAGCCCTAGATTTTACATTAGTGACAACTCAGCTTAGAGGATAAACATGTACATTTCTCTGAATCTGAGTTAATAGTTACAAATACAGAGCTTATAATGTCTGTCATTGCTCAACCACAAAGACCTAAAAGTACAGACAGCTAATTTCATAACTAATGCAGTATTACACTGTGAAGTTATTTATATATACTGTTAAAATATTACACTACCATATAATTAACTCTATTTGTCCAGGTGAGGTAACACAACGAAAAAATAACAGGATGGAGACTACCTGACTCTTCACCTATGGCCTCAGCTTCAAATGCAAGAAGCAAGAAATGCTATATGACTGTGTATTTTGCATTATGAATGCATTATGAATACATCAAAGATGTTGATAACAAGTTGATCTGCGTAAATTGTGACATAAAGAATATGTATATATATTTCCAGCTATCTTTGTATAACATTATTTCAATTGTTTTCACATGTAGGTCCAGCAACTGTCTGCGTTGGTGGATATTCTGTCAGAGACTGCGTGAACAATGTTATGAGCAGGTATGTATTTCTCTTGAATTGTGTAATCCTGCATAATATTTCAGGAATATATGTTGATTACCACCATTAACCCAGCTATTTATATTACTTCATTTCAGGATTTAATCTGTCACACATTACTTGTCAGAAGTTTTAATGTTCGTAGTGGTTCAAACAGTCAGCCATACTGAAAACAAGAAATCAAAACATAATTTCAGTGTAAGCCATTACTTGTCATCAAAACTTATGGATGAGGATTTAGTTTATAGCACTTGTTACATGATAGATGAGTAGTTGTGAAATGTTAAAACATAGTTTATGTTTGAACATTGCATGCAATTGCTATGTTGCACATTACTGTTAATTGTGATTTATTGACCATTTAGGTAATTTGTCAAAGGTGAAGTAATCATACATTTCTTTCACAGAATGATGTCTAATTGTCTTATGGCAAAGTTCAATATGAGGGGTGGTGGACATCTGGAAAAGAAGTCTTTTAAAGGCACACCTTTGTATTATGTTATTCAAGGTAATTTGGGGAATATGTTGATCTAAAAAAACTTGTTTTTGTATATTGATGTAATTTTCATTGCTATGATTTATGTATTTAGGGGACATCACAGCTCACCTGTCTTTATCAGAAATATCCTTTTCATTTTTTGACGATTACAAACCTAGTTCAGGGTCTTTCTCAAGGGCACCACAGTGGTTTTGTAGAGGGAGAGGACAAATGCTGTTTCCCCCACAACTGATCTAACACTTATTTAATGCAGAACATCTTTTATACTATATATTGTATTGTATTTTAATTTTCTTTTTAAAATAAATACACATATTCTTCTCTTTCCTCAGATGCTGTGAAGAGGTGGAGCCCAAATGCCAGAGACTCAGAAATAGATGCAGCTATGGCAGACCACCTCAAGCACGCTCCAGGAAGAGGGCTGGGGGTTGTGAATACACTAAATAAGCCAAACAGCTGTAATGTGTTAAAGAGAGAGTTAACCCAAAAATGAAAATTTTATAATTTTCTTACCCACATGTTTCAAACCTGTATACATTTCTATTTTCTGCTGAACACAAAGATTGAAAAATGTTTGTAACCAAGCTAACTGTCAATAATTTTTTTTTACAACTGTAGTACTGGGTTGTGAGATCTGCTTTCTGCTTTCTATTCTTTCAAATATCTTTGTGTTCAGCAGAACATAGAAAAGTATACAGGTTTGAAACATAAGAGAGAGTAAATTACTAAATAATCATTTTTGGGTGAACTATCCTTTTATATAGTAAAGTATTTTGAAATTGTTATTATAGTTAAACAGTTTAAAAAAAATAAAAAGTGCTAAATCAGAACATGCTTCTTTTTATTGCTTATGACGTCCACAAATAATGTGTTCTTTAATGTGTTTGAAATACACGTGATTACAACGTTATAAAGACGTTCAGGTTTGACTGGACTAAATTTGTGTATTTTTAAAACCTTAATAATTGCCTATTACAATTGTACAAACTAGCCTGTTTTATATGCACGTTTTAAGTGAGTATAACGCCTAAATTAAGCAGAGACTCATATTACCGTCCAGAAGACGACATTTTTAGACGTGCACGGACCGTGCAGAAAAGACGTGTGATTCACGGTCAGATGACGTCAAAGACGTCGGTTGGATTTTCATTTTGGAACTATTTTTCAACCATGACGGGACGTGACGAACGGACGTCTTTTCAACGGTCATCACACGTCCAAATGTTTGCTGGGTTCATGCAAAAGTGCCCAATTCGGCCTAAAATGCCTTCAGAAGCATTCTTATGATGGGAAATGTCGTTTAAAGGCATTTCCAGCTCAGAAAAGCATTTTTCAAGCGATTTCAACATTTCAGGTTGGATTTTGACTTTTCATGCAAAAGTGCCCAATTCGGCCTAAAATGCCTTCAGGAGCATTCTTATGATGAGAAATGTCGTTTAAAGGCATTTCCAGCTCAGAAAAGCATTTTTCAAGCGATTTCAACATTTCAGGTTGGATTTTGACTTTTCATGCAAAAGTGCCCAATTCGGCCTAAAATGCCTTCAGGAGCATTCTTATGATGAGAAATGTCGTTTAAAGGCATTTCCAGCTCAGAAAAGCATTTTTCAAGCGATTTCAGCATTTCAGGTTGGATTGTGTCTTTTTATACAAAAGTGCCCAATTCGGCCTAAAATGCATTCAGGAGCATTCTTATGATGAGAAATGTCGTTTAAAGGCATTTCCAGCTCAGAAAAGCATTTTTCAAGCGATTTCAACATTTCAGGTTGGATTTTGACTTTTCATGCAAAAGTGCCCAATTCGGCCTAAAATGCCTTCAGGAGCACTCTAATGATGAGAAATGTCGTTTAAAGTCATTTCCAGCTCAGAAAAGCATTTTTCAAGCGATTTCAACATTTCAGGTTGGATTTTGACTTTTCATGCAAAAGTGCCCAACTCGGCCTAAAATGCCTTCAGGGGCATTCTTATGATGAGAAATGTCGTTTAAAGGCATTTCCAGCTCAGAAATGCATTTTTCAAGCGATTTCAACATTTCAGGTTGGACTGTGACTTTTCATGCAAAAGTGCCCAACTCGGCCTAAAATGCCTTCAGGGGCATTCTTATGATGAGAAATGTCGTTTAAAGGCATTTCCAGCTCAGAAAAGCATTTTTCAAGCGATTTCAACATTTCAGGTTGGATTTTGACTTTTCATGCAAAAGTGCCCAATTCGGCCTAAAATGCCTTCAGAAGCATTCTTATGATGAGAAATGTCGTTTAAAGGCATTTCCAGCTCAGAAAAGCATTTTTCAAGCGATTTCAACATTTCAGGTTGGATTTTGACTTTTCATGCAAAAGTGCCCAATTCGGCCTAAAATGCGTTCAGGAGCATTCTTATGATGAGAAATGTCGTTTAAAGGCATTTCCAGCTCAGAAAAGCATTTTTCAAGCGATTTCAACATTTCAGGTTGTATTTTGACCTTTCATGCAAAAGTGCCCAATTCGGCCTAAAATGCCTTCAGAATCATTCTTATGATGAGAAATGTCGTTTAAAGGCATTTCCAGCTCAGAAAAGCATTTTTCAAGCGATTTCAACATTTCAGGTTGGATTTTGACTTTTCATGCAAAAGTGCCCAATTCGGCCTAAAATGCCTTCAGGAGCATTCTTATGATGAGAAATGTCGTTTAAAGTCATTTCCAGCTCAGAAAAGCATTTTTCAAGAGATTTCAACATTTCAGGTTGGATTTTGACTTTTCATGCAAAAGTGCCCAACTCGGCCTAAAATGCCTTCAGAGGCATTCTTATGATGAGAAATGTCGTTTAAAGGCATTTCCAGCTCAGAAAAGCATTTTTCAAGCGATTTCAACATTTCAGGTTGGACTGTGACTTTTCATGCAAAAGTGCCCAACTCGGCCTAAAATGCCTTCAGGGGCATTCTAATGATGAGAAATGTCGTTTAAAGGCATTTCCAGCTCAGAAAAGCATTTTTCAAGCGATTTCAACATTTCAGGTTGGACTGTGACTTTTCATGCAAAAGTGCCCAACTCGGCCTAAAATGCCTTCAGGGGCATTCTTATGATGAAAAATGTCGTTTAAAGGCATTTCCAGCTCAGAAAAGCATTTTTCAAGCGATTTCAACATTTCAGGTTGGATTTTGACTTTTCATGCAAAAGTGCCCAATTCGGCCTAAAATGCCTTCAGAAGCATTCTTATGATGAGAAATGTCGTTTAAAGGCATTTCCAGCTCAGAAAAGCATTTTTCAAGCGATTTCAACATTTCAGGTTGGATTTTGACTTTTCATGCAAAAGTGCCCAATTCGGCCTAAAATGCCTTCAGAAGCATTCTTATGATGAGAAATGTCGTTTAAAGGCATTTCCAGCTCAGAAAAGCATTTTTCAAGCGATTTCAACATTTCAGGTTGGATTTTGACTTTTCATGCAAAAGTGCCCAATTCGGCCTAAAATGCCTTCAGGAGCATTCTTATGATGAGAAATGTCGTTTAAAGGCATTTCCAGCTCAGAAAAGCATTTTTCAAGCGATTTCAACATTTCAGGTTGGATTTTGACTTTTCATGCAAAAGTGCCCAATTCGGCCTAAAATGCCTTCAGGAGCATTCTTATGATGAGAAATGTCGTTTAAAGGCATTTCCAGCTCAGAAAAGCATTTTTCAAGCGATTACAGCATTTCAGGTTGCATTGTGTCTTTTTATGCAAAAGTGCCCAATTCGGCCTAAAATGCATTCAGGAGCATTCTTATGATGAGAAATGTCGTTTAAAGGCATTTCCAGCTCAGAAAAGCATTTTTCAAGCGATTTCAACATTTCAGGTTGGATTTTGACTTTTCATGCAAAAGTGCCCAATTCGGCCTAAAATGCCTTCAGGAGCACTCTAATGATGAGAAATGTCGTTTAAAGTCATTTCCAGCTCAGAAAAGCATTTTTCAAGCGATTTCAACATTTCAGGTTGGATTTTGACTTTTCATGCAAAAGTGCCCAACTCGGCCTAAAATGCCTTCAGGGGCATTCTTATGATGAGAAATGTCGTTTAAAGTCATTTCCAGCTCAGAAAAGCATTTTTCAAGAGATTTCAACATTTCAGGTTGGATTTTGACTTTTCATGCAAAAGTGCCCAACTCGGCCTAAAATGCCTTCAGAGGCATTCTTATGATGAGAAATGTCGTTTAAAGGCATTTCCAGCTCAGAAAAGCATTTTTCAAGCGATTTCAACATTTCAGGTTGGACTGTGACTTTTCATGCAAAAGTGCCCAACTCGGCCTAAAATGCCTTCAGGGGCATTCTTATGATGAGAAATGTCGTTTAAAGGCATTTCCAGCTCAGAAAAGCATTTTTCAAGCGATTTCAACATTTCAGGTTGGACTGTGACTTTTCATGCAAAAGTGCCCAACTTGGCCTTAAATGCCTTCAGGGGCATTCTTATGATGAGAAATGTAGTTTAAAGGCATTTCCAGCTCAGAAAAGCATTTTTCAAGCGATTTCAACATTTCAGGTTGGACTGTGACTTTTCATGCAAAAGTGCCCAATTCGGCCTAAAATGCCTTCAGGGGCATTCTTATGATGAAAAATGTCGTTTAAAGGCATTTCCAGCTCAGAAAAGCATTTTTCAAGCGATTTCAACATTTCAGGTTGGATTTTGACTTTTCATGCAAAAGTGCCCAATTCGGCCTAAAATGCCTTCAGAAGCATTCTTATGATGAGAAATGTCGTTTAAAGGCATTTCCAGCTCAGAAAAGCATTTTTCAAGCGATTTCAACATTTCAGGTTGGATTTTGACTTTTCATGCAAAAGTGCCCAATTCGGCCTAAAATGCCTTCAGAAGCATTCTTATGATGGGAAATGTCGTTTAAAGGCATTTCCAGCTCAGAAAAGCATTTTTCAAGCGATTTCAACATTTCAGGTTGGATTTTGACTTTTCATGCAAAAGTGCCCAATTCGGCCTAAAATGCCTTCAGGAGCATTCTTATGATGAGAAATGTCGTTTAAAGGCATTTCCAGCTCAGAAAAGCATTTTTCAAGCGATTTCAACATTTCAGGTTGGATTTTGACTTTTCATGCAAAAGTGCCCAATTCGGCCTAAAATGCCTTCAGGAGCATTCTTATGATGAGAAATGTCGTTTAAAGGCATTTCCAGCTCAGAAAAGCATTTTTCAAGCGATTTCAGCATTTCAGGTTGGATTGTGTCTTTTTATACAAAAGTGCCCAATTCGGCCTAAAATGCATTCAGGAGCATTCTTATGATGAGAAATGTCGTTTAAAGGCATTTCCAGCTCAGAAAAGCATTTTTCAAGCGATTTCAACATTTCAGGTTGGATTTTGACTTTTCATGCAAAAGTGCCCAATTCGGCCTAAAATGCCTTCAGGAGCACTCTAATGATGAGAAATGTCGTTTAAAGTCATTTCCAGCTCAGAAAAGCATTTTTCAAGCGATTTCAACATTTCAGGTTGGATTTTGACTTTTCATGCAAAAGTGCCCAACTCGGCCTAAAATGCCTTCAGGGGCATTCTTATGATGAGAAATGTCGTTTAAAGGCATTTCCAGCTCAGAAATGCATTTTTCAAGCGATTTCAACATTTCAGGTTGGACTGTGACTTTTCATGCAAAAGTGCCCAACTCGGCCTAAAATGCCTTCAGGGGCATTCTTATGATGAGAAATGTCGTTTAAAGGCATTTCCAGCTCAGAAAAGCATTTTTCAAGCGATTTCAACATTTCAGGTTGGATTTTGACTTTTCATGCAAAAGTGCCCAATTCGGCCTAAAATGCCTTCAGAAGCATTCTTATGATGAGAAATGTCGTTTAAAGGCATTTCCAGCTCAGAAAAGCATTTTTCAAGCGATTTCAACATTTCAGGTTGGATTTTGACTTTTCATGCAAAAGTGCCCAATTCGGCCTAAAATGCGTTCAGGAGCATTCTTATGATGAGAAATGTCATTTAAAGGCATTTCCAGCTCAGAAAAGCATTTTTCAAGCGATTTCAACATTTCAGGTTGTATTTTGACCTTTCATGCAAAAGTGCCCAATTCGGCCTAAAATGCCTTCAGAATCATTCTTATGATGAGAAATGTCGTTTAAAGTCATTTCCAGCTCAGAAAAGCATTTTTCAAGCGATTTCAACATTTCAGGTTGGATTTTGACTTTTCATGCAAAAGTGCCCAATTCGGCCTAAAATGCCTTCAGGAGCATTCTTATGATGAGAAATGTCGTTTAAAGTCATTTCCAGCTCAGAAAAGCATTTTTCAAGAGATTTCAACATTTCAGGTTGGATTTTGACTTTTCATGCAAAAGTGCCCAACTCGGCCTAAAATGCCTTCAGAGGCATTCTTATGATGAGAAATGTCGTTTAAAGGCATTTCCAGCTCAGAAAAGCATTTTTCAAGCGATTTCAACATTTCAGGTTGGACTGTGACTTTTCATGCAAAAGTGCCCAACTCGGCCTAAAATGCCTTCAGGGGCATTCTTATGATGAGAAATGTCGTTTAAAGGCATTTCCAGCTCAGAAAAGCATTTTTCAAGCGATTTCAACATTTCAGGTTGGACTGTGACTTTTCATGCAAAAGTGCCCAACTCGGCCTAAAATGCCTTCAGGGGCATTCTTATGATGAGAAATGTAGTTTAAAGGCATTTCCAGCTCAGAAAAGCATTTTTCAAGCGATTTCAACATTTCAGGTTGGACTGTGACTTTTCATGCAAAAGTGCCCAATTCGGCCTAAAATGCCTTCAGGGGCATTCTTATGATGAAAAATGTCGTTTAAAGGCATTTCCAGCTCAGAAAAGCATTTTTCAAGCGATTTCAACATTTCAGGTTGGATTTTGACTTTTCATGCAAAAGTGCCCAACTCGGCCTAAAATGCCTTCAGGGGCATTCTTATGATGAGAAATGTCGTTTAAAGGCATTTCCAGCTCAGAAAAGCATTTTTCAAGCGATTTCAACATTTCAGGTTGGACTGTGACTTTTCATGCAAAAGTGCCCAACTCGGCCTAAAATGCCTTCAGGGGCATTCTTATGATGAGAAATGTCGTTTAAAGGCATTTCCAGCTCAGAAAAGCATTTTTCAAGCGATTTCAACATTTCAGGTTGGACTGTGACTTTTCATGCAAAAGTGCCCAACTCGGCCTAAAATGCCTTCAGGGGCATTCTTATGATGAGAAATGTAGTTTAAAGGCATTTCCAGCTCAGAAAAGCATTTTTCAAGCGATTTCAACATTTCAGGTTGGACTGTGACTTTTCATGCAAAAGTGCCCAATTCGGCCTAAAATGCCTTCAGGGGCATTCTTATGATGAAAAATGTCGTTTAAAGGCATTTCCAGCTCAGAAAAGCATTTTTCAAGCGATTTCAACATTTCAGGTTGGATTTTGACTTTTCATGCAAAAGTGCCCAATTCGGCCTAAAATGCCTTCAGAAGCATTCTTATGATGAGAAATGTCGTTTAAAGGCATTTCCAGCTCAGAAAAGCATTTTTCAAGCGATTTCAACATTTCAGGTTGGATTTTGACTTTTCATGCAAAAGTGCCCAATTCGGCCTAAAATGCCTTCAGAAGCATTCTTATGATGAGAAATGTCGTTTAAAGTCATTTCCAGCTCAGAAAAGCATTTTTCAAGAGATTTCAACATTTCAGGTTGGATTTTGACTTTTCATGCAAAAGTGCCCAACTCGGCCTAAAATGCCTTCAGAGGCATTCTTATGATGAGAAATGTCGTTTAAAGGCATTTCCAGCTCAGAAAAGCATTTTTCAAGCGATTTCAACATTTCAGGTTGGACTGTGACTTTTCATGCAAAAGTGCCCAACTCGGCCTAAAATGCCTTCAGGGGCATTCTTATGATGAGAAATGTCGTTTAAAGGCATTTCCAGCTCAGAAAAGCATTTTTCAAGCGATTTCAACATTTCAGGTTGGACTGTGACTTTTCATGCAAAAGTGCCCAACTCGGCCTTAAATGCCTTCAGGGGCATTCTTATGATGAGAAATGTAGTTTAAAGGCATTTCCAGCTCAGAAAAGCATTTTTCAAGCGATTTCAACATTTCAGGTTGGACTGTGACTTTTCATGCAAAAGTGCCCAATTCGGCCTAAAATGCCTTCAGGGGCATTCTTATGATGAAAAATGTCGTTTAAAGGCATTTCCAGCTCAGAAAAGCATTTTTCAAGCGATTTCAACATTTCAGGTTGGATTTTGACTTTTCATGCAAAAGTGCCCAATTCGGCCTAAAATGCCTTCAGAAGCATTCTTATGATGAGAAATGTCGTTTAAAGGCATTTCCAGCTCAGAAAAGCATTTTTCAAGCGATTTCAACATTTCAGGTTGGATTTTGACTTTTCATGCAAAAGTGCCCAATTCGGCCTAAAATGCCTTCAGAAGCATTCTTATGATGGGAAATGTCGTTTAAAGGCATTTCCAGCTCAGAAAAGCATTTTTCAAGCGATTTCAACATTTCAGGTTGGATTTTGACTTTTCATGCAAAAGTGCCCAATTCGGCCTAAAATGCCTTCAGGAGCATTCTTATGATGAGAAATGTCGTTTAAAGGCATTTCCAGCTCAGAAAAGCATTTTTCAAGCGATTTCAACATTTCAGGTTGGATTTTGACTTTTCATGCAAAAGTGCCCAATTCGGCCTAAAATGCCTTCAGGAGCATTCTTATGATGAGAAATGTCGTTTAAAGGCATTTCCAGCTCAGAAAAGCATTTTTCAAGCGATTTCAGCATTTCAGGTTGGATTGTGTCTTTTTATACAAAAGTGCCCAATTCGGCCTAAAATGCATTCAGGAGCATTCTTATGATGAGAAATGTCGTTTAAAGGCATTTCCAGCTCAGAAAAGCATTTTTCAAGCGATTTCAACATTTCAGGTTGGATTTTGACTTTTCATGCAAAAGTGCCCAATTCGGCCTAAAATGCCTTCAGGAGCACTCTAATGATGAGAAATGTCGTTTAAAGTCATTTCCAGCTCAGAAAAGCATTTTTCAAGCGATTTCAACATTTCAGGTTGGATTTTGACTTTTCATGCAAAAGTGCCCAACTCGGCCTAAAATGCCTTCAGGGGCATTCTTATGATGAGAAATGTCGTTTAAAGGCATTTCCAGCTCAGAAATGCATTTTTCAAGCGATTTCAACATTTCAGGTTGGACTGTGACTTTTCATGCAAAAGTGCCCAACTCGGCCTAAAATGCCTTCAGGGGCATTCTTATGATGAGAAATGTCGTTTAAAGGCATTTCCAGCTCAGAAAAGCATTTTTCAAGCGATTTCAACATTTCAGGTTGGATTTTGACTTTTCATGCAAAAGTGCCCAATTCGGCCTAAAATGCCTTCAGAAGCATTCTTATGATGAGAAATGTCGTTTAAAGGCATTTCCAGCTCAGAAAAGCATTTTTCAAGCGATTTCAACATTTCAGGTTGGATTTTGACTTTTCATGCAAAAGTGCCCAATTCGGCCTAAAATGCGTTCAGGAGCATTCTTATGATGAGAAATGTCATTTAAAGGCATTTCCAGCTCAGAAAAGCATTTTTCAAGCGATTTCAACATTTCAGGTTGTATTTTGACCTTTCATGCAAAAGTGCCCAATTCGGCCTAAAATGCCTTCAGAATCATTCTTATGATGAGAAATGTCGTTTAAAGTCATTTCCAGCTCAGAAAAGCATTTTTCAAGCGATTTCAACATTTCAGGTTGGATTTTGACTTTTCATGCAAAAGTGCCCAATTCGGCCTAAAATGCCTTCAGGAGCATTCTTATGATGAGAAATGTCGTTTAAAGTCATTTCCAGCTCAGAAAAGCATTTTTCAAGAGATTTCAACATTTCAGGTTGGATTTTGACTTTTCATGCAAAAGTGCCCAACTCGGCCTAAAATGCCTTCAGAGGCATTCTTATGATGAGAAATGTCGTTTAAAGGCATTTCCAGCTCAGAAAAGCATTTTTCAAGCGATTTCAACATTTCAGGTTGGACTGTGACTTTTCATGCAAAAGTGCCCAACTCGGCCTAAAATGCCTTCAGGGGCATTCTTATGATGAGAAATGTCGTTTAAAGGCATTTCCAGCTCAGAAAAGCATTTTTCAAGCGATTTCAACATTTCAGGTTGGACTGTGACTTTTCATGCAAAAGTGCCCAACTCGGCCTAAAATGCCTTCAGGGGCATTCTTATGATGAGAAATGTAGTTTAAAGGCATTTCCAGCTCAGAAAAGCATTTTTCAAGCGATTTCAACATTTCAGGTTGGACTGTGACTTTTCATGCAAAAGTGCCCAATTCGGCCTAAAATGCCTTCAGGGGCATTCTTATGATGAAAAATGTCGTTTAAAGGCATTTCCAGCTCAGAAAAGCATTTTTCAAGCGATTTCAACATTTCAGGTTGGATTTTGACTTTTCATGCAAAAGTGCCCAATTCGGCCTAAAATGCCTTCAGAAGCATTCTTATGATGAGAAATGTCGTTTAAAGGCATTTCCAGCTCAGAAAAGCATTTTTCAAGCGATTTCAACATTTCAGGTTGGATTTTGACTTTTCATGCAAAAGTGCCCAATTCGGCCTAAAATGCCTTCAGAAGCATTCTTATGATGAGAAATGTCGTTTAAAGGCATTTCCAGCTCAGAAAAGCATTTTTCAAGCGATTTCAACATTTCAGGTTGGATTTTGACTTTTCATGCAAAAGTGCCCAACTCGGCCTAAAATGCCTTCAGGGGCATTCTTATGATGAGAAATGTCGTTTAAAGGCATTTCCAGCTCAGAAAAGCATTTTTCAAGCGATTTCAACATTTCAGGTTGGACTGTGACTTTTCATGCAAAAGTGCCCAACTCGGCCTAAAATGCCTTCAGGGGCATTCTTATGATGAGAAATGTCGTTTAAAGGCATTTCCAGCTCAGAAAAGCATTTTTCAAGCGATTTCAACATTTCAGGTTGGACTGTGACTTTTCATGCAAAAGTGCCCAACTCGGCCTAAAATGCCTTCAGGGGCATTCTTATGATGAGAAATGTAGTTTAAAGGCATTTCCAGCTCAGAAAAGCATTTTTCAAGCGATTTCAACATTTCAGGTTGGACTGTGACTTTTCATGCAAAAGTGCCCAATTCGGCCTAAAATGCCTTCAGGGGCATTCTTATGATGAAAAATGTCGTTTAAAGGCATTTCCAGCTCAGAAAAGCATTTTTCAAGCGATTTCAACATTTCAGGTTGGATTTTGACTTTTCATGCAAAAGTGCCCAATTCGGCCTAAAATGCCTTCAGAAGCATTCTTATGATGAGAAATGTCGTTTAAAGGCATTTCCAGCTCAGAAAAGCATTTTTCAAGCGATTTCAACATTTCAGGTTGGATTTTGACTTTTCATGCAAAAGTGCCCAATTCGGCCTAAAATGCCTTCAGAAGCATTCTTATGATGAGAAATGTCGTTTAAAGTCATTTCCAGCTCAGAAAAGCATTTTTCAAGCGATTTCAACATTTCAGGTTTGATTTTGACTTTTCATGCAAAAGTGCCCAATTCGGCCTAAAATGCCTTCAGGAGCATTCTTATGATGAGAAATGTCGTTTAAAGTCATTTCCAGCTCAGAAAAGCATTTTTCAAGAGATTTCAACATTTCAGGTTGGATTTTGACTTTTCATGCAAAAGTGCCCAACTCGGCCTAAAATGCCTTCAGAGGCATTCTTATGATGAGAAATGTCGTTTAAAGGCATTTCCAGCTCAGAAAAGCATTTTTCAAGCGATTTCAACATTTCAGGTTGGACTGTGACTTTTCATGCAAAAGTGCCCAACTCGGCCTAAAATGCCTTCAGGGGCATTCTTATGATGAGAAATGTCGTTTAAAGGCATTTCCAGCTCAGAAAAGCATTTTTCAAGCGATTTCAACATTTCAGGTTGGACTGTGACTTTTCATGCAAAAGTGCCCAACTCGGCCTAAAATGCCTTCAGGGGCATTCTTATGATGAGAAATGTAGTTTAAAGGCATTTCCAGCTCAGAAAAGCATTTTTCAAGCGATTTCAACATTTCAGGTTGGACTGTGACTTTTCATGCAAAAGTGCCCAATTCGCCCTAAAATGCCTTCAGGGGCATTCTTATGATGAAAAATGTCGTTTAAAGGCATTTCCAGCTCAGAAAAGCATTTTTCAAGCGATTTCAACATTTCAGGTTGGATTTTGACTTTTCATGCAAAAGTGCCCAATTCGGCCTAAAATGCCTTCAGAAGCATTCTTATGATGAGAAATGTCGTTTAAAGGCATTTCCAGCTCAGAAAAGCATTTTTCAAGCGATTTCAACATTTCAGGTTGGATTTTGACTTTTCATGCAAAAGTGCCCAACTCGGCCTAAAATGCCTTCAGGGGCATTCTTATGATGAGAAATGTCGTTTAAAGGCATTTCCAGCTCAGAAATGCATTTTTCAAGCGATTTCAACATTTCAGGTTGGACTGTGACTTTTCATGCAAAAGTGCCCAACTCGGCCTAAAATGCCTTCAGGGGCATTCTTATGATGAGAAATGTCGTTTAAAGGCATTTCCAGCTCAGAAAAGCATTTTTTCAAGCGATTTCAACATTTTAGGTTGGACTGTGACTTTTCATGCAAAAGTGCCCAACTCGGCCTAAAATGCCTTCAGGGGCATTCTTATGATGAGAAATGTCGTTTAAAGGCATTTCCAGCTCAGAAAAGCATTTTTCAAGCGATTTCAACATTTCAGGTTGGATTTTGACTTTTCATGCAAAAGTGCCCAATTCGGCCTAAAATGCCTTCAGAAGCATTCTTATGATGAGAAATGTCGTTTAAAGGCATTTCCAGCTCAGAAAAGCATTTTTCAAGCGATTTCAACATTTCAGGTTGGATTTTGACTTTTCATGCAAAAGTGCCCAATTCGGCCTAAAATGCCTTCAGGAGCATTCTTATGATGAGAAATGTCGTTTAAAGGCATTTCCAGCTCAGAAAAGCATTTTTCAAGCGATTTCAACATTTCAGGTTGGATTTTGACTTTTCATGCAAAAGTGCCCAATTCGGCCTAAAATGCCTTCAGGAGCATTCTTATGATGAGAAATGTCGTTTAAAGGCATTTCCAGCTCAGAAAAGCATTTTTCAAGCGATTTCAACATTTCAGGTTGGATTTTGACTTTTCATGCAAAAGTGCCCAATTCGGCCTAAAATGCCTTCAGAAGCATTCTTATGATGAGAAATGTCGTTTAAAGGCATTTCCAGCTCAGAAAAGCATTTTTCAAGCGATTTCAACATTTCAGGTTGGATTTTGACTTTTCATGCAAAAGTGCCCAATTCGGCCTAAAATGCCTTCAGGAGCATTCTTATGATGAGAAATGTCGTTTAAAGGCATTTCCAGCTCAGAAAAGCATTTTTCAAGCGATTTCAACATTTCAGGTTGGATTTTGACTTTTCATGCAAAAGTGCCCAATTCGGCCTAAAATGCCTTCAGGAGCATTCTTATGATGAGAAATGTCGTTTAAAGGCATTTCCAGCTCAGAAAAGCATTTTTCAAGCGATTTCAACATTTCAGGTTGGACTGTGACTTTTCATGCAAAAGTGCCCAACTCGGCCTAAAATGCCTTCAGGGGCATTCTTATGATGAGAAATGTAGTTTAAAGGCATTTCCAGCTCAGAAAAGCATTTTTCAAGCGATTTCAACATTTCAGGTTGGACTGTGACTTTTCATGCAAAAGTGCCCAATTCGGCCTAAAATGCCTTCAGGGGCATTCTTATGATGAAAAATGTCGTTTAAAGGCATTTCCAGCTCAGAAAAGCATTTTTCAAGCGATTTCAACATTTCAGGTTGGATTTTGACTTTTCATGCAAAAGTGCCCAATTCGGCCTAAAATGCCTTCAGAAGCATTCTTATGATGAGAAATGTCGTTTAAAGGCATTTCCAGCTCAGAAAAGCATTTTTCAAGCGATTTCAACATTTCAGGTTGGATTTTGACTTTTCATGCAAAAGTGCCCAATTCGGCCTAAAATGCCTTCAGAAGCATTCTTATGATGAGAAATGTCGTTTAAAGTCATTTCCAGCTCAGAAAAGCATTTTTCAAGCGATTTCAACATTTCAGGTTTGATTTTGACTTTTCATGCAAAAGTGCCCAATTCGGCCTAAAATGCCTTCAGGAGCATTCTTATGATGAGAAATGTCGTTTAAAGTCATTTCCAGCTCAGAAAAGCATTTTTCAAGATATTTCAACATTTCAGGTTGGATTTTGACTTTTCATGCAAAAGTGCCCAACTCGGCCTAAAATGCCTTCAGAGGCATTCTTATGATGAGAAATGTCGTTTAAAGGCATTTCCAGCTCAGAAAAGCATTTTTCAAGCGATTTCAACATTTCAGGTTGGACTGTGACTTTTCATGCAAAAGTGCCCAACTCGGCCTAAAATGCCTTCAGGGGCATTCTTATGATGAGAAATGTCGTTTAAAGGCATTTCCAGCTCAGAAAAGCATTTTTCAAGCGATTTCAACATTTCAGGTTGGACTGTGACTTTTCATGCAAAAGTGCCCAACTCGGCCTAAAATGCCTTCAGGGGCATTCTTATGATGAGAAATGTCGTTTAAAGGCATTTCCAGCTCAGAAAAGCATTTTTCAAGCGATTTCAACATTTCAGGTTGGACTGTGACTTTTCATGCAAAAGTGCCCAACTCGGCCTAAAATGCCTTCAGGGGCATTCTTATGATGAGAAATGTCGTTTAAAGGCATTTCCAGCTCAGAAAAGCATTTTTCAAGCGATTTCAACATTTCAGGTTGGACTGTGACTTTTCATGCAAAAGTGCCCAACTCGGCCTAAAATGCCTTCAGGGGCATTCTTATGATGAGAAATGTAGTTTAAAGGCATTTCCAGCTCAGAAAAGCATTTTTCAAGCGATTTCAACATTTCAGGTTGGACTGTGACTTTTCATGCAAAAGTGCCCAATTCGGCCTAAAATGCCTTCAGGGGCATTCTTATGATGAAAAATGTCGTTTAAAGGCATTTCCAGCTCAGAAAAGCATTTTTCAAGCGATTTCAACATTTCAGGTTGGATTTTGACTTTTCATGCAAAAGTGCCCAATTCGGCCTAAAATGCCTTCAGAAGCATTCTTATGATGAGAAATGTCGTTTAAAGGCATTTCCAGCTCAGAAAAGCATTTTTCAAGCGATTTCAACATTTCAGGTTGGATTTTGACTTTTCATGCAAAAGTGCCCAATTCGGCCTAAAATGCCTTCAGGAGCATTCTTATGATGAGAAATGTCGTTTAAAGGCATTTCCAGCTCAGAAAAGCATTTTTCAAGCGATTTCAACATTTCAGGTTGGATTTTGACTTTTCATGCAAAAGTGCCCAATTCGGCCTAAAATGCCTTCAGGAGCATTCTTATGATGAGAAATGTCGTTTAAAGGCATTTCCAGCTCAGAAAAGCATTTTTCAAGCGATTTCAACATTTCAGGTTGGATTTTGACTTTTCATGCAAAAGTGCCCAATTCGGCCTAAAATGCCTTCAGAAGCATTCTTATGATGAGAAATGTCGTTTAAAGTCATTTCCAGCTCAGAAAAGCATTTTTCAAGAGATTTCAACATTTCAGGTTGGACTGTGACTTTTCATGCAAAAGTGCCCAACTCGGCCTAAAATGCCTTCAGAGGCATTCTTATGATGAGAAATGTCGTTTAAAGGCATTTCCAGCTCAGAAAAGCATTTTTCAAGCGATTTCAACATTTCAGGTTGGACTGTGACTTTTCATGCAAAAGTGCCCAACTCGGCCTAAAATGCCTTCAGGGGCATTCTTATGATGAGAAATGTCGTTTAAAGGCATTTCCAGCTCAGAAAAGCATTTTTCAAGCGATTTCAACATTTCAGGTTGGACTGTGACTTTTCATGCAAAAGTGCCCAACTCGGCCTAAAATGCCTTCAGGGGCATTCTTATGATGAAAAATGTCGTTTAAAGGCATTTCCAGCTCAGAAAAGCATTTTTCAAGCGATTTCAACATTTCAGGTTGGATTTTGACTTTTCATGCAAAAGTGCCCAATTCGGCCTAAAATGCCTTCAGAGGCATTCTTATGATGAGAAATGTCGTTTAAAGGCATTTCCAGCTCAGAAAAGCATTTTTCAAGCGATTACAACATTTCAGGTTGGACTGTGACTTTTCATGCAAAAGTGCCCAACTCGGCCTAAAATGCCTTCAGGGGCATTCTTATGATGAGAAATGTCGTTTAAAGGCATTTCCAGCTCAGAAAAGCATTTTTCAAGCGATTTCAGCATTTCAGGTTGGATTGTGACTATTTCTGCAAAAGTGCCCAATTCGGCCTAAAATGCCTTCAGAAGCATTCTTATGATGAGAAATGTCGTTTAAAGGCATTTCCAGCTCAGAAAAGCATTTTTCAAGCGATTTCAGCATTTCAGGTTGGATTGTGACTTTTTATGCAAAAGTGCCCAATTCGGCCTAAAATGCCTTCAGGAGCATCCTTATGATGAGAAATGTCGTTTAAAGGCATTTCCAGCTCAGAAAAGCATTTTTCAAGCGATTTCAACATTTCAGGTTGCATTTTGACTTTTCTGCAAAAGTGCCCAATTCGGCCTAAAATGCCTTCAGGAGCATCCATATGATGAGAAATGTCGTTTAAAGGCATTTCCAGCTCAGAAAAGCATTTTTCAAGCGATTTCAACATTTCAGGTTGGACTGTGACTTTTCATGCAAAAGTGCCCAACTCGGCCTAAAATGCCTTCAGGGGCATTCTTATGATGAGAAATGTCGTTTAAAGGCATTTCCAGCTCAGAAAAGCATTTTTCAAGCGATTTCAACATTTCAGGTTGGACTGTGACTTTTCATGCAAAAGTGCCCAACTCGGCCTAAAATGCCTTCAGGGGCATTCTTATGATGAGAAATGTCGTTTAAAGGCATTTCCAGCTCAGAAAAGCATTTTTCAAGCGATTTCAACATTTCAGGTTGGACTGTGACTTTTCATGCAAAAGTGCCCAACTCGGCCTAAAATGCCTTCAGGGGCATTCTTATGATGAGAAATGTCGTTTAAAGGCATTTCCAGCTCAGAAAAGCATTTTTCAAGCGATTTCAACATTTCAGGTTGGACTGTGACTTTTCATGCAAAAGTGCCCAACTCGGCCTAAAATGCCTTCAGGGGCATTCTTATGATGAGAAATGTAGTTTAAAGGCATTTCCAGCTCAGAAAAGCATTTTTCAAGCGATTTCAACATTTCAGGTTGGACTGTGACTTTTCATGCAAAAGTGCCCAATTCGGCCTAAAATGCCTTCAGGGGCATTCTTATGATGAAAAATGTCGTTTAAAGGCATTTCCAGCTCAGAAAAGCATTTTTCAAGCGATTTCAACATTTCAGGTTGGATTTTGACTTTTCATGCAAAAGTGCCCAATTCGGCCTAAAATGCCTTCAGAAGCATTCTTATGATGAGAAATGTCGTTTAAAGGCATTTCCAGCTCAGAAAAGCATTTTTCAAGCGATTTCAACATTTCAGGTTGGATTTTGACTTTTCATGCAAAAGTGCCCAATTCGGCCTAAAATGCCTTCAGGAGCATTCTTATGATGAGAAATGTCGTTTAAAGGCATTTCCAGCTCAGAAAAGCATTTTTCAAGCGATTTCAACATTTCAGGTTGGATTTTGACTTTTCATGCAAAAGTGCCCAATTCGGCCTAAAATGCCTTCAGGAGCATTCTTATGATGAGAAATGTCGTTTAAAGGCATTTCCAGCTCAGAAAAGCATTTTTCAAGCGATTTCAACATTTCAGGTTGGATTTTGACTTTTCATGCAAAAGTGCCCAATTCGGCCTAAAATGCCTTCAGAAGCATTCTTATGATGAGAAATGTCGTTTAAAGTCATTTCCAGCTCAGAAAAGCATTTTTCAAGAGATTTCAACATTTCAGGTTGGACTGTGACTTTTCATGCAAAAGTGCCCAACTCGGCCTAAAATGCCTTCAGAGGCATTCTTATGATGAGAAATGTCGTTTAAAGGCATTTCCAGCTCAGAAAAGCATTTTTCAAGCGATTTCAACATTTCAGGTTGGACTGTGACTTTTCATGCAAAAGTGCCCAACTCGGCCTAAAATGCCTTCAGGGGCATTCTTATGATGAGAAATGTCGTTTAAAGGCATTTCCAGCTCAGAAAAGCATTTTTCAAGCGATTTCAACATTTCAGGTTGGACTGTGACTTTTCATGCAAAAGTGCCCAACTCGGCCTAAAATGCCTTCAGGGGCATTCTTATGATGAAAAATGTCGTTTAAAGGCATTTCCAGCTCAGAAAAGCATTTTTCAAGCGATTTCAACATTTCAGGTTGGATTTTGACTTTTCATGCAAAAGTGCCCAATTCGGCCTAAAATGCCTTCAGAGGCATTCTTATGATGAGAAATGTCGTTTAAAGGCATTTCCAGCTCAGAAAAGCATTTTTCAAGCGATTACAACATTTCAGGTTGGACTGTGACTTTTCATGCAAAAGTGCCCAACTCGGCCTAAAATGCCTTCAGGGGCATTCTTATGATGAGAAATGTCGTTTAAAGGCATTTCCAGCTCAGAAAAGCATTTTTCAAGCGATTTCAGCATTTCAGGTTGGATTGTGACTATTTCTGCAAAAGTGCCCAATTCGGCCTAAAATGCCTTCAGAAGCATTCTTATGATGAGAAATGTCGTTTAAAGGCATTTCCAGCTCAGAAAAGCATTTTTCAAGCGATTTCAGCATTTCAGGTTGGATTGTGACTTTTTATGCAAAAGTGCCCAATTCGGCCTAAAATGCCTTCAGGAGCATCCTTATGATGAGAAATGTCGTTTAAAGGCATTTCCAGCTCAGAAAAGCATTTTTCAAGCGATTTCAACATTTCAGGTTGCATTTTGACTTTTCTGCAAAAGTGCCCAATTCGGCCTAAAATGCCTTCAGGAGCATCCATATGATGAGAAATGTCGTTTAAAGGCATTTCCAGCTCAGAAAAGCATTTTTCAAGCGATTTCAACATTTCAGGTTGGACTGTGACTTTTCATGCAAAAGTGCCCAACTCGGCCTAAAATGCCTTCAGGGGCATTCTTATGATGAGAAATGTCGTTTAAAGGCATTTCCAGCTCAGAAAAGCATTTTTCAAGCGATTTCAACATTTCAGGTTGGACTGTGACTTTTCATGCAAAAGTGCCCAACTCGGCCTAAAATGCCTTCAGGGGCATTCTTATGATGAAAAATGTCGTTTAAAGGCATTTCCAGCTCAGAAAAGCATTTTTCAAGCGATTTCAACATTTCAGGTTGGATTTTGACTTTTCATGCAAAAGTGCCCAATTCGGCCTAAAATGCCTTCAGAGGCATTCTTATGATGAGAAATGTCGTTTAAAGGCATTTCCAGCTCAGAAAAGCATTTTTCAAGCGATTACAACATTTCAGGTTGGACTGTGACTTTTCATGCAAAAGTGCCCAACTCGGCCTAAAATGCCTTCAGGGGCATTCTTATGATGAGAAATGTCGTTTAAAGGCATTTCCAGCTCAGAAAAGCATTTTTCAAGCGATTTCAGCATTTCAGGTTGGATTGTGACTATTTCTGCAAAAGTGCCCAATTCGGCCTAAAATGCCTTCAGAAGCATTCTTATGATGAGAAATGTCGTTTAAAGGCATTTCCAGCTCAGAAAAGCATTTTTCAAGCGATTTCAGCATTTCAGGTTGGATTGTGACTTTTTATGCAAAAGTGCCCAATTCGGCCTAAAATGCCTTCAGGAGCATCCTTATGATGAGAAATGTCGTTTAAAGGCATTTCCAGCTCAGAAAAGCATTTTTCAAGCGATTTCAACATTTCAGGTTGCATTTTGACTTTTCTGCAAAAGTGCCCAATTCGGCCTAAAATGCCTTCAGGAGCATCCATATGATGAGAAATGTCGTTTAAAGGCATTTCCAGCTCAGAAAAGCATTTTTCAAGCGATTTCAACATTTCATGTTGGACTGTGACTTTTCATGCAAAAGTGCCCAACTCGGCCTAAAATGCCTTCAGGGGCATTCTTATGATGAGAAATGTAGTTTAAAGGCATTTCCAGCTCAGAAAAGCATTTTTCAAGCGATTTCAACATTTCAGGTTGGACTGTGACTTTTCATGCAAAAGTGCCCAATTCGGCCTAAAATGCCTTCAGGGGCATTCTTATGATGAAAAATGTCGTTTAAAGGCATTTCCAGCTCAGAAAAGCATTTTTCAAGCGATTTCAACATTTCAGGTTGGATTTTGACTTTTCATGCAAAAGTGCCCAATTCGGCCTAAAATGCCTTCAGAAGCATTCTTATGATGAGAAATGTCGTTTAAAGGCATTTCCAGCTCAGAAAAGCATTTTTCAAGCGATTTCAACATTTCAGGTTGGATTTTGACTTTTCATGCAAAAGTGCCCAATTCGGCCTAAAATGCCTTCAGAAGCATTCTTATGATGAGAAATGTCGTTTAAAGGCATTTCCAGCTCAGAAAAGCATTTTTCAAGCGATTTCAACATTTCAGGTTGGATTTTGACTTTTCATGCAAAAGTGCCCAACTCGGCCTAAAATGCCTTCAGGGGCATTCTTATGATGAGAAATGTCGTTTAAAGGCATTTCCAGCTCAGAAAAGCATTTTTCAAGCGATTTCAACATTTCAGGTTGGACTGTGACTTTTCATGCAAAAGTGCCCAACTCGGCCTAAAATGCCTTCAGGGGCATTCTTATGATGAGAAATGTCGTTTAAAGGCATTTCCAGCTCAGAAAAGCATTTTTCAAGCGATTTCAACATTTCAGGTTGGACTGTGACTTTTCATGCAAAAGTGCCCAACTCGGCCTAAAATGCCTTCAGGGGCATTCTTATGATGAGAAATGTAGTTTAAAGGCATTTCCAGCTCAGAAAAGCATTTTTCAAGCGATTTCAACATTTCAGGTTGGACTGTGACTTTTCATGCAAAAGTGCCCAATTCGGCCTAAAATGCCTTCAGGGGCATTCTTATGATGAAAAATGTCGTTTAAAGGCATTTCCAGCTCAGAAAAGCATTTTTCAAGCGATTTCAACATTTCAGGTTGGATTTTGACTTTTCATGCAAAAGTGCCCAATTCGGCCTAAAATGCCTTCAGAAGCATTCTTATGATGAGAAATGTCGTTTAAAGGCATTTCCAGCTCAGAAAAGCATTTTTCAAGCGATTTCAACATTTCAGGTTGGATTTTGACTTTTCATGCAAAAGTGCCCAATTCGGCCTAAAATGCCTTCAGAAGCATTCTTATGATGAGAAATGTCGTTTAAAGTCATTTCCAGCTCAGAAAAGCATTTTTCAAGCGATTTCAACATTTCAGGTTTGATTTTGACTTTTCATGCAAAAGTGCCCAATTCGGCCTAAAATGCCTTCAGGAGCATTCTTATGATGAGAAATGTCGTTTAAAGTCATTTCCAGCTCAGAAAAGCATTTTTCAAGAGATTTCAACATTTCAGGTTGGATTTTGACTTTTCATGCAAAAGTGCCCAACTCGGCCTAAAATGCCTTCAGAGGCATTCTTATGATGAGAAATGTCGTTTAAAGGCATTTCCAGCTCAGAAAAGCATTTTTCAAGCGATTTCAACATTTCAGGTTGGACTGTGACTTTTCATGCAAAAGTGCCCAACTCGGCCTAAAATGCCTTCAGGGGCATTCTTATGATGAGAAATGTCGTTTAAAGGCATTTCCAGCTCAGAAAAGCATTTTTCAAGCGATTTCAACATTTCAGGTTGGACTGTGACTTTTCATGCAAAAGTGCCCAACTCGGCCTAAAATGCCTTCAGGGGCATTCTTATGATGAGAAATGTAGTTTAAAGGCATTTCCAGCTCAGAAAAGCATTTTTCAAGCGATTTCAACATTTCAGGTTGGACTGTGACTTTTCATGCAAAAGTGCCCAATTCGCCCTAAAATGCCTTCAGGGGCATTCTTATGATGAAAAATGTCGTTTAAAGGCATTTCCAGCTCAGAAAAGCATTTTTCAAGCGATTTCAACATTTCAGGTTGGACTGTGACTTTTCATGCAAAAGTGCCCAATTCGGCCTAAAATGCCTTCAGAGGCATTCTTATGATGAGAAATGTCGTTTAAAGGCATTTCCAGCTCAGAAAAGCATTTTTCAAGCGATTACAACATTTCAGGTTGGACTGTGACTTTTCATGCAAAAGTGCCCAACTCGGCCTAAAATGCCTTCAGGGGCATTCTTATGATGAGAAATGTCGTTTAAAGGCATTTCCAGCTCAGAAAAGCATTTTTCAAGCGATTTCAGCATTTCAGGTTGGATTGTGACTATTTCTGCAAAAGTGCCCAATTCGGCCTAAAATGCCTTCAGAAGCATTCTTATGATGAGAAATGTCGTTTAAAGGCATTTCCAGCTCAGAAAAGCATTTTTCAAGCGATTTCAGCATTTCAGGTTGGATTGTGACTTTTTATGCAAAAGTGCCCAATTCGGCCTAAAATGCCTTCAGGAGCATCCTTATGATGAGAAATGTCGTTTAAAGGCATTTCCAGCTCAGAAAAGCATTTTTCAAGCGATTTCAACATTTCAGGTTGCATTTTGACTTTTCTGCAAAAGTGCCCAATTCGGCCTAAAATGCCTTCAGGAGCATCCATATGATGAGAAATGTCGTTTAAAGGCATTTCCAGCTCAGAAAAGCATTTTTCAAGCGATTTCAACATTTCAGGTTGGACTGTGACTTTTCATGCAAAAGTGCCCAACTCGGCCTAAAATGCCTTCAGGGGCATTCTTATGATGAGAAATGTCGTTTAAAGGCATTTCCAGCTCAGAAAAGCATTTTTCAAGCGATTTCAACATTTCAGGTTGGACTGTGACTTTTCATGCAAAAGTGCCCAACTCGGCCTAAAATGCCTTCAGGGGCATTCTTATGATGAAAAATGTCGTTTAAAGGCATTTCCAGCTCAGAAAAGCATTTTTCAAGCGATTTCAACATTTCAGGTTGGATTTTGACTTTTCATGCAAAAGTGCCCAATTCGGCCTAAAATGCCTTCAGAGGCATTCTTATGATGAGAAATGTCGTTTAAAGGCATTTCCAGCTCAGAAAAGCATTTTTCAAGCGATTACAACATTTCAGGTTGGACTGTGACTTTTCATGCAAAAGTGCCCAACTCGGCCTAAAATGCCTTCAGGGGCATTCTTATGATGAGAAATGTCGTTTAAAGGCATTTCCAGCTCAGAAAAGCATTTTTCAAGCGATTTCAGCATTTCAGGTTGGATTGTGACTATTTCTGCAAAAGTGCCCAATTCGGCCTAAAATGCCTTCAGAAGCATTCTTATGATGAGAAATGTCGTTTAAAGGCATTTCCAGCTCAGAAAAGCATTTTTCAAGCGATTTCAGCATTTCAGGTTGGATTGTGACTTTTTATGCAAAAGTGCCCAATTCGGCCTAAAATGCCTTCAGGAGCATCCTTATGATGAGAAATGTCGTTTAAAGGCATTTCCAGCTCAGAAAAGCATTTTTCAAGCGATTTCAACATTTCAGGTTGCATTTTGACTTTTCTGCAAAAGTGCCCAATTCGGCCTAAAATGCCTTCAGGAGCATCCATATGATGAGAAATGTCGTTTAAAGGCATTTCCAGCTCAGAAAAGCATTTTTCAAGCGATTTCAACATTTCAGGTTGGACTGTGACTTTTCATGCAAAAGTGCCCAACTCGGCCTAAAATGCCTTCAGGGGCATTCTTATGATGAGAAATGTAGTTTAAAGGCATTTCCAGCTCAGAAAAGCATTTTTCAAGCGATTTCAACATTTCAGGTTGGACTGTGACTTTTCATGCAAAAGTGCCCAATTCGGCCTAAAATGCCTTCAGGGGCATTCTTATGATGAAAAATGTCGTTTAAAGGCATTTCCAGCTCAGAAAAGCATTTTTCAAGCGATTTCAACATTTCAGGTTGGATTTTGACTTTTCATGCAAAAGTGCCCAATTCGGCCTAAAATGCCTTCAGAAGCATTCTTATGATGAGAAATGTCGTTTAAAGGCATTTCCAGCTCAGAAAAGCATTTTTCAAGCGATTTCAACATTTCAGGTTGGATTTTGACTTTTCATGCAAAAGTGCCCAATTCGGCCTAAAATGCCTTCAGAAGCATTCTTATGATGAGAAATGTCGTTTAAAGGCATTTCCAGCTCAGAAAAGCATTTTTCAAGCGATTTCAACATTTCAGGTTGGATTTTGACTTTTCATGCAAAAGTGCCCAACTCGGCCTAAAATGCCTTCAGGGGCATTCTTATGATGAGAAATGTCGTTTAAAGGCATTTCCAGCTCAGAAAAGCATTTTTCAAGCGATTTCAACATTTCAGGTTGGACTGTGACTTTTCATGCAAAAGTGCCCAACTCGGCCTAAAATGCCTTCAGGGGCATTCTTATGATGAGAAATGTCGTTTAAAGGCATTTCCAGCTCAGAAAAGCATTTTTCAAGCGATTTCAACATTTCAGGTTGGACTGTGACTTTTCATGCAAAAGTGCCCAACTCGGCCTAAAATGCCTTCAGGGGCATTCTTATGATGAGAAATGTAGTTTAAAGGCATTTCCAGCTCAGAAAAGCATTTTTCAAGCGATTTCAACATTTCAGGTTGGACTGTGACTTTTCATGCAAAAGTGCCCAATTCGGCCTAAAATGCCTTCAGGGGCATTCTTATGATGAAAAATGTCGTTTAAAGGCATTTCCAGCTCAGAAAAGCATTTTTCAAGCGATTTCAACATTTCAGGTTGGATTTTGACTTTTCATGCAAAAGTGCCCAATTCGGCCTAAAATGCCTTCAGAAGCATTCTTATGATGAGAAATGTCGTTTAAAGGCATTTCCAGCTCAGAAAAGCATTTTTCAAGCGATTTCAACATTTCAGGTTGGATTTTGACTTTTCATGCAAAAGTGCCCAATTCGGCCTAAAATGCCTTCAGAAGCATTCTTATGATGAGAAATGTCGTTTAAAGTCATTTCCAGCTCAGAAAAGCATTTTTCAAGCGATTTCAACATTTCAGGTTTGATTTTGACTTTTCATGCAAAAGTGCCCAATTCGGCCTAAAATGCCTTCAGGAGCATTCTTATGATGAGAAATGTCGTTTAAAGTCATTTCCAGCTCAGAAAAGCATTTTTCAAGAGATTTCAACATTTCAGGTTGGATTTTGACTTTTCATGCAAAAGTGCCCAACTCGGCCTAAAATGCCTTCAGAGGCATTCTTATGATGAGAAATGTCGTTTAAAGGCATTTCCAGCTCAGAAAAGCATTTTTCAAGCGATTTCAACATTTCAGGTTGGACTGTGACTTTTCATGCAAAAGTGCCCAACTCGGCCTAAAATGCCTTCAGGGGCATTCTTATGATGAGAAATGTCGTTTAAAGGCATTTCCAGCTCAGAAAAGCATTTTTCAAGCGATTTCAACATTTCAGGTTGGACTGTGACTTTTCATGCAAAAGTGCCCAACTCGGCCTAAAATGCCTTCAGGGGCATTCTTATGATGAGAAATGTAGTTTAAAGGCATTTCCAGCTCAGAAAAGCATTTTTCAAGCGATTTCAACATTTCAGGTTGGACTGTGACTTTTCATGCAAAAGTGCCCAATTCGCCCTAAAATGCCTTCAGGGGCATTCTTATGATGAAAAATGTCGTTTAAAGGCATTTCCAGCTCAGAAAAGCATTTTTCAAGCGATTTCAACATTTCAGGTTGGATTTTGACTTTTCATGCAAAAGTGCCCAATTCGGCCTAAAATGCCTTCAGAAGCATTCTTATGATGAGAAATGTCGTTTAAAGGCATTTCCAGCTCAGAAAAGCATTTTTCAAGCGATTTCAACATTTCAGGTTGGATTTTGACTTTTCATGCAAAAGTGCCCAACTCGGCCTAAAATGCCTTCAGGGGCATTCTTATGATGAGAAATGTCGTTTAAAGGCATTTCCAGCTCAGAAATGCATTTTTCAAGCGATTTCAACATTTCAGGTTGGACTGTGACTTTTCATGCAAAAGTGCCCAACTCGGCCTAAAATGCCTTCAGGGGCATTCTTATGATGAGAAATGTCGTTTAAAGGCATTTCCAGCTCAGAAAAGCATTTTTCAAGCGATTTCAACATTTTAGGTTGGACTGTGACTTTTCATGCAAAAGTGCCCAACTCGGCCTAAAATGCCTTCAGGGGCATTCTTATGATGAGAAATGTCGTTTAAAGGCATTTCCAGCTCAGAAAAGCATTTTTCAAGCGATTTCAACATTTCAGGTTGGATTTTGACTTTTCATGCAAAAGTGCCCAATTCGGCCTAAAATGCCTTCAGAAGCATTCTTATGATGAGAAATGTCGTTTAAAGGCATTTCCAGCTCAGAAAAGCATTTTTCAAGCGATTTCAACATTTCAGGTTGGATTTTGACTTTTCATGCAAAAGTGCCCAATTCGGCCTAAAATGCCTTCAGGAGCATTCTTATGATGAGAAATGTCGTTTAAAGGCATTTCCAGCTCAGAAAAGCATTTTTCAAGCGATTTCAACATTTCAGGTTGGATTTTGACTTTTCATGCAAAAGTGCCCAATTCGGCCTAAAATGCCTTCAGGAGCATTCTTATGATGAGAAATGTCGTTTAAAGGCATTTCCAGCTCAGAAAAGCATTTTTCAAGCGATTTCAACATTTCAGGTTGGATTTTGACTTTTCATGCAAAAGTGCCCAATTCGGCCTAAAATGCCTTCAGAAGCATTCTTATGATGAGAAATGTCGTTTAAAGGCATTTCCAGCTCAGAAAAGCATTTTTCAAGCGATTTCAACATTTCAGGTTGGATTTTGACTTTTCATGCAAAAGTGCCCAATTCGGCCTAAAATGCCTTCAGGAGCATTCTTATGATGAGAAATGTCGTTTAAAGGCATTTCCAGCTCAGAAAAGCATTTTTCAAGCGATTTCAACATTTCAGGTTGGATTTTGACTTTTCATGCAAAAGTGCCCAATTCGGCCTAAAATGCCTTCAGGAGCATTCTTATGATGAGAAATGTCGTTTAAAGGCATTTCCAGCTCAGAAAAGCATTTTTCAAGCGATTTCAACATTTCAGGTTGGACTGTGACTTTTCATGCAAAAGTGCCCAACTCGGCCTAAAATGCCTTCAGGGGCATTCTTATGATGAGAAATGTAGTTTAAAGGCATTTCCAGCTCAGAAAAGCATTTTTCAAGCGATTTCAACATTTCAGGTTGGACTGTGACTTTTCATGCAAAAGTGCCCAATTCGGCCTAAAATGCCTTCAGGGGCATTCTTATGATGAAAAATGTCGTTTAAAGGCATTTCCAGCTCAGAAAAGCATTTTTCAAGCGATTTCAACATTTCAGGTTGGATTTTGACTTTTCATGCAAAAGTGCCCAATTCGGCCTAAAATGCCTTCAGAAGCATTCTTATGATGAGAAATGTCGTTTAAAGGCATTTCCAGCTCAGAAAAGCATTTTTCAAGCGATTTCAACATTTCAGGTTGGATTTTGACTTTTCATGCAAAAGTGCCCAATTCGGCCTAAAATGCCTTCAGAAGCATTCTTATGATGAGAAATGTCGTTTAAAGTCATTTCCAGCTCAGAAAAGCATTTTTCAAGCGATTTCAACATTTCAGGTTTGATTTTGACTTTTCATGCAAAAGTGCCCAATTCGGCCTAAAATGCCTTCAGGAGCATTCTTATGATGAGAAATGTCGTTTAAAGTCATTTCCAGCTCAGAAAAGCATTTTTCAAGAGATTTCAACATTTCAGGTTGGATTTTGACTTTTCATGCAAAAGTGCCCAACTCGGCCTAAAATGCCTTCAGAGGCATTCTTATGATGAGAAATGTCGTTTAAAGGCATTTCCAGCTCAGAAAAGCATTTTTCAAGCGATTTCAACATTTCAGGTTGGACTGTGACTTTTCATGCAAAAGTGCCCAACTCGGCCTAAAATGCCTTCAGGGGCATTCTTATGATGAGAAATGTCGTTTAAAGGCATTTCCAGCTCAGAAAAGCATTTTTCAAGCGATTTCAACATTTCAGGTTGGACTGTGACTTTTCATGCAAAAGTGCCCAACTCGGCCTAAAATGCCTTCAGGGGCATTCTTATGATGAGAAATGTCGTTTAAAGGCATTTCCAGCTCAGAAAAGCATTTTTCAAGCGATTTCAACATTTCAGGTTGGACTGTGACTTTTCATGCAAAAGTGCCCAACTCGGCCTAAAATGCCTTCAGGGGCATTCTTATGATGAGAAATGTCGTTTAAAGGCATTTCCAGCTCAGAAAAGCATTTTTCAAGCGATTTCAACATTTCAGGTTGGACTGTGACTTTTCATGCAAAAGTGCCCAACTCGGCCTAAAATGCCTTCAGGGGCATTCTTATGATGAGAAATGTAGTTTAAAGGCATTTCCAGCTCAGAAAAGCATTTTTCAAGCGATTTCAACATTTCAGGTTGGACTGTGACTTTTCATGCAAAAGTGCCCAATTCGGCCTAAAATGCCTTCAGGGGCATTCTTATGATGAAAAATGTCGTTTAAAGGCATTTCCAGCTCAGAAAAGCATTTTTCAAGCGATTTCAACATTTCAGGTTGGATTTTGACTTTTCATGCAAAAGTGCCCAATTCGGCCTAAAATGCCTTCAGAAGCATTCTTATGATGAGAAATGTCGTTTAAAGGCATTTCCAGCTCAGAAAAGCATTTTTCAAGCGATTTCAACATTTCAGGTTGGATTTTGACTTTTCATGCAAAAGTGCCCAATTCGGCCTAAAATGCCTTCAGGAGCATTCTTATGATGAGAAATGTCGTTTAAAGGCATTTCCAGCTCAGAAAAGCATTTTTCAAGCGATTTCAACATTTCAGGTTGGATTTTGACTTTTCATGCAAAAGTGCCCAATTCGGCCTAAAATGCCTTCAGGAGCATTCTTATGATGAGAAATGTCGTTTAAAGGCATTTCCAGCTCAGAAAAGCATTTTTCAAGCGATTTCAACATTTCAGGTTGGATTTTGACTTTTCATGCAAAAGTGCCCAATTCGGCCTAAAATGCCTTCAGAAGCATTCTTATGATGAGAAATGTCGTTTAAAGTCATTTCCAGCTCAGAAAAGCATTTTTCAAGAGATTTCAACATTTCAGGTTGGACTGTGACTTTTCATGCAAAAGTGCCCAACTCGGCCTAAAATGCCTTCAGAGGCATTCTTATGATGAGAAATGTCGTTTAAAGGCATTTCCAGCTCAGAAAAGCATTTTTCAAGCGATTTCAACATTTCAGGTTGGACTGTGACTTTTCATGCAAAAGTGCCCAACTCGGCCTAAAATGCCTTCAGGGGCATTCTTATGATGAGAAATGTCGTTTAAAGGCATTTCCAGCTCAGAAAAGCATTTTTCAAGCGATTTCAACATTTCAGGTTGGACTGTGACTTTTCATGCAAAAGTGCCCAACTCGGCCTAAAATGCCTTCAGGGGCATTCTTATGATGAAAAATGTCGTTTAAAGGCATTTCCAGCTCAGAAAAGCATTTTTCAAGCGATTTCAACATTTCAGGTTGGATTTTGACTTTTCATGCAAAAGTGCCCAATTCGGCCTAAAATGCCTTCAGAGGCATTCTTATGATGAGAAATGTCGTTTAAAGGCATTTCCAGCTCAGAAAAGCATTTTTCAAGCGATTACAACATTTCAGGTTGGACTGTGACTTTTCATGCAAAAGTGCCCAACTCGGCCTAAAATGCCTTCAGGGGCATTCTTATGATGAGAAATGTCGTTTAAAGGCATTTCCAGCTCAGAAAAGCATTTTTCAAGCGATTTCAGCATTTCAGGTTGGATTGTGACTATTTCTGCAAAAGTGCCCAATTCGGCCTAAAATGCCTTCAGAAGCATTCTTATGATGAGAAATGTCGTTTAAAGGCATTTCCAGCTCAGAAAAGCATTTTTCAAGCGATTTCAGCATTTCAGGTTGGATTGTGACTTTTTATGCAAAAGTGCCCAATTCGGCCTAAAATGCCTTCAGGAGCATCCTTATGATGAGAAATGTCGTTTAAAGGCATTTCCAGCTCAGAAAAGCATTTTTCAAGCGATTTCAACATTTCAGGTTGCATTTTGACTTTTCTGCAAAAGTGCCCAATTCGGCCTAAAATGCCTTCAGGAGCATCCATATGATGAGAAATGTCGTTTAAAGGCATTTCCAGCTCAGAAAAGCATTTTTCAAGCGATTTCAACATTTCAGGTTGGACTGTGACTTTTCATGCAAAAGTGCCCAACTCGGCCTAAAATGCCTTCAGGGGCATTCTTATGATGAGAAATGTCGTTTAAAGGCATTTCCAGCTCAGAAAAGCATTTTTCAAGCGATTTCAACATTTCAGGTTGGACTGTGACTTTTCATGCAAAAGTGCCCAACTCGGCCTAAAATGCCTTCAGGGGCATTCTTATGATGAAAAATGTCGTTTAAAGGCATTTCCAGCTCAGAAAAGCATTTTTCAAGCGATTTCAACATTTCAGGTTGGATTTTGACTTTTCATGCAAAAGTGCCCAATTCGGCCTAAAATGCCTTCAGAGGCATTCTTATGATGAGAAATGTCGTTTAAAGGCATTTCCAGCTCAGAAAAGCATTTTTCAAGCTATTACAACATTTCAGGTTGGACTGTGACTTTTCATGCAAAAGTGCCCAACTCGGCCTAAAATGCCTTCAGGGGCATTCTTATGATGAGAAATGTCGTTTAAAGGCATTTCCAGCTCAGAAAAGCATTTTTCAAGCGATTTCAGCATTTCAGGTTGGATTGTGACTATTTCTGCAAAAGTGCCCAATTCGGCCTAAAATGCCTTCAGAAGCATTCTTATGATGAGAAATGTCGTTTAAAGGCATTTCCAGCTCAGAAAAGCATTTTTCAAGCGATTTCAGCATTTCAGGTTGGATTGTGACTTTTTATGCAAAAGTGCCCAATTCGGCCTAAAATGCCTTCAGAAGCATTCTTATGATGAGAAATGTCGTTTAAAGGCATTTCCAGCTCAGAAAAGCATTTTTCAAGCGATTTCAACATTTCAGGTTGGACTGTGACTTTTCATGCAAAAGTGCCCAACTCGGCCTAAAATGCCTTCAGGGGCATTCTTATGATGAGAAATGTAGTTTAAAGGCATTTCCAGCTCAGAAAAGCATTTTTCAAGCGATTTCAACATTTCAGGTTGGACTGTGACTTTTCATGCAAAAGTGCCCAATTCGCCCTAAAATGCCTTCAGGGGCATTCTTATGATGAAAAATGTCGTTTAAAGGCATTTCCAGCTCAGAAAAGCATTTTTCAAGCGATTTCAACATTTCAGGTTGGATTTTGACTTTTCATGCAAAAGTGCCCAATTCGGCCTAAAATGCCTTCAGAAGCATTCTTATGATGAGAAATGTCGTTTAAAGGCATTTCCAGCTCAGAAAAGCATTTTTCAAGCGATTTCAACATTTCAGGTTGGATTTTGACTTTTCATGCAAAAGTGCCCAACTCGGCCTAAAATGCCTTCAGGGGCATTCTTATGATGAGAAATGTCGTTTAAAGGCATTTCCAGCTCAGAAATGCATTTTTCAAGCGATTTCAACATTTCAGGTTGGACTGTGACTTTTCATGCAAAAGTGCCCAACTCGGCCTAAAATGCCTTCAGGGGCATTCTTATGATGAGAAATGTCGTTTAAAGGCATTTCCAGCTCAGAAAAGCATTTTTCAAGCGATTTCAACATTTTAGGTTGGACTGTGACTTTTCATGCAAAAGTGCCCAACTCGGCCTAAAATGCCTTCAGGGGCATTCTTATGATGAGAAATGTCGTTTAAAGGCATTTCCAGCTCAGAAAAGCATTTTTCAAGCGATTTCAACATTTCAGGTTGGATTTTGACTTTTCATGCAAAAGTGCCCAATTCGGCCTAAAATGCCTTCAGAAGCATTCTTATGATGAGAAATGTCGTTTAAAGGCATTTCCAGCTCAGAAAAGCATTTTTCAAGCGATTTCAACATTTCAGGTTGGATTTTGACTTTTCATGCAAAAGTGCCCAATTCGGCCTAAAATGCCTTCAGGAGCATTCTTATGATGAGAAATGTCGTTTAAAGGCATTTCCAGCTCAGAAAAGCATTTTTCAAGCGATTTCAACATTTCAGGTTGGATTTTGACTTTTCATGCAAAAGTGCCCAATTCGGCCTAAAATGCCTTCAGGAGCATTCTTATGATGAGAAATGTCGTTTAAAGGCATTTCCAGCTCAGAAAAGCATTTTTCAAGCGATTTCAACATTTCAGGTTGGATTTTGACTTTTCATGCAAAAGTGCCCAATTCGGCCTAAAATGCCTTCAGAAGCATTCTTATGATGAGAAATGTCGTTTAAAGGCATTTCCAGCTCAGAAAAGCATTTTTCAAGCGATTTCAACATTTCAGGTTGGATTTTGACTTTTCATGCAAAAGTGCCCAATTCGGCCTAAAATGCCTTCAGGAGCATTCTTATGATGAGAAATGTCGTTTAAGGCATTTCCAGCTCAGAAAAGCATTTTTCAAGCGATTTCAACATTTCAGGTTGGATTTTGACTTTTCATGCAAAAGTGCCCAATTCGGCCTAAAATGCCTTCAGGAGCATTCTTATGATGAGAAATGTCGTTTAAAGGCATTTCCAGCTCAGAAAAGCATTTTTCAAGCGATTTCAACATTTCAGGTTGGACTGTGACTTTTCATGCAAAAGTGCCCAACTCGGCCTAAAATGCCTTCAGGGGCATTCTTATGATGAGAAATGTAGTTTAAAGGCATTTCCAGCTCAGAAAAGCATTTTTCAAGCGATTTCAACATTTCAGGTTGGACTGTGACTTTTCATGCAAAAGTGCCCAATTCGGCCTAAAATGCCTTCAGGGGCATTCTTATGATGAAAAAATGTCGTTTAAAGGCATTTCCAGCTCAGAAAAGCATTTTTCAAGCGATTTCAACATTTCAGGTTGGATTTTGACTTTTCATGCAAAAGTGCCCAATTCGGCCTAAAATGCCTTCAGAAGCATTCTTATGATGAGAAATGTCGTTTAAAGGCATTTCCAGCTCAGAAAAGCATTTTTCAAGCGATTTCAACATTTCAGGTTGGATTTTGACTTTTCATGCAAAAGTGCCCAATTCGGCCTAAAATGCCTTCAGAAGCATTCTTATGATGAGAAATGTCGTTTAAAGTCATTTCCAGCTCAGAAAAGCATTTTTCAAGCGATTTCAACATTTCAGGTTTGATTTTGACTTTTCATGCAAAAGTGCCCAATTCGGCCTAAAATGCCTTCAGAGGCATTCTTATGATGAGCAAATGTCGTTTAAAGGCATTTCCAGCTCAGAAAAGCATTTTTCAAGCGATTTCAACATTTCAGGTTGGACTGTGACTTTTCATGCAAAAGTGCCCAACTCGGCCTAAAATGCCTTCAGGGGCATTCTTATGATGAGAAATGTCCAGCTCAGAAAAGCATTTTTCAAGCGATTTCAGCATTTCAGGTTGGATTGTGACTATTTCTGCAAAAGTGCCAATTCGGCCTAAAATGCCTTCAGAAGCATTCTTATGATGAGAAATGTCGTTTAAAGGCATTTCCAGCTCAGAAAAGCATTTTTCAAGCGATTTCAGCATTTCAGGTTGGATTGTGACTTTTTATGCAAAAGTGCCCAATTCGGCCTAAAATGCCTTCAGGAGCATCCTTGTGATGAGAAATGTCGTTTAAAGGCATTTCCAGCTCAGAAAAGCATTTTTCAAGCGATTTCAACATTTCAGGTTGCATTTTGACTTTTCTGCAAAAGTGCCCAATTCGGCCTAAAATGCCTTCAGGAGCATCCATATGATGAGAAATGTCGTTTAAAGGCATTTCCAGCTCAGAAAAGCATTTTTCAAGCGATTTCAACATTTCAGGTTGGATTTTGACTTTTCATGCAAAAGTGCCCAATTCGGCCTAAAATGCCTTCAGGAGCATTCTTATGATGAGAAATGTCGTTTAAAGGCATTTCCAGCTCAGAAAAGCATTTTTCAAGCGATTTCAACATTTCAGGTTGGATTTTGACTTTTCATGCAAAAGTGCCCAATTCGGCCTAAAATGCCTTCAGAAGCATTCTTATGATGAGAAATGTCGTTTAAAGGCATTTCCAGCTCAGAAAAGCATTTTTCAAGCGATTTCAACATTTCAGGTTGGATTTTGACTTTTCATGCAAAAGTGCCCAATTCGGCCTAAAATGCCTTCAGGAGCATTCTTATGATGAGAAATGTCGTTTAAAGGCATTTCCAGCTCAGAAAAGCATTTTTCAAGCGATTTCAACATTTCAGGTTGGATTTTGACTTTTCATGCAAAAGTGCCCAATTCGGCCTAAAATGCCTTCAGGAGCATTCTTATGATGAGAAATGTCGTTTAAAGGCATTTCCAGCTCAGAAAAGCATTTTTCAAGCGATTTCAACATTTCAGGTTGGATTTTGACTTTTCATGCAAAAGTGCCCAATTCGGCCTAAAATGCCTTCAGAAGCATTCTTATGATGAGAAATGTCGTTTAAAGGCATTTCCAGCTCAGAAAAGCATTTTTCAAGCGATTTCAACATTTCAGGTTGGATTTTGACTTTTCATGCAAAAGTGCCCAATTCGGCCTAAAATGCCTTCAGAAGCATTCTTATGATGAGAAATGTCGTTTAAAGGCATTTCCAGCTCAGAAAAGCATTTTTCAAGCGATTTCAACATTTCAGGTTGGATTTTGACTTTTCATGCAAAAGTGCCCAATTCGGCCTAAAATGCGTTCAGGAGCATTCTTATGATGAGAAATGTCGTTTAAAGGCATTTCCAGCTCAGAAAAGCATTTTTCAAGCGATTTCAACATTTCAGGTTGTATTTTGACCTTTCATGCAAAAGTGCCCAATTCGGCCTAAAATGCCTTCAGAATCATTCTTATGATGAGAAATGTCGTTTAAAGTCATTTCCAGCTCAGAAAAGCATTTTTCAAGCGATTTCAACATTTCAGGTTGGATTTTGACTTTTCATGCAAAAGTGCCCAATTCGGCCTAAAATGCCTTCAGGAGCATTCTTATGATGAGAAATGTCGTTTAAAGTCATTTCCAGCTCAGAAAAGCATTTTTCAAGAGATTTCAACATTTCAGGTTGGATTTTGACTTTTCATGCAAAAGTGCCCAACTCGGCCTAAAATGCCTTCAGAGGCATTCTTATGATGAGAAATGTCGTTTAAAGGCATTTCCAGCTCAGAAAAGCATTTTTCAAGCGATTTCAACATTTCAGGTTGGACTGTGACTTTTCATGCAAAAGTGCCCAACTCGCCTAAAATGCCTTCAGGGGCATTCTTATGATGAGAAATGTCGTTTAAAGGCATTTCCAGCTCAGAAAAGCATTTTTCAAGCGATTTCAACATTTCAGGTTGGACTGTGACTTTTCATGCAAAAGTGCCCAACTCGGCCTAAAATGCCTTCAGGGGCATTCTTATGATGAGAAATGTAGTTTAAAGGCATTTCCAGCTCAGAAAAGCATTTTTCAAGCGATTTCAACATTTCAGGTTGGACTGTGACTTTTCATGCAAAAGTGCCCAATTCGGCCTAAAATGCCTTCAGGGGCATTCTTATGATGAAAAATGTCGTTTAAAAGGCATTTCCAGCTCAGAAAAGCATTTTTCAAGCGATTTCAACATTTCAGGTTGCATTTTGACTTTTCTGCAAAAGTGCCCAATTCGGCCTAAAATGCCTTCAGGAGCATTCTTATGATGAGAAATGTCGTTTAAAAGCATTTCCAGCTCAGAAAAGCATTTTTCAAGCGATTTCAACATTTCAGGTTGGATTTTGACTTTTCATGCAAAAGTGCCCAATTCGGCCTAAAATGCCTTCAGAAGCATTCTTATGATGAGAAATGTCGTTTAAAGGCATTTCCAGCTCAGAAAAGCATTTTTCAAGCGATTTCAACATTTCAGGTTGGATTTTGACTTTTCATGCAAAAGTGCCCAATTCGGCCTAAAATGCCTTCAGGAGCATTCTTATGATGAGAAATGTCGTTTAAAGGCATTTCCAGCTCAGAAAAGCATTTTTCAAGCGATTTCAACATTTCAGGTTGGATTTTGACTTTTCATGCAAAAGTGCCCAA